>NC_052636.1:16464675-16764675 GCF_016161935.1 Mauremys reevesii | reverse complement strand
GCTAAACTACAATTGTTTTGGGAAAGGAGAAGGAACGCTCACTCCACTGACATTGCCAAAGTCCAGGAATTCCTGACTAAAAAGGACATTGAGAACTGACCCTGGTAAAGAAACAAAAATTCTACACTGGCAGGAAGAAACTTGTGGGATCCTGTTTGGAAATGTGGTATTAATTGAATTTTGGGGTTTATTCTACAGGCTGCGCCCTGTGTTTTGGATAAATCCTTTAGTATGTATTGCCCTCCCTAATTGGATTGTAAATGACATTGCCTTTATCCAGTTTTCAGATCACTTTTACATACCCAGATTGCTCACAGGGGACTGCCATTAGATTAGCACAACAAAGAGCCTGGGTTATTTCCTCTGGAAAAAGAAGAAATTGGGCAGATCCCTGTGGGCTGGGGCCAATAGTGTAGCAGCCATTTGGAATATTCTTAAAGGCCAAGAACATAATAAGAAATTGGGCCGACTAGAAAGGGCCACTAGCCTTATTTCTGAAGTTCAGCTAACCCAAGTATAGGCTGAAGTTGGTGAGTTACATGTCATTTCCACCCTTAGTTCTATAACCCAGAAGTTACTGACAGAGATGGTATTGAATATCACTGAGGCTGGGAAGGCATTGCAGTGGGATCTAGTATGTTTAAAATTTCAGGATTTCCTCGATGACCAGCTGATGGCCATTTGAAGTGATCTTGAGCACCAGACTTGACCCACTGCCCTTACAGACATATCAGGAACCATCTGATCTGTGGTCATGAAGACATACTTGGACACTTTCTGGGTGGAAGTGTGAACATTTACAGTGCTCCTTCCAAGCATATGGACCGGTTGGGGTGGGTGTGGCTCCCACATACCGAATCCTGCCGGGTCCATGGGGAGGATGCATATGGGATTAAATTATTCACCGAGACATCTGGGAAATTAAACCACTGGGTATACCTACCTGAGTTATAGTCAGTGCCCCGATCCCTTCGTTGTTAAATGAACAAGGTTACACTCTTTTGTCCATGCATTCATTCCTGGGTTGGGGGTGACTAAGCTTAAAAGAGCAGTTGTAAATATTTCTGCAGAGCTTCATTGCTTTTTGGCCTCAAAGTGTGAGAAAACTCAGCCAAAAGGTTTGGTGAGTATTCTCAAAGGGGGGAGTTGTTGGAAAATCATAGTGCTAATGAAGCCTTTCCGTATTAGGCCTGAGTAAACCAAAGTTATGTTATGCTTGTCCAAACTGTGTTGGAAAGCTTACAGAACTCATTAGACTGAAGGCCGTGTATCTACCTAAGTCAGCTATTTCGCTTATCAGTTTTGTTTGGCTCCCCAAGTATATGTTGGCTCCCCAAGTGTATGCAGCTGCGTTCACATGTATGCATCCAAAGTATCTAGTACAAAGGGTCAACGGATGTATCTTGTGTCCCCTTCAGAATGACAAATGTATCCTCAACAGCTGTATGTCTCTTGTAGCCCCCACAAAATGATATATGTATCCTGCGTACCCAATTATCCCCTAATAGATACATGTACAGGGTCTATAGGTCAACCAAATGACGTAGACAAACGTAGGCTAAGTTGTTTGTTACCGGCTATAAAGGTAGGCCGCTTGGCCATGAAAGGTGTGTCTCTTTCTCTGGCACTAGCCGAGAGGAACACCCGCTCAGCTGACCGATCAATAAAGGGTGTGGTACTTGTCTTCCTGTCTCCGTGCCTCCTTGGTGTAATTAGGTAAGCTCCGGGGGGAAAACGAGCCCTTTTGGCTAACACTCCCAAGCTGTGCCCTGGCGAGCTGTGCCCAGGGGATTTAGATGCTTTATGTAAGGGGACTGTTGCCCCCTTATTAACATTCAGTGGGGTGTTTGGTTGCTAGCTCCCAGCACTAAAAAGGGAGGGGTCGATGGGAAATCAGGAGCCTGAGACTGACAGTCCCCAGGAACAATGTGGAGATGCCAATGCTCCAGGTCAGCCTGATTGACAGGGCAGGCAGGCTATTCAAGGAGTCAGGAGGCCAGGGGGGTCCCGTCCTCCCTGTGAGCTGGAATTGTCTGAGTCACATGGAGTGGGGCCGAGCTAAGGAGAGAGCAGGGGGCCCAAGCTGAGCTGATGGTAGCAGAGCTGCAGCCCCAAAGCCAGAGCACAGCCCAGAGAGAGCAGCCCTGCCCTGGGAGCAGAGCTGTAACAACTGGAGCCAGAGAGGCCAGACAAGCAGCCCAGGGAGCTGAAGGCAGAGCAGCAGCAGCAGCCGTGCTGAGGCAGAGCGGAGCTGGAGCAGTCCGGAGCTGGGTGCAGTGAGCAGCTGGGGAGAGCGAGGGGGACCCTGGGCAGTGGGCCCAGCACAGGGAGACGCCTCAGCCAAGAGGCCCTGCAGGCCAGACTTGGAGGGGGATCGTAACCCTGACAGGGCGGGGGTGATGCTGGGGAGAAGGGTCCTGCCACCCAGAGCCTGAGAGCGTGTGGCCACCGCCAGAGCAAGTGTCCAAACTGCAGCGTCCCTGCAGCACAGCTAGGGCCTGAGGAGGTGGCCTGGGACCTACAAGGAACAGACTGTGAAGTGCCCTGATGTCCAGAGACACTTTTTGTGATGGTCCCTGCCACAGAGCGGGGTGATGTGTTTTCCTTTAACCTTTCCCATTTTTTCTTATTTTTTAAATGTTATTGTTAATTAAATAACTTGTATTTGCTTTAAATTGTATGATGTGATCAGTGGGTCAGGGAGGTGCGCAGTGCAAAGAGAGGGACACCCTAGCCCCTGTCCTAGGTGACCACAGCAGGGTTGGGGGGGTCGAGTCCCCCAGGAATCCTGGGCCCAGCCTTGTTGGGGTTACGAGGACTCTGCCAGACAGGAGAGTGGCAGGGGAGTCCTCAAGGGCAGGGAGGCCTCTGGGTAAAGGAAGTGGGAGCGAGGACTCAGATCCTTTTACCAGCCCACTTCACCGGGGTAGTGCAGAAGCCAGGAAAGTTCCCCACAATAGCAGGACCATTCCCCCACTTACATCTAGATACAGTACCAGGCACGTAGGAGGATTTCCCCTTCTGAGTCATGGAAGCAGAAATTGACTTTTCCTTTCCAAATTTAGCTAATGTTCAGAAAGGGAATCTAGCACCTGCCTTCCAGATTTGAACACCTCCATATTCAGGAGTGCTCCAGCTCAGTTTGGGCAGCTGTTACTTCATTTCTCCCAAATCAAATATGCTGACCCACTGTCATTTGCTGTAGAAAAAGTAGGATAAAATTGAGCAAGAAATGCTTCCCAGGGGTTATTAGGACTGGAATTGCAATTTCCAACAGCCATTGCCATTTTTGTTTGTTTGAAAGGAAGACAGTGATATTGCATTGGCAAATTCCCCAGAGAAAGAAAGAGTGGAACAAAAGAATAATAAAGGCACCTCAACTTTTCCTCATTTATGGAGGACAGTCTTATAATATGCATCCAGATCTCCTCCAATCACACAAGCTGAAAATTGTTCCATTTTACTGCAGTTCTGTAACCATATGGGAACCAGTCCTGTCTGTGTTCTGTGCACATTCAAAATTCCTGCTGAATGACCCATCCTGGGAGCGAGTTACCAGTGACCCAGGGCTGGGGTGGAAGGAGGGTGCAGGTGGGGGGGGAGCACCCAGGCCTGGGGCAGCAGGGGGTGTGTGGGTTGGGGAGCATTGGTCAGGGGGAAGGGGAGAGCCCAGATCTGGGGCAGCACAGGATGTGGCGGGGGAGCCCAGGACTGGAATGGCAGGGGGGTGTGGGTTGGTGGGGGAAGACCCAGGGATGGGGTGGCAGGGGGATGCAGGTGTGGGGAGGCCCAGAGCTGCGGCGGCAGTGGGTGCAGGTTTGGGGGAGCCCAGGGCTCGGGCAGCAGGAGGGTGTGAGGGGGAGCCCAGGGCTGGGATGGGGGCAGCCACATTTTTTTTTGCTTAGGGCAGCAAAAAACCTAGAGCTGACCCTGCCTCCACGCACTGTGAAGTAGGTAGGAGCGGATCATTATTATCCCTACTTGAAAGAGGGAGAAGCTGAGGCTGAGAAAGGAGATTTGACTTGTCTTAGGTCACACAGCCAGGCAGGGGCAGAGTTGGGAATAGGACCCAAGAGCCCTGATTTTCAAACTAACCATCGGATCTTGAATTTCAGACATTGAATGACCTGAATTAAGTGCTCTCAGATGAGCTCCAGACCAAAAACAGGACAGTAATTATTCAGCGAGTATTTGAGGAGAACTGCAACGTTAGAGAGAATCATGAACTGCTCAGAGACCATTAATGCAGAGAAGCAGCAAAATTCATCAAACATAGAACTTGTTCTGACTCATTTCCTTGTTCTTAAAAGAGAACAACAAGGACCTGAGTCTCCTCCCTGTCAATAACCCCCTGCTCAGCCAATCAGGGTAGAGACTGAGGACGGGAGGCTGAGGGTTCTCAGCAGAGAGCCCAAAGGATGGCCCAGGTCATTGGTGGGGATCACTGCCCGAGCTCTATTTCAGCCCCACATTTTTGGGTGGACCTCCCACAGTGAGAGCTGCAGAGCACTCCCCTGCAACACACACAAACACACACACACACACCCCTCTCCTGGTGTTGGGAGGGGAATAGGAGAAAGGACAAAAGAAGCAAAAGACAAAGAGAAAGGAGGGAGGGATGGATGGAGGAAAAGATGAAACAAAAAGGACAAACCCCAATGTCCCCAGTGATTCTAAGAGACAGAATCCCAGGTGCGCAATAAAATTCTGCCTCCTTAAGCTCGAGTTTTCCATGCCCAGAATTCAACTGTCACCAGATGGATCAGACTGAACAGGTTTCACAACTCCAGGAGGCTCTTACCTTCTAAACAGGGACGGCTGTTTTCTAGTAAAATCACTACAAGGGAAGGAGAAAACTTGAAAGAGGTTCCTCCTGGCGCTCACGTCCGTGAACCCGAATACTCTCTCAGTCCTCAGAGAGAGACCTGGAGAAGGAGACTTGCTGAAGCAAAGCCACAGGGGTCTCTGAGGTTTCCCTGGCCCCTCGCCCCTGTCCTGCCTGGCTGATGTCAGCATCTCTCTGTGAGGTCACCACCTCCCCACCACCTTGGACCAATAGTCTGAGGTCCTGCAAAAGGCCTTTGTGATGTCACTGCCACACCCCTCCCTTGCTGGGCTAATGTCCTGCCCCTGGCCAGGCACTTTGGAGGTTTGAGCTACTCCCTGTGGATCACCCCACTCAAGGAGCATTCGTTCTAGGCAGCAAGGCGGCTAGACAGGGAAACATCAGATGCTGCTCCCAATGCTACACTCAGTTTGTCAGAAATTAGTTGACTTTATGGCAAGAAGAGACCATTAGAGCATCTAATCTGACCCCCTGCATATCACAGGCCTCCTGTATGACACAATAGTGAGTTTATTACGCAGGGTCCACCCCTCCCTCACTGTGAATAGTACATGAACCAGCCTTGTAATGGAGCTGAGATTTCCCAAGAACTTCAAGCAAAATACACCAGTTTCATAAAACAGATTTATTAACTACGGAAAGATGGAGTTTTAAGGATTATAAGTGGTAGGCATAAAAGATCAAAGTAAGTTACCAGTGCCCTGCCCCCACTCCCAAGTCATTAATGGCGCCCCCAGGTCAGCCAGAATGGAGCAGCGGTTTTCACTCCACCAAGTCCACTTATGGCTTACAGGCAACTTCCAAACCCACCACAGCCCACCATGTCGGCCAGAAAGGAGCCCACTCAGCCTCGCCATTGCTGCTTTTCCGTCCCCCCAGAACCCCGCTTCTCCTGGGCTGCAAGGAGCCATCCCTGGGAAGCCAAGAGGCAGGCACAGGGGTCTGTCTCCCAGCAGCCAACCGCACCTCCCCCGGCTTTGCAGAACGAATGGTGATGCTCTACTAACCCCACTTAGCCGCAATGATGTGCTTACTTTCTGCCCTGCCTTTCTCAGCTCGACTTTCCTCTTTTGCCCCATTCCTGCCTCACTTCCTCCTTTGGCAAGTCACGCAGAGGAGGCCAGCAGGAAGAGCCGGCCTCCACCGGCCAACCTCCAACAGCAGAGGAGGCCAAGCCACAAGCCTCCAAAAGGTGACACGCCGCACTCCTCTAGGTTCTCCAGCCTGACGCCAAGGTGCTTTCTCCACTGCTGTCAGCACCCTCTGTCATGCGGGGGTTGGAGTTATCCCACGGACAGGCCAATAGGAGAAGGAGGAGGCCTTCCTGAACAGCAAGGGGATCTGGGAAAAGGAAGCCAGCATGTTTCTGCCTGGTTTTGAACCAGGGACCTTTTGAATGTTAGGAAAATGCAATAACCACTACACTACAGAAACTCCATCTGCTTGGCTCTTGCTCACCCTAGCACAGACCGATGGACAAACCTGGAGAAAGTAGTGGCAGCCCTTCAATAGGTCAGCTGGCAGAGCAGAGGACTGGAGCCGGCGCTCAGGAAGTCGTCCTTACGTCGCCCTTGTGACTCCAGCTTGAGGGAGAGCTTCTTTTTCTTCCCCTTGCTGACAAAGAGCAAGAGAAGAATGAAAGGTCAGGGGGGCCAACTCGGTGCAGAAGCCCATGCTGCCTTTTCCTGCTGCATAGCCTGAAATGAGGTACTGATGGCAGTTAAAGGAACTGCTGCACTTTCAGAAAACATCCCACCCGTGCACAAAGGAGGATAGACGAGCGTGTTAGTCTAGCACGCTCCCAACTGAGCTACTTCAGCAGCTGCTCAGTTTCTTTTTGGCCTCCTGCTTTTCTGTCTGGGATGTTGTTGTCAGCTGTGGCACAGAAAAAGGACGTCATTGCGAGCGGCCCATGCAGACAAGATTCACTTTTGCCTTCCTTGCTCGGCTTTACTTGCTTCCTCGCCCTATTCCTGCCTTAGTTCCTGGGTTACCTGAAGGCAACGGGGAGCCAGCAATACCAGGAGGAAGTTGGGCAGCTAGACCCTGGTGGCAAAAGTCCTGCCGCCACTGGCCACCCCACTCTCTTCTCCCAGCGTCACACATTGGCCACCAGGGACTTGGGGCCCAGCAGCGCAACGGAAGGCAGTGGACAAAGCCACCCTAGTCTTGAAGCTCCGGCTCATTAAACCACATCTTCAGTCGCTGATGGCCAATGAGAGACCGACATGGCTTGCTATTTTAGCACTTGGAAATGCCATTGGTCAGTCATTGGATCTCTGTAATGCTGTTACAGAACAAAGGAAAATAGAATCTCAGTGTGACATTCTATACCTTTCGGGGAGCGGCTGTAACCCCCCATAATCATCGTGATCTTACATATAGAGCATGACTTGTAAGGTATCAGGGAAAGGATATGATCGGCTGAAAGTCACTTCTCTACCCATAGATGTAGACCACTCATGCATATGAAGTCATGAGAATTGTGCAGTGTGGTTGTCACTGTGCTGCAAGGTGGGGGAGTCAGCCAAATATTAGCTCCCTAGTGGCAACAGCAAGGAAAATAACCAACACCCGGACAGGGTGTCAAACAACCCATCGACAGCCATTGTCCAGCAAGGGAGCTACAATGCAATGACTCACCTGCATGAGGACACCCCAGGGGAATTGCTCAGACTTGCTTGGAGAGACGCAGTGATGCTCACCTGACTCTGAAGGGGCGGGGGGCAAAGCCATGAGGGAAGAAAGGACATGATAAAAGGAGAGACATTTGCTAGGCTTTATCTCTCTCTGTCACCTACATCTACAGACACCCCCACACCAAGCAACTGAAGCGCTGATGAAAGGGGAGAGCCTGGCTGAAAAGCCACCAGCCAGCCTGTGGTGAGAAGCATCTGAGTTTGCAAGGGTACTGAAAGGGTTAAGATCAGCTTAGTATTAAAAGGAATGAGGAGTCCGGTGGCACCTTAAGGACTAACAGATTTATTTGGGCATAAGCGTTCGTGGGTAAAAAGCCCACTTCTTCAGATGCATGGAGTGAAAATTGCAGATAGAGGCATAAATATAGATTGGAACATGAAGTGACGGGAGTTACTGCACAAGGAGAACCAGTGTTGAAGGCTAATTCAGTCAGAGTGGATGTGGTCCTCTCCCCATGATTGATGGGGAGGTGTCAATACCAAGAGAGGGAAAATTGCTTTTGTCGTGAGCCAGCTACTCCCAGTCCTTATTCAAGCTCAAATTAATGGTGTTAAGTTTGCAAATCAATTGTAACTCTGCAATTTCTCTTTGAAGTCTGTTTTTGAAGGTTTTTTGAATGGCTACTTTGAATTATTAGGTGTGAATGTGTAAATGTGCTATTGATTATACAAGTCCCGTATGATCTCATGATTTGGATTCCTGGTTTTTCACCCAGGCGGCCTGGGTTCAATTCCCAGTGTGGGAACAATGCAGAGCTTTTGCTCAGAGGGGAGGCAGGAAATGAAAGGAATGGGAAGGGATCCTGCCAGCAGGGGAGTTGGACAGTGTTGGAAGGGGATCCCAGAAGTGGGGGTGGGGCAGTGGTCCTGGGGGGAGATGAGGGAAGGATCCCAGCTCTGTGGGAAGTTGACATTCTGGAGAGCACAGGCCTGGCATGGGGGGTGGGAGGAGTGAGTGTGTCCCTCTAAACTCACCACCAGGAGACTTGGAAGAATTACGTATTTGTTGGTAAATGTCAATTTCTGTGTAAACACACGACCCAATGGCAAAATCTTTCCATCGATAATCATCAAAACTAACAGATGGGCAAAGTAAGAAACATGTTGCTTGAGAACTTATCCTATTCTAATCCTCTAGGGTTCCCTTTTGCCTTAGGCACCACCACGTGGGCATTTCATATCCCTCCTCATTTTCACACAGACACACAATTTCCTTTGCACAGATCCATGAACAGCAAAACCTCCTGTGTCTATTGTCTGAGCCAGGGCATTCGATTCCACTGAAACCTTCTCTCCTGCAATGGCAATGGTCAGACAGAGGGAATGCGTCCACCTTCCCCCTGGCAGTGAGATATTCACTCTCCTCTTCATGCTACTGCTGTTATTCCATGAGTCATCAAGGATGGAATAAAAAGCTGAGTTTACTCCAGGGTGAGGAAAGAAAGGAGCCACCAATGCTCTCAAAAATCTCAGTGCCCAGAGAAAACCTGCCTCTGTTATTGGACTCACAGAGGTGCTGGCAATACAACGGGAAAAGGGACTGTCTGAATTTCCAGGGCAGGGAATGAACAATCTACAGCAACATCATTAACCACAAACACACCCTCATCATGCTCCAGCCAGTAGGGAAATGGGCAGGAATTCTTGCTGTTCAGCCATGGCCACACGTACAGAGCTGCACAGCAGTGAGTGTGCTGGGGAAGCTGGTCTGAGCAAACAATTTGTAATGACCCTTCAGTGAGAACAGAACCAGAGTGTAGAAAGGCCCCTGTGTTAAGTGGTTGTGGCTGAGGCCTTAGGTAGCTGGACTAGAAAACCATGGGGGCCTTTCTGTGAAGGTTTGATCCTTGCCAGCTAGGCAAGGCTGGTGTGTGGTGTCTCCATGGCTGTACTTCCAGGGTCTGATCACCCATGGTGCCATAGGGAGCCAAGCCTAGACATATTCAGAGGCTAAGGCCAGGTCAATGTTTCAAACAGTGAGTCTATGCTGCTGCAGCTCAGTAATGGAGATGCTCTATGCCAGGGTTTCTCAAACGTCTTTTCACTGCAGCCTCCTTCTGCCAAAATAACTTAATACGTAGCCCTGGAAAGAGGGACCAAGCCCCTCCACTCGGGGGGAGGGAGTGCCAAAGACTGAGCCCCAGTGGGGGGAGGGCAAAACCAAAGCCTGAGGGATTCAGCCCTGGGTGGGGGGGCTCAGACTTTTGGCTTCAGCCCCAGGACCCAACAAGTCTAATGCCAGCCCTGGTGACACCATTAAAACAGGATCACAACCCACTTTGTGGTCCTGACCCACAGCTTGAGAACCACTGCTCCATGCTGAGGGGGGAGAGTTTTCCTGTTGGTGTAGTCAATCCACTTCCCCAGGAGGTGGCAGCTCTGTCATGGGGAGAAGCTATATCGGTGGGTGTGCAAGCTGTGGTGTTTACCACATTTAAGAAGTTTAATCAAACCCCATTTTTAAAACCACCTGTGGTCTGGGAATGGCAAAGGAGCTCAATGAAGCAGGATCTGTCCTTCAAAGTCCTGGAGATCACGATTCCATACTCCTGTTGTAATGGGGGTATAGCTCAGTGGTAGAGTGTTTGATTACAGATCAAGTGGTCCTTTGTTCAAACCCAGGTGCCCTCTTAAAGAAAAGAAAAACATTTCCATTCTCCATTATGTTCAGGAGCTCCACCATATGAGGATGCTTGAAATGAATGTGAACACTCAACATTTTGCTGTCCAAATGCATAAAAACCTAGCAAAGCTGTCCATCAGCTGAAATCAGTTCCAATCCTCTAAGTGTCTAGTTTATGTTTTCATCAATTAAACAAAGGTATCATTCCCTGAAGCAGAGCACAAGTTTGAAATACAGGCAGCACAGAGGTAATATTCATAATGTCAACTACAAAAAAATGATACACATCTAGAGATAGCATCATTATAATCAGCTAATCAGAACCTCTCCATAGACACCTTACACGACCACTTCTCTGTAATATTGGCTGCAAATATAGAACAGTGGTCGCAACGGTGAGCTATACAGTTACAGATTATGTCAATAACGCCACAGGAGGTGACACGGCATCAGTCAGACTGATACTGGAATACTGCCTCCAGTTTTGGTGTCCTCATTTGAAAAAGATGTTGTGAAATTGGAGCTGGGGCAGCAAAGAGCCACCTAATGTTCTGAGGACTGGAAAAAATACCTTCTAGAGAGCTATTGAAAGAGCTCAACCTGTTTAGCTTATCAAAAGAAGATTGAAAGGTGACTTCACTGAAGTGTTGAAGTGCCTTAATGGAGAGATAAGATTGGGTATTAAAGGGCTCTTGAATCGAGCAGAGAAAGGCCTAACAAGAGCCAATGGCTGGAAGGTGAAAAGAGACAAATTCATATTACAACTAAGGCACAAAAATTCAACAGCGAGGATGATTCACCACAGGAACAAGCTACCAAGGAAAGTGGTGGATTCTCCATCTCCTGATGTCATTTCATGAAGACTAGATGCCTTTCTGGAATGTGTTTGCCTCAAAAGTAGCTCTTGTGTCCTACAGGAGGCCTGTGATATGCAGGGGGTCAGATTAGATGCTCTAATGGCCTCTTCTGGCCATAAAGTCGACTAATTTCTGAAAAACTGAGTGTAGCATTGGGAGCAGCGTCTGATGTTTCCCTGTCTAGCCGGCTTGCTGCCTAGAACGAACGCTCCTTGAGTGGGGTGATCCCCAGGGAGCAGCTCAAACCTGCAAACCTGGCCATTGTTGACTGGAGAGATGGTTTATGGAGAATAAACTTCAAGGTGAGAAGCAGCAGCCCAAAAAGGGCCCCTGCAAGTGCTGAAGTAGCTCAGTTGGGAGAGCGTTAGATTGAAGATCTAAAGGTCCCTGGTTCAATCCCAGGCTTCAGCAGACTGTTTCATTCCTCTTCATGCAGCAGTGGGCTCTTTCCTGGAAGCACAGCACTGGCTCTACTTAATGCAAGACCCTCATTTTTGGCTTCACTGCAGGAAAAGGCAGCATTGGCTTCTGCACCCAGTTGGCCCACCGGACCTTTCTTTCTTCTCTTGCTGCTTCTCAGTGTAGCCTGATTTGGGGAGGGTTAGTAGGGACAGTGGAATTTATCCACTTTATTTAGTTTTATTTAATAATTAATTTTCTAATTAATTAATAACATTAGTAATAATTAATAGATATTAATAATATTGGTATGGCTTGCCAATATGTGTGATCAGAAGATAAAGTTCATCTTGAATCAGGCTTCACAGAATTTATACAAGGAGATTGGGGTATGTCTGACAGGAAACTACACTGAGACAGAATTAGTCAAACAAGACCTTTTATTTAAAATCAATGAAACAAGAAGTAAATGTAAAATGTTAAAAGCAGTTTGAGATTACAAAGTTACAAAATATCACAGTTCTATATGAAATATACCTATGACAAATTTACTCTGTGCAATAGACACTTGGGTGTGGTTTCACACTATTTTAAAAGGAAATAATAAAAAGACTGAGTATAAGTTTACCTCTATAAACTAGATGCTTTTAAAAGATAAAGCAGAAATAAGAATTTGTTCATACTTACAACTTTGAAAAGAATTAATACTACGACTTAGTATTGACAGCTTTCATAGGAGAAAGAGGCTTCGAAGCAGGTTGAGACGATAAGAAAATAGAGAGGTGTATCGCCCACCTAATGGAGGATTGTCACCCTTTTTATAGGGAGAAATCCTTCCTCCTATGCCCAAATTTGTCTTTCCCCCATGGAAAGGTGAGGGTACCTGTTTTCATAGGCTGACCTTTTGTGTACGTATTAAATGACAGCTATGTACGCATCTGCGGGTGTATGTGTGAAATTTGTGGGCAGAAAAACCCCACTTTTCACCCTAACTAGGTGAAAGGTTAGCAGATATTCAAAAGTCCCTAGACAATTTGCATAGGTTTGTCTCCTATTATTACTTTTCTGAGTAAGGGTCTTAAAGGTTGCTTTCAGCGTCACAGAGGAAATAGGCCAGGATGTCTGGCCTAGAAGCTTCTAGGTATCTTGCATTACAGCTTATTGTAAATAATTCTATTAATCTATGCAGCCTACACACTTTTATCAAAAAGACATTTTATACAGACCAACAGATTAATCCTTAGGGCTACATCAGCAAGGGGAAGAAAAAGAAGCTCCCCTTCAAGCTAGAGTCACAAAGGTGATGTAAGGACGACTTCCTGATCCCTGGCTCCAGTCCTCTGTTCTTCCAGCTGACCCATCAGAGAGCTGCTGCCAGTTTCTCCAGGTTCGCCCACCAGTGTGTGCCAGGGTGAGCACCACCAAAGTGCAGGGAATTTGAGGGCAGGGCAGGGCAGTGCACTGTAATGGAGTTTCTGTAGTGTAGTGGTTCTCACATTTCCCTAACCTGCATCAAGCCGGCTAGGCAGAACTGACACCATCATCTCTCAGGTGTTCCCTTTAAGCAGAGCACAACTTTGAAATACAGGCAGCATAGAACCAATATTCATAATGTCAACTACAAAAATGAAACACATCCAGAGATAGCATCATTATAATCAGCCAATCAGAACCTCTCCATAGACCCCTTACACAACAACCTTTCTACAATATTGGCTGCAAATATAGAACAGCAGTCGCAACGGTGATCTATACAGTTACAGATTATGTCAGTAACGTCACAGGAGGTGACACAGCATCAGTGAGACTGATACTGGAATACTGCCTCCAGTTTTGGTGTCCTCGTTTGAAAAAGATGTTGTGAAATTAGAGTTTGAGAAAGCAAAGAGCCACCAAATGTTCTGAGGGCTGGAGAAAAATGCCTTCTAGTGAGCTATTGAAAGAGCTCAACCTGTTTAGCTGATCAAAAGAAGATTGAAAGGTGACTTCACTGAAGTATTGAAGTGTCTTAATGGAGAGATAAGATTGGGTATTAAAGGGCTCTTGAATCGAGCAGAGAAAGGCATAACTATACCCAGTGGCTGGAAGGTGAAAAGAGACAAATTCATATTACAATTTAGGCTCAAATATTCAACAGCGAGGATGATTCACCACAGGAACAAGCTACCAAGAAAAGTGGTGGATTCTTCATCTCTTGATGTCATTTCATGAAGACTAGATGCCTTTCTGGAATGTGTTTGCCCCAAAAGTAGCTCTTGTGTCATACAGGAGGCCTGTGATATGCAGGGGGTCAGATTAGATGCTCTAATGGTCTCTTCTGGCCATAAAGTCGACTAATTTCTGAAAAACTGAGTGTAGCATTGGGAGCAGCGTCTGATGTTTCCCTGTCTAGCCGGCTTGCTGCCTAGAACGAACGCTCCTTGAGTGGGGTGATCCACAGGGAGTAGCTCAAACCTGCAAAGTGCCTGGCCAGGGGCAGGACATTGGCACAGCAAGGGAGGGGTGTGGCAGTGACATCACAAAGGCCTTTGGCAGGACCTCAGACTATTGGTCCAAGGCGGTGGGGAGGTGGTGACCTCACAGAGAGATGCTGACATCAGCCAGGCAGGACAGGGGCGAGGGGCCAGGGAAACCTCAGAGACTCCTGTGGCTTTGCGTCAGCAAGTCTCCTTCTCCAGGTCTCTCTCTGAGGACTGAGAGAGTATTCGGGTTCACGGACGTGAGCGCCAGGAGGAACCTCTTTCGAGTTTTCTCCTTCCCTTTCAGTGATTTTACTAGAAAACAGCCGTCCCTGTTTAGAAGGTAAGAGTCTCCTGGAGGTTTGAAACCTGTTCAGTCTGATCCATCTGGTGACAGTTGAATTCTAAGCATGGAAAACACGAGCTTAAAGAGGCAGAATTTCATTCCGCACCTGGGATTTTGTCCCTTAGAATCACTGGAGACATTGGGGTTTGTGCTTTTTGTTTCACCTTTTCCTCCATCGCTCCCTCTCTCCTTTCTCTTCGTCTCTTGCTTCTTTTGTCCTTTCTCCTGTTCCCCTCCCACTGGTGTGTGTGTGTGTGTGTGTGTGTGTGTGTGTGTGTGTGTGTGTCGGGGGAGTGCTCTGCAGCTCCCACTGTCGGAGCTCCACCCAAAAATGTGGGGCTGAAATAGTGCTCGGGCAGTGATCCCCACCAGTGACCTGGGCCATCCTTTGGGCTCTCTGGTGAGAACCTTCAGCCTCCCGTCCTCAGTCTCTACCCTGATTGGCTGAGCAGGGGGTTATTGACAGGGAGGAGAGTCAGCTCCTTGTTGTTCTCTTTCAAGACCAAGTAAATAAGTCAGAACCAGTTACATGTTTGATGAATTTTGCTGCTTCTCTGCATTAATGGTCTCTGAGCAGTTCATGATTCTCTCTAACGTTGCAGTTCTCCTCAAATACTTGCTGAATAATTCCTGTGCACTGTTGTTGGTCTGGAGCTCATCTGAGAGCACTTTATTCAGGTCATTCAATGTCTGAAATTCAAGATCCGATGGTGAGTTTGAAAATCGGGGCTCTTGGGTCCTATTCCCAACTCTGCCCCCGACTGGCTGTGTGACCTAAGACAAGTCAATTCTCCTTTCTCAGCCTTAGCTTCTCCCTCTTTCAAGTAGGGATAATAATGATCCGCTCCTACCTACTTCACGGTGCGTGGAGGCAGGGTTGGCTCTAGGTTTTTTGCCGTCCCAAGCAAAAAAAAATTTTGGCTCCCCCCTGCACCTCCCTGCCACCCCAGACCTGGGCTCTGCCCACTCCACCCACACCCCCTGCCATCCCAGCCCTGGGCTCTCCCCCCTACATACCCCATGCTGCCCCAGCTCTTGGCTCTGTCCTTCCCCCCCCACTGCTCCCCCACCGACGCACCCCCTGCCACCCCAGCCCTGGGCTCTCCCCCCACACACCCCTGCACTCTCCTTCCACCCCAGCCCTGGGTCACTGGTAACTTGCTCCCAGGGTGGGTCATTCAGCAGGGATTTTGGATGTGCACAGAACACAGACAGGATTGGTTCCCATAGAGTTACAGAGCTGCAGTAAAATGGAACAATTTTCAGCTTGTGTGATTGGAGGAGATCTGGATGCATATTATAAGACTGTCCTCCATACATGAAGAAAAGTTGAGGTGCCTTTATTCTTTTGTTCCACTCTTTGTTTCTCTGGGGAATTTGCCAATGCAATATCACTGTCTTCCTTTTAAACAAATAAAACAAAAACAAACAAAAAGGCAATGGCTGTTGAAAATTGCAATTCCAGTCCTAATAACCCCTGGGAAGCATTTCTTGCTCAATTTTATCCTACTTTTTCTACAGCAAATGACAGTGGATCAGTATATTTGATTTGGGAGAAATGAAGTAACAGCTGCCCAAACTGAGCTGGAGCACTCCTGAATGCTGAGGTGTTCAAATCTGGAAGGCAGGCGCTAGATTCCCGTTCTGAACATTAACTAAAACTGGAAAGGAAAAGTCAATTTCTGCTTCCACGGCTCAAGAGTGGAAATCCTCCTACGTGCCTGGTGCTGTATCTAGAGCTGCCCAGGTCCCATAAAGCCTCCCCTCCCTCACTTTTCATTTTAAATTCTAGTGGGATCCACGTACCTCCCTTGCCAGGCTTCAGCTAGAGATGGGCCCTGTCCATTTAGTTCCCCCAATTCCTTCTTTGGGGGGCTGCCAGGTGAGGTCACACCAGTATCCTCAGCCCGTCTGGGGATGTCTTCTGAAGGGGATGTCTGGGCCAAAGCTTTCTAGTCCAAAACGTCAGTGGCTGGAGGGGGAGGGGGTGCCATTTTCAGTAGTTTAATGTTTGGTACTGCAGTGAGTGACTGCTGGGTGCAGTAATATAGTGACCCCTGGGTCTGTGAATGAGGCTTTATACTTGGGGGGGTGAGAGGGCAAGTGGGGAGCAGGTGGGCGAGCACGTGGCAAGTGGCAGGTGGGCACAGAGGTGAGCAGTGAGCCAGCAGGTGCTCTAGGGGCAGGCAGGGGGGTTTCTGGCAGGGGAGGGAGGAGGTGAAAGGAGGGGAGTGGTGGGAGGGGACTGACTAGCAGGAGATGCAGCAGGCCAGTGGGGCTTGGAGGTGAAGAGGGGTGTGATGGTGAGATCTGGTCACCCTATGGGGGCCATTTCTTCTCCCTCCCTCCCCCCTCCCCCAAACCTTCCTTTTCAGCCCACAGCTGTTTCTGTGGGGCGGGCGGCGCTGGGGGGGGGTTGTTTCCACAGGGATGGGTGGCGTTGGGGGGGGGGGTGTTTCAAGGGTGCTGGGTGGCAGAGCAGGGGGCGCAATTTTATATTCTTGCCTTGGGTGTAAAAATAGCTAGTTACGCTCTGGGACCCCATATTGCGCTAGGTGCTGTACAATCCCTGGTCAACACTGGGACACCCAGGGGGTTCCCCTCAATTTCCCTGAGCCTCTGCTGCCCAACTGCTTCTGACTCCATCTGGATCACCCCCTCCCCCGCAAAAAACCCACCTTTCCAAACTGTCCTTCTTTCCCTGCCCCCTAATTCTGCTTTCACACCCTGGGCCCATCTCCTCTCTTCGTCCCTCCCCCACCCCCAGGTGAGCAGAGATGGAGGCAACTTCAGCCACTGGAGCCAGCCCCAGCGAGCGCTGCAGCCTGCCCGGGGGGTGTTTGCAGACACAGGAAGGGAGCAGCTGGGAGCAGCAGCTGCTGGGAAGAAGGAGGCAGGAGACCAAATCCCAGAGGGGGGCAGCTCCTGGGGGCAGGGCTCTGGCACAGACCGGGGCAGGGCAGCTCCTGGGGCGGGGCTCTGGCACAGGCCGGGGCAGGGCAGCTCCTGGGGGCGGGGCTCTGGCACAGCCCGGGGGCGGGGCAGCTCCTGGGGGCGGGGCTCTGGCACAGCCTGGGGGCGGGGCAGCTCCTGGGGGCGGGGCGCTGGCACATTGTGACGCAGGAGCCCGGGCCCAGCAGCTGCTCCCTGGTGGCCACGTGCTGCCAGCAGCGCTGGAGCCGCCGGAGCTGGAGCCGCTGTTCTCAGCTGCAGCAGGAGCTGCCCCCGGCCCCGCTGGGCTCCAGGTGGGGACAGAGCCTGGGCCCGGGGCTCCCCTGGGTGCGGCTGGCGGGGCGGGAGGGGAGAGGCCGGAGCTGCAGGCGGGGGGTTGATCGGTCTCTGGGCACCAGGGGAGCCCCGGGGCAGAGTGTGTGTGTGAGTGTCCCGGGCCCAGGCGTGCGCAGGGGGGAGCCCCGGCACCCCAATGCCCTGAGCCCCGGCTGGGGAGGCTGCTCCCCCCCTCCCGTGGAAGCTCCGGGGGGGGGGAGGCTGCGGCGGCTGCAGGCGGGTGCTCGGCCCCCCCGGGAATGACCCGCTGCCGGCAGCTTGTGGCGCCTCCTCCGCTGAGCTTTTCCCCGGGGGCGGCCTGGGCGCAGCTGCGATCAGCTGTTTGCTGGGCAGGCTCCGCTCAGCTGCTTCCCCCCCCCTCCTGGGGGGCTGAGTGAGCCCCCCCCCCAAACAGCCCCAGGGGTCGGTGGGGGGCGGGGCCAGCAGCAGAGCCCCCCCCCCGCTCCCCTGGGGCTGCCCCGCCCCGCTTGGGCTGGGGGCTCTGCCAGGGCCCCCGCGTGAATCGCTGCTCCCTGCCCGCCAGGCTCGGCTCCGGCCACAGCAGCGGCGGGTGCCCCGGGGAGCCCGGCTGGGCTGGGGCTGGGGGAGGTTGGGGGGGAGGAGAAGCTCCAGATACCGGCGGTGGGGGGAGGAGCCGAGTTGGGGCGGTGTGGGGGAAGCCCTGGACCCTGGCAGAAGATGTGGGGCTGAAGTCCCCGGCTCCGGAGCCCTAGCCACCTTAGTGGCAAAAGTTGCAGGGCTGAAGCCCTGACCCCCCCTTTGTGTGGAGCTGGCCTGAGCCCCTCTCGCCCCATCCCCCCGGTGGAGCTGGCTCCCACTCTCCGGCTGTGGAGAAATTCAGCCCAAATCTCCCCATGTTGGTATCTCCATTCCCCGCCCCCCCATCACCCAGCCATGGATGGATTTAGCCCAGGAGGCAGGGTCAGTGTTGGCCCCATTGGGCAGGTGGGATCTAGGGCACAACGAGGTGAAGTGACTTTCCCAAGGCTAAGCAGGGAGTCTGTGGCCGAGCAGAGACTCAAACCCAGAACACCTGAGCCTGAGTCCGGTGCCTTAACCACTAGGCAACCTTCCCCCCGAAGGAGAGGGAACCTCCTCTGCCACTTTGAGTGTGTGGGTGGGAGCAGCCACTAGACAGAGCTGCCAGGAGGTGGGGAGGGGGGTTGGATAGTTGGGGGTGATTAGAGGGTGGGGGTCTCTGGAGGGGACGGTCAGGGGACAAGGAGCAGGGGTTGGATGGGTTGAGGGTTTGGGGTGCCTGGGGTTGGAGCAGGGTCGGGGCCGGCAGGCAGCAGTGGGGGTTGGATGGGTCGGGAGTTCTGGGGGTCCTGTCAGGGGACGGGGAGCGGTTGGATGGGGCGTGGGAGTCCCGGGGGTCAGTCTGGGGTCTGGGGTGTGGATAAGGGTCAGGGGGACAGATAGGGGGTAGGGTCATAGGGAGGCAGTTACAGTGAGGGGTCTCAGGAGGGGCCGTCAGGGGACAAGGAGCAGGGGGGGTTGGGGGGCAGCCAGGGGGCAGGAAGTGGGAGGCAGTGGATGGGGTGGGGCTAGGGCGGGGCTCCCTGGGTGCGCACCCTAATGAAATGTGCTGCACACGCCTATGGTCACAGGGTGAGCTACTTGCATCCTTTTCCTGTTTGTGCCATTTCTTTCCATCTCAAAACCTGAGAACAATTCTCTCTGGTTCTTCCCCTTCTCTCTGCCCTCCCCACATGTGGCTAGAAAACCCAAGGAGATTCCCTCGTTTTCCCTAAAATTACTGACTCTCTAGTCTCTCATTTTCCCTATTTTCTCCATAATTCTTAAATTCTCCTCAGCTTTGGGATGTGAACCCAGCCCGTTTATCTGTAGCAATTTGTCCTTGGGTAGGTGGAATTTGCTGTCCTGTGTCACTCCCCCAGCGTGGGTGGGGGTTAGTGGGTGCTGGCTGGGGGAGCCCGCAGACACGGCTGCCTCGGGGCGATGGGGGGGCCGATCTCTGCCAGCGACAGGACATGGCCGCACAGGAGGGGAAGGGAGGAACCAGTATCCCTATAGAGCCTGCCCCCAGCCCCTTTGGTTCTGCTCCTTTCCAGCATTTTGTTCAGAGACTTTATTACTGGGGAGGCTGAAAAATCTCCCTGTGGGCTTAGCCTGGCAGGAGGGGCCAGGTCTCCCCTGCAATAAAGAGATGGAGCATTTCCCAGCATGGCAGAGCCTAGGCTGTGTCTGTGCAGGGAAAGATCCTGGGGGAATCGTGATGTGACATGAACTAAAGCCTGTTCTGAAACCTCCGCAACTGCCCTTCTCGCCCTGCCAGGCTGCAGGATGTCGTCCATGTTTCGCTCCAGCTCATCCCATCCTCCCATGGGACAGGGAAGGGAAATGGCTGCAGAGGATCCCGTCCAGGTAGGGGTTATGGGGGGTTTGCTGGTGGGTTCCTGCTGGAGGGAGAGGGACACCAAATGCACCGGAGGAGGGAGGCTTGGGCAGTCTGGTTTGGATGTTGGAGTAGCCAAAAAATTCCCAGGGTGGAGAATGGGAGGAGGCCAGGGTGTAGCAAACCTGTTGGGACTTGTTCAATATGCGGCTTCCATTCTAGGAACAGACCCACGAGGTAAGAGGGTGGAAATGCTCTAATTTGTGGGACAGGAAACAACCCCCCTTAGGTTGGGCTAGGAAAATGGGCCAGAATCCCAGGGCTGGAGCCTGACCTGATTAACCAGCGGCTGCTGTGAGATGTGAGGGGGCACCCACCAGGGAGGCTTAGGGGGGGGTTCTTAACCTTTTTCTTTCTAAGGCTCCCAACGTGCTATAAAAACTCCACTGCCCTGCACATGCCTGGTTCTCTGCATATCACTATCATGTATGTGACTCAGTAAGATTTGACTCCATCATTGCTATTAGTATCATACTTGGAGCTGCGTTTATTTTCATAGAAATTTTAAGTTACTTTACAGACAGATTTAAAAATACAGTTTGAAGATAAATGATCTTCATCTGCACAGTGTCTAAAGTTTTGAGTTTAGCTATTTTTTTTTCAAACGAGCCCTGCTAAGGTAAGTATAAGCAAAATGTACGGTCTGTTATTTGATTGTATCACTGTAAATAACGAATGACAAAGCACAATACGGCAATAACAGTAATAATGATAATTACTCCAGCCAGGCCAGGTGAGGCATTTTAGAACTCGTTACTCAAAGAACTGAATTTAAGCATAAGACAGAAATAAAATGATGAAATTCAGAGATCAGTTAAAAAGCTAAACTACCAGCACTGTCATCCTGACCAAAAGTGAAAGAATAAAATTATGGAGACTATATGTACTTTGCGCATTTTGACAGGAAGTAACAACAGTAACTGATGTGTCTGTGATGGGGTGAGTGTGTGTGTGGGGGGGAGGGGGAGTGTGAGACACACCCGCTGTCACTCCCAGCCCAGCGGCACTCACTAGTCCGAAGGCTCGTTCACACGGCAGCAGGGGCCAGCAGCTCCCACTCCTGACCCAGAGGCAGCAGCACAGAATCTTGTCCCCCCAGCTCAGCTCAGCAGAGACTGGGCACAGAGGCAGGAGGGTGGGGCCACCCCGACATCAGCCACCTCCCCCCCCCCCTGCACAGCACAGGAGGCTCCTGGGAGCAGCTTGGCCGGGGCAGCTCCAAGTGGGGGTGGGGGCAGGGCTGCAGGAACAGTTGCAGGGGAGGCAGGTGAAGAGAAGTGGGGGGAGGAGAGACAGGACACCCCTGCTGGAGGAACCCCCTCAGCACGGCCCCCCTGGACCATCATGTCGTCTGGCCCCCACTGAGTCTGGCCCCGTCCAGCTCTTCACAATGAGAACAGCGCTGGGCTCCCTGCCAGCGAGCTCTCCCTGCACCTGCCAGGGCCTCCATCTCCTGTGTCCATCTGTGGCTAGTGGTGGGGGATGGATCTGCTGGGAGAGACAAGGGGCTCTCGCTTCGTCCCCTCCCCCTGGCGTTTCCTGGCTGCTCTGAGCGGGGTGGGGGTGGGACTCTGCCTGTGAGCCACCCAGAGCTCCCATTTGATTGAAAGTGTGAGGGGGGCAGCAGGTCCTGAGTGTTGGACTCTTGCTCTTTCAGGGGCCGGTGACCTTCGAGGAGGTGGCTGTGTATTTCACCAGGGGAGAGGGGGCTCTGCTGGACCCCACTCAGAGAGCCCTCTACAGGGATGTCATGCAGGAGAACTATGAGACGGTGACCTCGCTGGGTAAGGAGTCCTGTCCCTTGGTTATTACAAGCTGTGGGGTCTCTAAAGAACCTGAGTAGTAATAACTTTATACCTTTATTCATCATACAAGTTTCCTTGCCCCGCCCCCCCTTTTTGCCTCATCTCCCACCCACTAGAATAATTTTTAGACATTTGTCATCAGTCATTTTGAAATTGCATTTAATGTATCCTTATTGGCTACAGTAGCAACTACATTAATAACTGTTATTTTAAATTAATTAGGATAAATAAATAAAAAAATATTTTAAAAATTATTAAAACATAAATAATTTAATTAATAAAAATAGGTGTGTGACTGATGCATGGCTTGTGTGACAGTCAGATGAGCTCATCTTTTGATAGGAGTGAGTATAATGTTGCTATCAGGACCCCACGGGTGAAGGGAGAACAGAGCTGTGGGAGGGGAGGAGAAGGGGGGAGTAGCTAATTCTGGGGTGCCAGGACGTGGGGCGGGTGTGTGCAGGGTTAGAGCTAAGAAGCAGCAGGGAGGGAGGAGGTTGTGAGAGACGAGGAGGGAACACAAGAAGCTCCCAAGGCGCCGGGAGGTGGTGCTGGCTGAGAGTAATGGGAAGAAGGGGAGGGAAGTGTGGGGGAAGGGCACCCAGGAAGTGGGCTGGGTGGGTCAGTGGGAGGGAGGAGAGGTTTGGGGATCTAGAGCTGTGGGGGATCCCAGACCTTTAACCCTGAATCCCTACCCAAGCCTTGTTGTTCTAGAGCCCACACTCCAGTTTCCTTTCTGTTCTGTTTCACTTCATTATACGTTTCCTCCCCCAAATATTATTATTTTAACTCTTGACCTCCCTCTCCCACTCATTACCCCCCTCCCCATATAACCTCCCCATCTCTGTGCACAGCGACCCCGGCCACCAATCCTGAGTCCTTGCTGCATCCTTCCTTCCATAGCAGGGCCCCTACCCAGGCACAAATGGGCACTTTGTTGATGATGTCACAGGCTGGTGGTGTAGCCTGTGCAGTTTTTACACCTATAAGATTACGTATTGGGGCACAACTCGCCCTTGTACATGGCTACTCACCGTTAATGGAGGAGATGGAATTTGGTGAAACACACAGAAACTTGATTTAATAGAGGCAGTTCTAATTGAAATCATAGGCAAGGATCAATCCACGTAACAGTTAGACTAAGATCAGTATAGTAAAGAGGGGCTTGCACTGTGCGGACGTACAAGTTATGACACCAATGGAAACAAAGATCGAGGAGCAAGGGAGCCCGTCAGAAGGGAGGCCCTGCTTCAGTTTACACTGTCTCGGGGACCTGACAAATGAAAAAATGGTCACTAGGAGAGGTAATTTATCCACTTCCTTATGGTAATAGGATGGCGATATACCACATCTGCTGCTTTGCTCTGATTACAATAATGTCACTAGCTGCCCCAACCCATATGTGACCTTTGGGAAGTCCATAATTTAGCATCAAGCCTTAATACTCATGATTTACATCACTTAGTTATTAATAATCCCAATATATAAATGTGTCCAACTGCTGAGATCCTGCATAGCAACCTAATTGCTAAAGCCCACCCCAAACGTCCTTCTTTCAGAATCCTGTGGCGTATTCCACCTGTTTGTAGTTACTCCTTAGTCTGTAAAAATGAGGGTGCAAAATATCTGACCTGGGATTCTCTCCTTAGGCCTGGTCAGGTAAATCCCAGACTTCAGCAGAACTTCTCCCACAAAGCCTCCGCCTCATATAAGGCCCTTAACTGTAGCAAGCTGAATAACCCATTTATCTATGTTCACCTCCTTGCCCCTCCACACATGGTCCAAGCTAATAAGCAATTCTCTGATCATGACATCTTACCTCTAGCGAGTATGAAATTGCCCACAAGACGTGAGACTGGGTCATAGATCGTAAAATCAGGTCGGGGTCAAGAAGAGTGAGAGTTTGGAGAGAGTCTTGCCCCCCCTCTCCCCATCTGCAGCAGCCACAAGCTGTCTTCCCTCCAGGCTCCTTGGATCTCTGAGCCTGTCCCTCCTGAGGCTGCATGGCCCAGTTCTTGTTTCTGACCTTCTCCTTTTCCGGAAGAATTAGAGGCTGTTGCTCCTGAATGTTAGTGTGTAATTCCCCAGCCTTCTCCTCCCACTGGGGGAGTTTAATTCTCCCTCTCATTACACCTGAGTCACTAGATTTCCTAATTCCCCAAAATGTGCTTTTGCGATGTCACAGTTCTGGGGTAGCGAAGCCTTTGACCTGCCTCCATGGTCTGCTCACGGAATGGCCCCTCAGGTATCAGGCCTGTAGCCAGCCCCTCTCTATGGGCAGGAACCCACCTGCCTCTCCTTTTTGATCAGTGTGTGAGGATTGCAGCTTGTCCTCCACTGTGTTTGCTGGACTAACGTCCAGTTCCTGTGCTTTGCTTTCTCTCCAGGGGCTGTGAGCAGTGTGTCTGAGACAGAGGTGGGACTTTTGGTGATACTTGTATGATGCCAATACGCAGGGCCACCCGGGGGGGGGGGCAAGTGGGGCAATTTGCCTCAGGCCCCGGGCCCAGCAGGGGCCCCCACGAGAGTTTTTCAGGGCCCCTGGAGCAGGGTCCTTCACTCTCCGGGGGCCCCGGAAAACTCTTGCGGGGCCCGGGCCCCCGGAGCTTCTTCGCTCCCGGTCTTCGCTGGCCGGGGGTCCTTCCGCTCCGGGACAGAGGGACCCTCCACCGCCAAATTACTGCTGAAGCGGGACCCGCTGCCGGGTCTTCGGCGGTAATTCAGCGGCGGGGGGTCCTTCTGTTCCGGGACCCGCCACCGAAGTGCCCCGAAGACCTGCGGTGGGGGCTGCACCTTGGCGGCGGGTCCCACTTGGGCAGTAATTCGGCGGCGGGGGGTCCCCGCCGTGGGTCTTTGGGGCACTTTGGCGGCGGGTCCCGGAACGGAAGGACCCCCCGCCGACTTACTGCCGAAGCGGGAGCCCCCCGCCGCCGAAGACCCCGGGCCCCCGGAATCCTCTGGGTGGCCCTGCCAATACGCATCTCAGTTTCCCTCTGTGATTGGTATTGCTATGATTAGAACGAGCAGGAGACATGAGGTGTTTTGTCACACAGCTGTCATGGGGTGATATGAATGGGTCATTAAGGACTGGCTGGGGCCAACTTAGATCAATGGAATACCCGACAGAGACAAGGGAATAATTGTCACCTGTCCATGGGAGGATCTCAGCTTGGCTGAGTGAAGCACACATGGACTCGTTATGTTTTTGAGAGCAGGAAGAACTGGGCTCGCGGACACAGGGAGCTTTGCCAGAGTGAAGACAAATGGACAGACAGAGTGAAAAGAAACCAAACTGTTTTCTACAGCAGCCTGGCTCAAGGGCATTGGCCAGTGTGGACTATATTGTCTTCATTGCTTCTCTCTGCTAATGAAAAGACTTTCCAGTGCTGCGTTTCGGTTGACTAATAAACCCTGCTATGTTTTAAAAGTCTGCCCAGTGTCACAGCAAAAACTTGCTGAGGTGCATTGAAGCATGACTGAGGAACAGTCTCTGAACAGGAGTGTCGTTCAGCTGGACCTGCTGGCAGAGCTCACAGGTTGAAGTAGGAGTGTTGAAGCCAGAGGCTCAGTCTCAGGTGTTGAAGCTACATGGCCTGTCCTTGTGGAAGAGTGGGAGCCCTTGGAGGTCTAGTGCACTCAAGGGGCACCTCCCAAGGACTGTTTAAAAGCCAGGGCATTGCACAGATCCTATGGATCCATGACAGTGCCAGAGGTTCAGCCTTATGGGGAAAAGATATAAAACAAGAAAAGGATCTAAATGCGTGTTTACCATCGCTCCCTCTCAGTCCTCATGGGAATCCCTGATCCGTTCCAAAGTGTATTAAAACCTTCCTCTAAGGCTCACCTCTTGGTTATCAGGTCATGTCGGTTTTGTTAGAGGTTTTCCCTTCACCCTCCCACTTCCCTGGGTCTTGTCACGCAGACAGGAAGCAGCAAAAGACCAGAAGTCCAAAGTGCAGACAATGCCATGTTTATTGGGGTTAGTTTCCAAGGAAGCATATTCTGAAGCCCTTCACACCAGTCGGGCTTATCTTGATCTACTGATAGTCTGTTCCCCAGTGTTCCCTTCCCAGCTCTGACGCCGCAGAGCGTTTATCCCGTGTCCCCCTTCCCAGCTCTGATGCAGCTGAGCCTTGCCTGTGTTCCTGTTTCCCCCACACACACCTTAACAAACATGATTCCAATTTCCCTTCCCCCTCCTGTTGGACCCCATTTATATAGTAATATTCTCAGCTATACCTTAACCAATCATTTTACTGAAATTTAACGATCCAATTCTAACATATTGTAACATGCTTCTCTAACCAATTATATCCCACCACCCTAATTAACTTACACCTAGCAAAATTAACTGTACAGCAGAGAGAAACAATTACAGAATCAGACAGATTAACAATGGAAAAGTGGGGGCCATAAAGATAGAACAATACAGAAATGAGGGTTTCACAACCACAAGCATTGAGAAGTGATTTCTTGCCAGACCGGCTGCTGTCAAACTAAGTTTTCTTTAACCATCTTAAGATCTGTTTCTTTATCTGGTGGTGATGGGCACTATCAGGACAGGATCGTCTTCCTAACAGCCCAGTAGCACCTTATTTCAGTGTGACTGGTTTGGGATGTGAGGATGTGACCCTTCGCTTCCCAGCTTATGGCTGCCCCTGCTGCTTAGCCAAAGGCCTTAGCCTAAGAACAAGGCCTCAGACGGTCACAGTAAGAGAAGGCCCTTACAAATACAGACAGTGATTTTGTTTCTTTGTTTTTATACCCCTGTAAGTAGCTAACTGATAAAAATACACCTAAGTTCTTAAACTATAGGCTTTACAGGCAGGCCTGAATATCTCTATTCTAACAGTGGGGTCTATCCCTTCCCCCATTCTGTGTCTGTCTTGTCTATTCAGATTGTAAATTCTTCAGGGCATGGCCCAGCTACTATTCTCTGTTGTACTTTGCCTAGCACAATGGAGACCCACTGTTAGTTGGTCCTTAGGCACTAAGCTAATGAATATGATTTATAATCATAATAACTCTCCTGCCACTTTGAGCCAAGGAAGCTGGTCTTGGGATGTTACTGCTTAAAAATGAGCTGGGGTTAAAACCATAGACTATTCCTTGTGACAAGTATCCCACAAATTCCACTGACCTCCCTTGTTTTCTTTGCCTTGAGTAGGGATTCCAGTTTCCAAACCTGATGTGATCTCCCAGCTGGAACGAGGGGTAGTGCCGTGGGTCCCAGACCTTCAGGGCTCTGAGAAAGAAGTGCTTCCAAGAGCTGCCTGCACAGGTAGGGAATTGGTTAAACCAGCTCAAAAATTGTCAGTGAATGCAGGAAATATTTGGGATGCCCTACAAAGACCTTATGAGATCTCCAAGTTCAGGATTGTTCGCTGCAGATGTGGAATCATTAGGCAGATGTGACTCATGGCTTCCCTCCTATTCTGACTGACAACTAGCAGCAGGTCTCTCCCCATCTCTCTTTCCCCTGAGCGTTCTGGTGAGATGTGGATCAAAACTGATCCCTTCCTCTCTCCTCTGGGGAAGGGTTTGGGGAAAATCAGCACCTGATAGGTTTGATCTTTCCTGCACGTATTTTGGTTTGTTCCCCCCCTTTTTCCATTCCTCTCTCTGAGATTTCCTTTCTCTCAGGTGCGGGGAGTGATGTGTCTGGATTCTCTCTGTCTCCCATCAGGTGATGGGCTGGTGAGTGAGAATGAGGAGGAGAAACCCCAGCAGGAAGATGCTGAGCAAGAAGAACCACATGGGATGTTATCAGGAAGATCCAAAGGGAATGATTCTGGGATTTGTGCACTCCCAGAAAAAGTGAAATCCTGTGAGACTCAGCACAGGCCAGAGGAAAACTTCAGTAGCCACGCAGACCTTATTACACATGAAAGAATCAACTTGGAAGAGACACGCTACACATGTCATGAGTGTGGGAAAAGCTTCAGTCGGAGCTCTGCCCTTATCAGACATCAGAGAATCCATACAGGTGAGAAACCTTATGGATGCTCTGAGTGTGGGAAATGCTTCAGGGATATTTCAAACCTTATCACACATCGGAGAATCCACACAGGGGAGACGCCCTACAGGTGCTCTGAGTGCAGGAAAAGCTTCAATCAGAGCTCAAACCTTATCAGACATAGGAGAATCCACATGGGTGAGAAACCTTATGGATGCTCTGAGTGTGGGAAACGCTTCATTCATCGTTCAGGCCTCATTTTACATCAGAGAATCCACACAGGAGAAAGGCCTTACACATGCTCTGAGTGTGGGAAAAGCTTCAATCAGAGCTCAAGCCTCATTAGACATCAGAAAATCCACATGAGAGAGAACTGTAGCAAATGCCTTGACTAGGGCTGGCCAAAGTGGTGGGGGGGTTTTTTTGTTTTTTTTTTTTTAAATCACATTTGCTAATTCCCACATAGTGATCTTTGCACCATCTTCACTGTGGTGTCTCAACTCCACCAGATCAGTTGCCTGCTTCTGCCTTTTGCAGCTCACCCGTCTTTGGGGTCAGTCCTGTGATCTTTTCTATCAACTCCTTTCCTTCTGAGTCACAGGAGTGTGTGTCCCTCCTGCAGGAATGTTCATCAGCTCCAGGTGGGGGGAGAGAGGTTTGATCCCAACAAGCTACACTGAGGCAAAAACTACCTGAGCCTGACAGCCACTAGGGCTGTACATGGCGTTGGCTGCTCAAGTTAGTGATCTTGGGGTAACAAGACAATTATAGTTATAGAGCAGAAGCAGCCCAGGTGCAGTGGTTGCCATTAGCTTTCCCCTTGACCTGACCTAAACTCCATCACTTTTCCTAGTCTAAGCAAACCCTGAGCATCACGGTTGTACTGTTCCCCCATTTCACAGCAACCGTTAGTCATCAGGTTTTCTTTTAGTTCTCTCCCTGCCTCCTCCTACTGTATCGTAAATGGAGGCTAATCCTGAAATTAAAACCTCCCTCCAAAGGAATTAGAGTGGGGGAACAGGTGAGAGAAATAGCCTGTGTGAGACTAGAGACCCAGTATAGACTGTAATTATTTCTATTTCAAGTGGAATTCATTTTGATAAATTTTAAAATAAATCTTTTGTTAAGAGGAAAATTACTTAATACAAGAGGTGTAACCTTTTACCCAGTTAGAGGGTAACAGCCAGAGAGTTCCCCAGGTCTCTTGTTTGCAAAGCAAAGACGTCACATCAGGCAGCAGATGTCAAAATCTACAATGGTGATGGATGTGTGATGGGAGCTTTTCTGGGTTGGTTTTTTGGTTTGGGTTTTTTATTTATTTTTTTTGGGTTTTTCAACCAGTTATTTTTATAGGTGTGGGAGGCCCCTTTTCCTGTTGAGCACAGCTGTTTAACCCTCAGGCCTGGCTCTGGAAACCTCCTCAGTGCTGGCCTTGTGTTTCTTTCATGTTTGATATCTTTGGGGTCCACACATCCACACTACATGCGGTTCACAGCGACAGGTACTTTGAGAAACCTGCTGGGTTAAGTGGGCCTTTTCCAAACGGACATTGACCCAAAGTCTGCCTCAGTTCAGCTGGATTGGGACACGTCTGTATCACAGAAGTGGTTCACACCGGATTTGCGCAGTAACCTCGGGGGAGGGGTGGTAAGATAACATCAGTAGGAATTGACAACAATGAAGTTAAAGATAAGGGTGAAAGACTCACCTTGCAGGGCAACAAGCCTGTTCTGTTCATTCCCTCTGACGCATCTGGCACTGGTCACTCTCAGGCAGCACACGGGGTTAGATGGACCATTGGTCTGAGCCAGTAGGACCAGGTTTGGGTTCTTATGTTACGTAAGCCATCTACGGCCTTGTCTACACTGGCAAGTTTCTGCACGGTAAAGCCGCTGTCTGCCCTGTAACTTCCAAGGTGTGCACGCTTTCAAAGTCCCCTCCCTGTTTGCTTGGTGATGCCTGCCGTGGTCTCCGCGCATCTCTCCAGGTGACCAGGCCTACTCCACGCACCAGGTGAGCCCTGGCTTGGAGCAAGGCCGAGCTGCTGCACTTCATCAGCATTTGGGGAGAGGAGGCTGTCCAGTTCCAGCTGTGCTCCAGACACATAGAAAAACATAAACTCTGGAGCAATAGTCAACATGGTTTCTGTAAAGGGAAATCGTGTCTTACTAATCTATTAGAGTTCTTTGAAGGGGTCAACAAACATGTGGACAAGGGGGATCCGGTGGACATAGTGTACTTAGATTTCCAGAAAGCCTTTGACAAGGTCCCTCACCAAAGGCTCTTACGTAAATTAAGTTGTCATGGGATAAAAGGAAAGGTCCTTTCATGGATTGAGAACTGGTTAAAGGACAGGGAACAAAGGGTAGGAATTAATGGTAAATTCTCAGAATGGAGAGGGGTAACTAGTGGTGTTCCCCAAGGGTCAGTCCTAGGACCAATCCTATTCAATTTATTCATAAATGATCTGGAGAAAGGGTAAACAGTGAGGTGGCAAAGTTTGCAGATGATACTAAACTGCTCAAGATAGTTAAGACCAAAGCAGATTGTGAAGAACTTCAAAAAGATCTCACAAAACTAAGTGATTGGGCAACAAAATGGCAAATGAAATTTAATGTGGATAAATGTAAAGTAATGCACATTGGAAAAAATAACCCCAACTATACATACAACATGATGGGGGCTAATTTAGCTACAACGAGTCAGGAAAAAGATCTTGGAGTTATCATGGATAGTTCTCTGAAGATGTCCACGCAGTGTGCAGAGGCGGTCAAAAAAGCAAACAGGATGTTAGGAATCATTAAAAAGGGGATAGAGAATAAGACTGAGAATATATTATTGCCCTTATATAAATCCATGGTACGCCCGCATCTCGAATACTGCGTACAGATGTGGTCTCCTCACCTCAAAAAAGATATTCTAGCACTAGAAAAGGTTCAGAAAAGAGCAACTAAAATGATTAGGGGTTTAGAGAAGGTCCCATATGAGGAAAGATTAAAGAGGCTAGGACTCTTCAGTTTGGAAAAGAGAAGACTAAGGGGGGACATGATAGAGGTATATAAAATCATGAGTGATGTTGAGAAAGTGGATAAGGAAAAGTTATTTACTTATTCACATAATACAAGAACTAGGGGTCACCAAATGAAATTAATAGGCAGCAGGTTTAAAACAAATAAAAGGAAGTTCTTCTTCACGCAGCGCACAGTCAACTTGTGGAACTCCTTACCTGAGGAGGTTGTGAAGGCTAGGACTATAACAATGTTTAAAAGGGGACTGGATAAATTCATGGTGGCTAAGTCCATAAATGGCTATTAGCCAGGATGGGTAAGAATGGTGTCCCTAGCCTCTGTTCGTCAGAGGATGGAGATGGATGGCAGGAGAGAGATCATTTGATCATTGCCTGTTAGGTTCACTCCCTCAGGGGCACCTGGCATTGGCCACTGTCGGTAGACAGATACTGGGCTAGATGGACCTTTGGTCTGACCCGGTACGGCCTTTCTTATGTTCTTATGCTCCAGCGGTAGGAATTATCACGCCTATGGACAAATTTCATGATGCATGAGAGAAAGGGGCCATGACTGGGACACACTCCAGTGCAGGGTCAAAGCGAAGGCCCTGCAGAACACCTGCCACAAGACGTGGGAGGCAAACTGCCGCTCCAGGGCTGTGCCCATGAGCTCCAGATTCTACAAAGAGCAGGACGCGATAATCGGTGGTGACCCCACCTCCCCTGCAAAGGGCACTGTGGGTACTTTGGGGGCTTGCGTGCCCGTTGAGAGTGGATCGGGCCAGGAGGAGGAAAGCTTGGATGAGGATGTGAAGGGGGACCCAGAGGCAGAGGATGACTCATAGGTCAGAGATGTTTGCAGCTAGAAGTTCTTCTCTGCCCTGGAGGAGGCTCGCCAGTCACAGCTGGCTAGTGGCTTTGATTTTGGGAATCACTGAAGCGAGTTGTTGGGGGCAGGAGGGTTGCAGAAAGCAGGAGTTATGGAGTGCCAAGCGGACACGCTCTCCAGGTGCTACTAGCACTGCAAACCAGGCAGCGCTGTGCGTGCCCTCCCCTGCAGCCACTGTCACAAACCTCTTTCCCGTGTGCCCCCAGACACGGCCAACGCACTCTTATCAACCTCCTGGCTCCAGTCTGGACCCTTCTGCATTCCACTCCTGCCACATCGCAGTCCAGCCCTGCGTACTCCTAGTACCCAGTCCACTCAACACCCGTCCCTCTGCAGTTCATTCCTGCCGAAGCACAGTACCTGCTGCACTGTACTCCCAAGGATACGGTTGCATAGATACTTAGACTGACACAAATCTTTAACCTCATCTACTCATGGGACACTCCTTTCCCTCATCCCCCACTGTGCGGGGGTGGGTGGGTGTGCGTGCGTGCGTCCGTCCGTCCGTCCGTCCTCTAGTGGTAGCCTTTTAATAGAATAGTTCTGGTTTGGAAGCAATCTTCATTCCATTAATTGAAAGTGAACAGAGCCCTGCAAAGCAACAGGCAATTTTCTGCCCCCCTCTAATAGTGCTGGTCTCTGGCTGTTCAAATTCAACCTCCAGACACTGAGCCTCAGTGGTCCCGCCCTGAGTGAAGCTTTCACCCTTCCCGTCACAGATATTATGGAGTGTACAACATGGGGCTATAAGCACAGGAATATTGTCACTGGCCAGGTCCAGCTTCCCATAGAGGCAGCGCTAGTCGGCCTTTAAATGGCCAAAAGCACTCAACTGTCGTTCTGCACTCGCTCAGCCTGTTGTTGAACCGCTCCTTGCCGCTGTCAAGGTGCCCTGTGTATGGCTTCATAAGGGGTAGGCAGGGTCTCCCGGGATCACAATGGGCATTTTGACTTCCCCTATGCTGACGTTCTGGTCTGGGAAGAAAGTCCCTGCTTGCAGCTTCCTGAACAGGCCAGTGTTCTGAAAGGTGCGTGCACCATGCCCCTTTCCGAACCAGCCTGCGTTAATGTCTGTGAAATGCACATGGTGATCCACTACTGCCTGGAGAACCATAGAAAAATACCCCTTGCGATTAATGTACTCGGGGGCTAGGTGGTCTGGTGCCAGAATTAGAATATGTGCCATCTATCATCTGCCACAGTTAGGGACGCGCATTTGTGCAAAGCCATCTGCAATGGCATGCACATTGCCCTGAATCAGGGTCTTTCAGAGCAGGATTCAATTAATGCCTGGCACACTTTTGTCAACATGCGTCCAACAGTCGATTTTCCAACTCTGAACTGGTTAGCGACTGATTGGTAGCAGTCTGGAGTAGCCAGCTTCCACAGTGCTCTTGCCACACGCTTCTCCAACAACAGGGCAGCTCTAATTCTCGTGTCCTTGTGCTGCAGGGCGAGCTCATCACAGAGTTCCTTGAATGTGGCTTTCCTCACCCAAAGCTCTGCAGCCGCTGCTCATCATCCCAGATGTGCATGAGAATGTGATCCCGCAGCTCAGCGCTTGTTTCCACAGCAGCATTCCACTGTGGTCAGCACCACGTTAATGCCATAAGCAATCTCCTGTCGTAGCTACTACATGTGGCGAGATCAATATCGAACTCCTCTTGCCTTTGTAGTTGAAGGAATAACTCCACTGCCACTCGTGATGTGTTAGTGAGAGCGAGCAGCATATTGGTCAACAGTGCGGGGTCCATGCCTGCTGCCCAAAGAGGCAGAATGCGCAGTACACCAACCATTGAAAGATGGCGCCAAATGTGAATGGAAGCACAGGGATTGCTGGGGTGCGAAGCGATGCATCATGGGGCATTGGGACAGGACCCGGGATGCTCCGCGACCCCTTCTGCCTTCCCACAACTCTTAGCAGCATAAGAGGAAGAGATGCTCAGTGGGATACTGAGTGCACCGCTCCGAACACTGCTGCAAGTGTGAACACGCTATTGCACAGGCTGTTGACAGTGTGAACATACAATAGTGGTTTCCCTTCAGCGCTCTCTGAGTGGCACTGTAACTCCTGGCGCAGTAACTCTGCCAGTGTAGACATAGCCTCAGAGAGACTGACTGCCAGGATCCCAGGACTGATCCCCTCTGGGGAATGAAGCACAACGGCGACGGGCTATGCAGCCTGCACTAGTCTCCCTGTACCTGCAAAGCCTGCTAGCCCAATGTGCTGGAGCATCTATGCCATTACCTGGTTCCTAAACTGCAGCTACAGTTCCTACCCCAGGTGAATCCAAAGACTGAGAGATGCAGAGACCCAACCCCTTCTAATCTTAGAAACGCTTTGTTCCCTTTTCTATTTTTTTGTCTGTTTCTTTTTATGAACTTGGAGACCTCCCAGCCTTTCTATTAGATTGAAGGGGGGGAGGTAGTGCAGTGTGTGTGCACGTGTGTGTGTGCACGCCTCTGAAATCTACACAGGGAAGATGCTAGGAAAACTAGTTCCCCAAATCTTAATAGCCTTAAAACCCTGCCCTATGAAATGACTGAATGCATGCGCCTCACCTGTGGAAGCATTGCAAAGAATTGAGCTGTCAGATATATATTGTTCAGAGAGAGCTGTTTGAACTTTTTACTAATGTCTCTGTAAGGTCAGTATGTGTTCTGGGGCGAGAGGGTGAGGAGAAGTATTAGCTACACAAAAGTGACATCTAAGGAGAAAACTGTAATTAGCTTTGAGGTTGTGGGCTAAATGTCAGCAATCATTTGGTTTCGGTATTGAAATATTCAGCTGGGTAAATCTGGGTTGCAAGGCCTGGGTGAAAATCTGATTGGGGTTTCGGCATCACTAAATGTGCACCTGCCTTCTTGGGTTGCTCTTTTAGGATTTATAGGCGTTGGTTTTTCTGCTGTATTAATCTGATGGTTGGACTAACTTGACGACTTGATTCCAACGCAGTATCCTTGTTAACTCATTGATTTCCTGATTTGACCTGAACTTTATCACTGTGTTGTTTAACCCTTAGCTGAGTGGTGTCTATAGTCATTTAGCCTTAGTGACGTGCGCTCTTGGCTTTATTTGTTCGTGTTAATAAAACCTGTAACTGGGAAGTTGAGTCATTTCTTTCAATAAGCAACAGGGGCTGGAACTTTTCTTTGTATATTTCCCTTTAATTCAATCTCCATTTTCTTCATTTCACACTGTTCTAAGTTAAGGAATGAGGAGCAACAAAAACTGACATAGACCTGTTACTGCCCTATTCGGTGCCCATCCAGCAGGAGCAGAGAACAAACCCCTCCTGGAGCCGGGATTGTCACACTGGACTGGAAATACAGACACGTGTCCCCAAGCTTTGCTGTCTTTCTCCAATCATGGCATAAGGGTGACACCTACACCTGCTTGTAATCACGCCTGGCTGGAAGGAGATCCCTATGTGCATTGCCTTGGGAGCAGGGGGATCTGGGAGACACTGGGGGCTATTTACCCAGAGCTCAGGAGCAATCTGCTCTGGGGTGATGCAGCAGAAAAGAGCTGGGTGCTGCTTTCCTCACTTATTTCTCCTTATCCCCGTTCAGTCTCTCCTCTTTCCCTTTCTTCCCCCTCCCCCACCCTCTGGCAGGGAGACTTGGTCACTTCCCTGCTCCCAGGGGTGCTCACTCTCCCATAGCTGGATTGGCCCCGTGATAGGAGCTAATAGGAGCGAGAGCCTGGGTGCGGGTCAGCCCCTGCAGCGGCTCTGGGACACACAGGGGCAGGAGGAGGAGCAGAGATGGGGCTAGTTCCCACCTCAGACAGTCCCTGGCCCGGTGAGTGCGGCAGCTGCAGCCTGGGTTGGGCTTGAAGGAGCCAGGAAGGGGCTGGAGCAGTGTGGGGCTGGTAGGAAGGAAGCAGGGAAAACAAGGAAAAGAGCCGTGGGGCAGCTCCTGGTGGCCGGGCTTTGTAAGGTACCAGACACTGCTGGTGCTGCTGCCTCCAGTGTGTGCTGGGAGCCGGGGCTGAGCTCCGGGCTGCTGCTGCGGCACCAGAGGGGCTGCTCCAGGGACAGACTTTCACTGAAGCACTTTCTGTGCTCATCCGAGGTGGGGACTTTCTCCAGCTGGACCCAGTCCCAGGCTCTGCTGCCCCTGGCCAGGGGCCGTAGGCACCAGGGGCCAGAGGGACCCCAGGGGCAGCCCTGGGTGGGCAGAAGAGAGACTCCACACACAGGTCCCAGAAGCTGAGGGTCTCGCAGCCCCTGGGGATCTGCTCTTGGGTGGGGTCTGGACAGCGATGGAGCCCCTGCCTCATGCTGCCTCAGGTGTAGTGTGAGAAACTGCTGTGTGTAGGAATTTGCTACTTATGGTGCATTGAGCATGCTCAGTAAATCTGCTGAAGCCACTTCCCTTCACCCTGCCCTTTCTCAGAATCAGATTCTGCAGATTGCTATTTATAGGGTGTCATAAACGTATAACTACAGGTAGCATAAAATACCCTGTAAAGGGTTAAAAAGCTCAGACAACCTGGTTGGCACATGACCAAAAGGACCAATTAGGGAAGAAAATACTTTCAAATCTGTGGGGGAAGGTTTTTGTTTTCGTGTTCCTTTGTTCTCTCTGGGTCAGCGGGGAACCAGGGCATGGAAAATACATCTCTCTAAGCACATGGCATAGAAAAACCTTAGAGTTCTGTCCATAGACAGGTCCCTGCTACCTTGCTGAGTCACAAGGTGTATCTGCCTTTTCTCAGTGGGTTGATTGTATAGGTGATGGTCCGTAATGGGCCATCAAGCAGGCTAGACAGAACTGACACCAACTTGTCTGGCTGGAGTGTTCCCTGGAAGCACAGCACAAGTTTGAAATACGGGCAGCATAGAGCCAATATTCATAACATCAACTACAAAAATGATACACATCTAGAGATAGCATAATTATAATCAGCCAATCAGAACCTCTCCATAGACCCCTTACACAACAGCCTTTCTACAGTATTGGCTGCGAATATAGAACAGTGGTCACAACGGTGATCTATACAGTTACAGATTATGTCAATAATGTCACAGGAGGTGACACGGCATCAATGAAATTGAAGCTAGGGCAGCAAAGAGCTACCAGATGTTCTGAGGGCTGGAGAAAAATGCCTTCTAGTGAGCTATTGAAAGAGCTCAACCTGTTTAGCTGATCAAAAGAAGATTGAAAGGTGACTTCATTGAAGTGCTGAAGTGCCTTAATGGAGAGAAAGGATTGGGTATTAAAAGGCTCTTTAATCGAGCAGAGAAAGGCATAACAAGACCCAATGGCTGGAAGGTGCAAAGAGACAAATTCATATTACAACTAAGGCACAAATATTCAACAAACAAGCTACCAAGGAAAGTGATGGATTCTCCATCTCCTGATGTCATTTCATGAAGACTAGATGCCTTTCTGCAATGTGTTTGCCCCAAAAGTAGCTCTTGTGTCATACAGGAGACCTGTGATACGCAGGGGGTCAGATTAGATGCTCTAATGGTCTCTTCTGGCCATAAAGTCGACTCATTTCTGAAAAACTGAGTGTAGCATTGGGAGCAGCGTCTGATGTTTCCCTGTCTAGCTGGCTTGCTGCCTAGAACGAACGCTCCTGGAGTGGGGTGATCCCCAGGGAGTAGCTCAAACCTGCAAAGTGCCTGGCCAGGGGCAGGACATTGGCACAGCAAGGGAGGGGTGCGGCAGTGACATCACAAAGGCCTTTGGCAGGACCTCAGCCTATTGGTCAAAGGTGGTGGGGAGGTGGTGACCTCACAGAGAGATGCTGACATCAGCCAGGCAGGACAGGGGCGAGGGGCCAGGGAAACCTCAGAGACCCTGTGGCTTTGCTCCAGCAAGTCTCCTTCTCCAGGTCTCTCTCTGAGGACTGAGAGAGTATTCGGGTTCACGGACGTGAGCGCCAGGAGGAACCTCTTTCGAGTTTTCTCCTTCCCTTGTAGTGATTTTACTAGAAAACAGCCGTCCCTGTTTAGAAGGTAAGAGCCTCCTGGAGGTTTGGAACCTGTTCAGTCTGATCCATCTGGTGAGAGTTGAATTCTAGGCATGGAAAACACGAGCTTAAAGAGGCCGAATTTTATTCCACACCTGGAATTTTGTCCCTTAGAATCGCTGGGGACATTAGGGTTTGTCCTTTGTGTTTCACCTTTTCCTCCATCCCTTCCTCCCTTTTCTCTTCTTCTCTTGATTCTTTTGTTCTTTCTCCTGTTCCCCTCCCAACACCAGGAGGGGTGTGTGTGTGTGTGTGTTGCGGGGGAGGGCTCTGCAGCTCCCACTGTGGGAGGTCCACCCAAAAATGTGGGGCTGAAATAGTGCTCAGGCAGTCAGGGCCGGATTAACCTTCTGTGGGTCCTGCTTTAATAGGTTCAATTAGTTGGTTAATAAGATGTTTATGAAGTAAATCACTGGTTTTAAAATAAGATCCAACCTGGAGCATATGAACTATTGACCCCTGGACTCCATCTCTGAGAGGGGACTTGTTTACCATCAGGGGACAGGCTCAAACCAGTCCAAACCGGTTTTTCCCGCCAAAACCAGCCCTCAGCGTTCCATCTCCTCAGCACTTTTCCCGCCACAGAAGTGATATAAGGACGTGCTCAGGGCCTGTGCGGGGCCGTCCCCCCCAGCGACGGCCCCTCCACGGTCGGGTCTTCCCAGCGCTCCCGAGCCGGAGAGTGACGAGCCCCCTGGGTCCCGCCGTGAGACTGAGGAACAGGAGGCCTGTCACCCCCATTCCTGCCGTCCTGCATCCCTGGTGTCCAGCCTCCCACGGAGCCCCCCGGGGAGTGAGAGACCCCGGGGGGGGGCACTGGGGCTGGGCAGGAAAGTGACTCTGCCCCAGGGAACCTGGGAGAAGCCTCAGAGCTGCCTCAGCCCCAGTGGGATTTGGGGGGCAGAGACTGGGGCCTGGCGGGGGGGGTCCCCTGGGGTGGGGGGGGAGATGGGGGTGTCAGGCAGGGAGGGGAGAAGCTGGAGTTGTAGGGGAGGGAAGGTCAGTGGGACGCGGGGGAAGCGGGGAGGGGGTTGAATTGTCTCTGGGCAGCCAGGAAATTCCTGGGGAGTGGCGGCGGGGTGAAGGGGGAGGGAGTTAATTGGAGACTGTCCCTGTTTGTGCCACTTGCATCTCACCCCCGATACAAATTCTCTCTAGTTCTGCCCCTTTTCTCTCTCAGTATCTCACACGGGGCTATAAAATCTGGGGCGATTCCCCCCCATCCCCTCCAATGATCAGCTCTCCCGTCTCCCCCGATTTCCCCCGTTCTCCCCATGAGTCTCAAAGGTCAGTTTAAAATCTTCTCTAGTGAGGGGCATTTTCCCACCCATTTGATCTGCAGCGATTTGTCCTTGTGTAGGTGGGAAATTGTTGCCCTGAGTCATTCCCCAGCACATGGCTGCCCCTGGAGTGGGGGTGGGATGGCTCAGTGGTTGGAGCACTGGCCTGCTAAACCCAGGGCTGGGAGCTGACTCCTTGCGGGGGCCATTTGGGGATTTAGTTGGGGATTGGCCCTGCTTTGAGCAGGGGGTTGGGCTAGACACCTCCTGAGGTCCCTTCCAGCCCTGATATTCTAGGAGGTGCCTGTTCTCTGCCAGGGCAGGGAAGGGGGCAGGGTGATGGGCTCTGGCTGGGAAGGTGCAATTCCTCTTCCCGGCCGCCGGGGGGCGCTGCGCTGCGGGAGCCACGTGAGCTGCCTCCTGGCCCTGCTGCTGCTCCTGCTCTTTGGAGCTCTGGCCCTGGGGCTCCTGCTGCTGCCTGGTGGGTGCCCGGCTGCCTCCTGCCGCTCCCAGCCCCCCCCCCGTGTGAGTCACTGCACCCCTCCCCCGCCCAGAGCCCCCTGCCTGCACCCCCCTGCCGCAGCCAGCCCCTGTCACCCTCCCCCAGCCCCTGCCTGCACCCCCTGCCCTGCCCCCCCATTGCACCCCCACCCACAGCCCCTGTCTGCACCCCTGCCCTGCCCAGAGCCCCTGCCTGCACCCCGCCACAGCCAGCCCCTGTCACCTCCCCCCCCAGCCCCTGTCTGCACCCCTGCCCTGCCCCCATTGCACCCCTGCCCTGCCACCAGCCCCCATTGCACCCCTGCCCTGCCCCAGCCCCTGTCTGCACCCCTGCCCTGCAACCCCTCTGCCCCCAGCCAGCCCCTGCCCGCGCCCCCTGCCCTGCCACCCCCCATTGCACCCGCAGCCCCTGCCTACAGCCACCTCCTGCTCCCAGCTGCTCCCCCTGTGTCAGTGTCTGCACCCCCGCTCCTCCCTGCCCACAGCTGGCCCCTGCCACCGTCCCCACCTGCAGCCTCTGCCGCCCCGCCTCCAGCCAGCCCCTGTCTGCACCCCTGGCCAGAGCCAGCCCCTGCCATCCGTCCTGCCACAGCCCCTGCCACCCCCCTTGCCTCCTGCCAGTCCCCGCCCGCAGCCCCTGCCACCCCCGACCCCTGACACAGCCCCTTTCCCCACCACAGCCTGTCTGCACCACCTGCCCACAGCCAGCTCCTGTTGCAGCCAACCCGTGTCACACTCCCTTCCTCCAGCGAGCCCTGCCCAACGCCCCTGTCTGCAGCCAGCCCGTTGCAGCCAGCCTGTGTCACACTCCCTGCCTCCAGCTAGCCCTGCCCCACGCCCCTGTCTGCAGCCAGCCCCATGTCCACTGGTGCCCTGCAGTTCCCAGGGCACTAATCCTGCACCCTGCTTCAATGAGGGGGGCAGGGAGCAGCTGGGACCCACACATGTGCACACCCGAGGGTGACCAGACAGCGAGTGTGAAAAATCAGGACAAAGGGTGAGGGGTAATAGGATCCTATATAAGAAAAAGACCCCAAAATTGAGACTGTCCCAATAAAATTGGGACATCTGGTCACCCTAGCACACCCCAGGGAGTGGCGGGGACCCACACATGGGAAATGGAGCTCAGTTCTAGTTCAGGCCCAACTTTGTAAAAAAGAACTGTAGGTCGGGTTAACATACATCTGTATTTTCCCAGAGATGTCAGGCTTTTAGGTTCTTAAATCGCTGTCTGGGTGGTAAATTTTAAAAATTCCTCCCGGGAAAATACGGACATATGGTAACCCAATAGGTACAAAAAATCCAAACTGTGGCACATCTCTTAAATCAGACCTCTCTATAGGGAACCGGTTGTTAAGATTTTAGCAGCTCATCACTGGAAGGGAGGCGCACGTGTCCCCTGTGGGGACTGCCCAGACCCCCGTTTCCCAATTGCAGTTGTTGCCCCCTAACTACCAACACAGTTGCCCCCAACCATCAGTTGCCAGTCACCCGCCCATCCCCCACTGCTGCCCCCTTCCTTTATCCAGGGACCTTTTAGCTCCCCGTTCCCCTCCCTTTTAATCAGCTCCTCAAAGGGCTCCCTGCTGCCCATGGGAATGGTGGGGGTGGGGCAACCATCACTTCCAGAATTGTAACATTTTCAGTAATCTCATACTGTAAAATCTCATAACTTTACATACAGTGTTACTACACATTTTAACAGGAGGATAATATTCAGTAGATTATGCATTTTCAAATGATACCTCACAAGCCATACTGTGTACAAAATTGATCATGATTTTCTAGAAGAGTGAGCACAGGGGTATAGACTGACACAGTGTCTGTATGTGTGTTCCCAGCAGATATGTGGGTATTTCAATCCCTCATAAGCACAGTGTTCAGCATCTTCAAGGACCTGGGGAACTGGTCCTGGGAATTCACTGTTTTACCAAGTGTGACACTGTATGGAATTGTGAGACACTTTGGTATTAATAATAAAATAATAAATAATCTGATAAAATTGCAATGAATCGTGCTAGATATGCCATGTAAGGTGTCAGTAAAAATGTTATGATTTGCCAAGTATGATAATATTATTTCTATGTTTGTATCACCTTTGCATTGTGAGTTATAGATATGTAGGGTATATCTGTATTTCCAGACTTGTGCAGTGTTTCTGGGTGACACCCCCAGACATATTGGGATCAACACTGCCTAGCCTGTTTGATGGCCCATTGACGATCATCAGCTGTACAATGAGCCCAGGGAAAGGACCAAGGGGATACACCTATTGAGTCAGCAAGACATGCCGGGGTATGCCTGTGTAATGAGAACTCCAAGGCTTTTCCATGCCATGTTCTGTGAATCTTGTGTTTGGAACACAGGAAGTACAGGCCACATGGCAAAAGGAATATAAAGGGCAGCTGCATCATCTCCATTTTGTCTTCAATCCCCCTTCCTACCTCTGGAGCAACTTCTCTACTAACTGAAGCCTTGAACAAAGGACTGAATGACCCATCCAAACTGTGGATGTGTTCCAGATGGACTTTCAAGCCAGCAACTCACCAGTACTGCTAAGAACCTGATATATCCATTTTGGAATGTATCTGACTGCGTTCCCATTTAACTTCTTTCTGTCTTTCTTTCGTTTAAACCTTTAGTTTAGATGTTAAAGGATTGGCTGGAAGGATGGAATTTTGGGTAATCTCCAAACCTATAGTGACCCGGTGATGTGGCTGACCCTTTGGGGTCAGAGGAACACTTTGTTTATGTGAGCAGAGTTTTTAAATAACCTCTCACTGTATTGGACCTCGCTGCTGATTAGGACCCAGAGAACTGGGATGGAATAAAGGGGGCTGTGTGATTTCTTTTTTCAGCTTCTCAAATACCCGTGTGGGGGATCAGAAGCACAGTTTGTGACTGGTCAGTGAGTTTAACTTCAGTGTTAACCAGCAGTTTTGGGAGCATCTGCTCTCCCTTTTTCAGCCTGCCCTGATCTTGGCATTTTCAGTGAGAACTGCCCCTGGCCCACCAGGTCACACTAAGCACTGAAGTTAAATGAATAGAATGTTTTTTTTATGACCAAGTCTTATGAAATCAACTGAACTCCTTTGTTTTCTTTCATCTGAGCAGGGTTTCTAGTTTTCCAGCATGATGTGATCTCCCAGCTGGAACAAGGGGAAGAGCCATGGGTCCCAGACCTCCAGGGTTCAGAGGAAAGAGAGATCCTGAGATCTCCCTGCACAGGTGAGGAAACATTAAACCAACTCAGAATCTGTAAGTGCCTGAAGGAAACATCTGGAATGCCCAACAAAGCCCTTGGGGAGGTCTCTCAGTTCATTATTGTCCCTTGCAGGGGTCATATCCTCAGGGTAACTATAGGTCATGGCTTCCTATAGATCCTAGCAGACACCAGGCAGTAGCTTCCTCCCTTCCCCCTGCGTATTTGGATGGGATGTGAAGGCTGAATTCATCCCCCTCCTCTCTCCTATTTGGGGGAAGAGTTTGGGGGAGTTCAGCTCCTGATTTTTATTTGACCTGTCTTCAGCACTTGTTTTTGTTTGGACTTCCCCTTTCCATCCCTGTTTGAGGTTTCTGTCTCTGTCACAGCAGGTGATGCAATAGCATGTGAGAAAGAGGAGCAGAATTCTCAGCCTGAAAATGTTGAGCCAGTGGGTAAAAACAGAGCATTATCGCAAAGATGGAAAAGGAATGTGTCCAGGAGTCATGAGCAGGGAAAATCCTGGGAGATTCAGCACAGACCAAAAACAGATCAAGAAAACCAGCCAGGGAAGAAAGTGGATAAATTTATTTCTTCTTGGGGAACTCAGAAGATCCTCATGGAAACCACAACACAGCAGGATATCCTCAGGCGAAAGAGAAAAAATACATGCAGGGAGCGTGGAAAAACCTTCTCTCACAGCTCAGCCCTTTCTGTACATCAGAGAATCCACACAGGGGACAGGCCCTATGAATGCACTGAGTGTGGGAAAACCTTCAATCGCAGTTCGCACCTTATTAGGCATCAAACAATCCACAGAGGAGAGAGGCCCTATGAATTCCGTGAGTGTAGGAAATGCTTCACTAGCAGCTCAAACCTTTCTCAACAGCAGAGAATCCACACGGGGGAAAGGCCCTACGAATGCCGTGAGTGTGGGAAAAGCTTCACTCAAAGATCAGACCTTTCTAGACATCAGAGAAACCACACAGGGGAAAGGCCCTATGAATGCCGTGAGTGTGGGAAAAGCTTCTCTCAAAGATCAGTCCTTTCTAGACATCAGAGAATCCACATAAGGGACAGGCCCAATGAATTCACTGAGTGCGGAAAACCTTCAATCGCAGTTCGCACCTTATTAGGCATCAAACAATCCACAGAGGAGAGAGCCCTAGGAATGCCGTGAGTGTGGAAAATGCTTCACTAGCAGCTCAAACCTTATATTTAATTTACCCTGGTTCCTCAACTGTTGCTACAGCTCTACTACCCATCACTCCAAAGACTGAGAGAAATGGAGAGTTCCAACCATTGTCCTTTTACTATCTTATTGTTCCTCTCTCTGTTTTTTGTGCTGGCTTTTCTATTCTATCACTTTCTGCCTTTGTTTAGTTGGTAACAGTTGGTTTCCATCACTCACGTTTGTTTGTTTAAATCTCTATCCGTTGTGAAATAAATTTTTTGCTTGTTCAATAACTGTACTCAAGTGCTGTGTGAGATACAGTAGCAATGGTCCACAGTAAAACTAGTAACCTGGGATACTTGGGGAAGAGAGGATCTGGGATTTCACCAAGTATCTGATGATCCGGGCTGGACCCCAGAGGGGGACACATTGAAGGAACTCAAGGGTTAAGGTGGCTGCTGTAGCTCAGAGGAGGGTCCTTGAGTTCCAGCTGGCTGCTGAGTTTGGTCACTAACATGCAGCTGCCAAATGCAAAACTCCCTCTTCCTTGTGGCAGGTGGCAACAAGGAGACTCACAGTCCTCAGCACCCTGAGAGGGTCACAATGTGTCTCTGTGTTGATCCACCTGTCAAGTTCACACAGGGAAAGCTCCCGATAGCACAAAACTGCCCTATGAAATCATGGAACATGTGCTCTTTGCTCTGTGAAAGCATGTAAAGAATCCAAGCGCTGGAGGACAGGGTTTGGGTCCAGAGCGACCTAGACAAATTGGAGGATTGGGCCAAAAGAAATCTGAGGAGGTTCAACAAGGAGAAGTGCAGAGTCCTGCACTTAGGATGGAAGAATCCTATGCACTGCCACAGACTGGGGACTGAGTGAGTGAGGGGGGTTTGATAGCAGCCTTCAACTACCTGAAAGAGCAGCAGTGTGGGCTTTCTCCTGGCCACTTTTGCTGGGCTGGGCAGGCATCCTGGAGGCCTTTCTAGAAGAGAATTGGGAACTGAGTTAGAAAAACCAATGTGAAAACCAGAACCTCAGGTTTAGACTCATTTATTTATAATATTAAATCTTCAATTCTGGTGTCACAGTCAATACAATTGCTTCAGCCTGATAGTTGCCCAAAGGGAAACTTAACTTCTCTCCAAAGGGAGTGGAGAGAAAGCACTTTTCAGAGTCCAAGAGAGACAAGGCGGGTGAGGGTAGGAGCTTGCAGAGGACCAGCCTCTGTTGGTGAAAGAGACAAGCTGTGGAGCTAACCCCACACCCTTCTTCAGTTCTGTGTAGCCTGGAAGGTCGTCTCTTCCATAACCAGCAGTTAGAACATAAGAACAGCCACACTGAGTCAGACCAGTTCATCTAGCCCACTCTCCCGAAAGTGGCCAATGCCCGGCACCCCAGAGGACCCCTGGGACCAACATGGATACACCACCACCACAAACAAGGTTAAAATCCATGCACATGGGAGAAGGATCTTGTGTTTCATTCCTTATGTCCTAGTCCCATCATGTGGCCATTTCCTTTTCTTCCTTTCTGTTAAAAGCTTTGGTGTTTTGCACAGAAACATTATTTCCCCAGGAGAGACCCAGGAGTGGGGGCTGCATTCCAGTACCAAACAGTCACTGGAAGGGGGCCTTTAGGACGAGGCGTCTGTCACTGTCAAAAGATCATCTCCCCCCTGCAAGTCACTGGCAGCCTGAATTTGTTCCTTATCCTCCCAGAGTCTGGGGGCTGGAATCAGCACTACCCAGCCCCTCCGTACGTAGCAGGAACAAACACAAACCTGGACTTTAAAACAAGCTGTCCCCTTCCTTCTCAGGGAAGAGTTTTCTGTGATTGAAGTTGAGCTTCAGTTCCCCTCTCCTGGGGGTGGGGCGGGGGTGGGGCCAGCTCCCAGTGAGATCTGTTTTCACTTTTGCCCCCTTTCAGTCACTCTGGGATGGTAACTCTGCTCCCAGCTGTCAGGCAGCTTCCAGCCCATCCACCCTGCTCACTAACTCTGTGGTCATGTGTCACCCCCTTTGCCAGCACACACAGTCTGCAGGAAAGCTACTCCTGCCAGATGCATTGGTGATCTAGTGGTGTGCGTAGGTGCTTTGCAAGCACTTCATCTGGGTTAGATTCCCAGCCAATGCAATAATGGCTTTTCTCTTCTGTTGTTTCCTCATCTGGAAGTGGTTTAATTTCAGTCACATTGTGTTACAATCACATTATCTATAGAATGAGACAATAAATGTGTGGAAGTCCAGCAGGTCATACAGGATGGAGGCACACAAGGGGCTGGAATGTGTCATCTGAGAAAGACAGAACCCTTGGAAACCTGCATCTCCCATCCCCTGGCCTTGCGTGTTATGATTCCAGCTGCGTGAGCTGTTTGTAGGATGTTCCGGCATGGTGGGGAAATGAAGTTTTGAGTCAGTTTTTGCTCCTGCAGATTCCTTTGCTGTTACAGTTATAATGACATGAACAAAAGGGAGGCAAAATAAACAAACACCAAATTGCAATACAGGTGGGGAAAAGGACGATCACGGTTAAGCCAAACATGTCAAAATAAAAATTAATACAAAAAAGGGGAGGGGGGAAGAGATCAGGTATGTGGAGATCCCCTTGATATTTCAACGCACATTGTTAGAATCAAAGTTCAGACTTGACACTGGAAAACCTGCAACTTCCTATCTCTCTGAACACCTGTGATGAGTAAGATGGAGTTAGGACACCTGTTCTGCTTCAATCATTTATTGTCTCTCTGTTCTCTCCTTCTCCCCCCAAATCCTCATCTCCAATGTCTCTGCCTTTCTCCTCTTGCTCCCTCTCCCCTGCCCTTTCCCAGGAATTCACAGTCTACAGCATTTAGGACAAGCCAGAGCTCCCATGTTCTGCACATGAGCCTGTGTCAGAGGACGTGGGACCCAGGTCAGAGCCAGTCACCAGATCAATATGAGCCTTTATGGGCGACTTCTCTGCCTACTCTGCAATTTACACACACCTCCACTGAAGGGGGTGGGGTACAGCTCTGACTGAGGGCTAGTCTACACTTACTGTCCAGGTCGACGCGGTGAGTTCGACTTCTCGGAGTTCGAACTATCACGTCTGATCTAGATGCGATAGTTCGAACTCCGGAAGCGCCGCGGTCGACTCCGGTACTCCACCACTGCAAACGGCGGTGGTGGAGTCGATGGGGGAGCCGCGGAGTTCGACCCTGCCGCGTCTGGATGGGTGAGTAGTTCGAATTAGGATACTTCGAATTCAGCTACGCTATTCACGTAGCTGAATTTGCGTACCCTAATTCGAACCCCCTTTTTAGTGTAGACCAGGTCTGAGAGGCCTCACAGGAGAAATTTCAGCCCAAAGACAAATTTGTGTGAAATGTTGAGAAGAGAAGAGCCCCCTTCCCCTCCCCCCAAATCCCCAGAACTGTAGTGTCACCCCCATGGCACCAGCACAGGGAACCCAGTGAGGTGGGGTTACAGAATACAAGGGGGAGGCAGCAGGGAGAGAGGTGACAGGGACTCTCTCTCTTTCCTTCTCTCTTCACTTTCTGTTCTTCTGTTTCCTTCCAGGAACTGCAGTCACAGCAGGGAGGGGTTTGTCTCTTTATTAGGGATCCCTCTGTGTCACGGCGGCTGCACAAGTCATAGATTCTGTGGCTTCTGCAGTGGCCACTGCGGCTGACTCCGTGGCTGCCCCAGCAGCTGGCCTGGGGGCAGCTTGGACAGTGGTTCCAAGGGTGCAGGAGCAGCCACAGCTCAGTGGCTCCTGGCACCTGTCCCGAGGTGGCCGGAGCAGGGCTGGCCTCTGGGGCTCCCCTCATCTGGCAGCATCTGGAGTGGCAGTGGGTCCCCGGGGCTTCTCCCCCAGCACATGGTGCCACGGGCCCCCTGGACTCCCTGCGCCCACAGCTGGTGCCACAGACCCCCTGGGCCTCCCTCCCCACGATTCAATGAGGGGTATTTATGGTATAAGTCATGGCCGGGTCATGGGCAATGAGCTTTTGGGTTTTGCCCGTGATCTGTCCATGACATTTACTAAAAATACTCGTGATTAAATCTTCACCTTCCTCATTATCGATCAAATAAATCGAAACGCCTCCACCTGCAAGTGGATTAAGCCCAGGACCCTCAGAGTCAGCAGCTGTTACGCCCCCACTGAGCTCTCTGGTCAGGTGTCCTAGCGCTGGAAGCCTCCTGTTTAGATCCTAAAATAGCATTTTTGCACCAGGGGGCTGAAATTTTGGACCGGACAGTGTAGCTCCACCGTTATTTTACTGAATTGCTTCAAAACAGCAAGTCAAGAAAGTCTCCTAAGTGCCAGGTTCTCTGCCATGGAAACAGCTGCCCCTGCTCTGCAGGAGTCTGTGCGTTCCACCCAGCAACGTACACACCTGCTCCGCACTGAAGGGGGGTCAGACAGCGACAGGGCTGGTAACACAAATACTTCAGACTATTAACTCCAGGTCCCTTCCTTTCTTTAACCCAGGATGTGCCAGTCACCTGGTAACCATGGTGTTATCTTCACCTTAAAATACCTCTCAGGACATTTTCAGCGAGTCCTCCACCCCCTACCCTCCCTGCAGCCAGCTCCTGTCTTCAACCAGCCCCGCACCCCATGCCCTGCCCGCACCTCCTGCCCTGCCTGCAGCCAGCCCCTGTCTGCAGCCAGCCCCGCACCCTCTACCCTGCCCGCAGCCAGCCCCTGTCTGCAGCCAGCCCCGCACCCCCTGCCCTGCCCGCAGCCAGCCCCTGTCTGCAGCCAGCCCCGCACCCTCTACCCTGCCCGCAGCCAGCCCCTGTCTGCAGCCAGCCCCTGTCTGCAGCCAGCCCCGCACCCCCTGCCCTGCCCGCAGCCAGCCCCTGTCTGCAGCCAGCCCCTGTCTGCAGCCAGCCCCGCACCCCCTGCCCTGCCCGCAGCCAGCCCCTGTCTGCAGCCAGCCCCTCACCCCATGCCCTGCCAGCTGCCAGCCTCTCTGCAGCCAGGCCCGCACCCCATGCCCTGCCCGCAGCCAGCCCCTGTCTGCAGCCAGCCCCTCACCCCATGCCCTGCCAGCTGCCAGCCCCTCTCTGCAGCCAGCCCTGCACCCCATGCCCTGCCTGCAGCCAGCCCCTGTCTGCAGGCAGCCCCGCACCCCATGCCCTGCCCGCACCAGCTGCGTCCTCCCTGCCCTGCCGGCAGCCAGCCCCCCACCCCCGGCCCACAGCCAGCCCCTGCCACACCCCCTGCCCTGTCTCCAGCTAACTCCTGCTGCACCCCCGTGGCCCTGCCCAAAGCCAGCCAGCCCCCACACACCCCCAGCCGTGCACACCCTGCCCTGTCTCCAGCCAACTCCTGCCGCACCCGCCTGCCTGAAGCCAGCCAGTCCCGCACTCCTCTGTCTCCAGCCCTGCCAACCCCTGATGCACCCCCCCGCGTCCCTGCCTGAAGCCAGCCAGCCCCACACACCCCTGTCTCCAGCCAGCCCCACACCCCTTGCCCTGCCTGCAGCCAGACCCTACCTCCAATCAGCCTCTGCCCTGCCTCCAGCCAGCCCCATGGCCACTGGTGCCCTGCAGTTTCCAGGGCACTAACCCTGCACACCTGCTTCAATGAGGGGGGCAGGGAGCAGCTGGGACCCACACATGTGCACACCCGAGGGTGACCAGACAGCAAGTGTGAAAAATCGGGACAGGGAGTGGGGGGTAATAGGATTCTAGATAAGAAAAAGACCCCAAAATTGGGACATCTGGTCACCCTAGCACACCCTCAGGACTCCTGAGTTCCATTGCTGGGTTTCCTATTGGTTCCACTGCTGGTTGTTTTCCTTTTCCTGGGGGACTCTGGGCAAGTTGCTCCCCCCTCTAGGGCTCCGTCCCCAGCAGGAAAATGAGGATTTCGTACCTTCCCGCTATTGGAAAGTGCTGGGAGAATCCCCCAGCCAAAGCTGCTCTGACAGAGCTAAGCAGCATCTGACCAAGGTCGGAGCGCACGGCCCAGGAGGAGGAGTGTCTGGCTCTGGGGTTTTACTTCAGCCCAGTCTAGAGAGAGGGGCCCAGCCATGGGGTTTGGCTCAAGAAGACCAAGTCTCCAATTTGTTAAGGGTGTTTTGAATTCCAGTCCTGTGCTCCAAAGTGCTTGGTTTCAGTTGCACATTTTAGAACGACACTCTCCACTCCATTTTCCAAATCATCATTCATACTGTTTACCCACCTCCACTAGGCCCAGAACCCTGCCAAAGAAGGAAAGAGGCTGGGTTTGGAATGATTTGTTCTTGACAAATCCATGCTCCCTCGTCCTAAGAATCAAATTATCCTGTAGGTGCTGCTGACAAACTGAGTGTTTAAGAATATATTCCAGTATCTCTCCAGCTGTGGAAGTGAGGCTGGCTAGTATGTAAGTCCCAGGGGTCTCTTTGTTCCCCTTTGAAATATGGGTCCTGTCTTGTTCATGGATGGGAAGATGTTCTTTTTCAGGGATCTCAGACGAGAACTGGGGCACAACACCTGGTTTGTTAAGGCCACAAAAATGGAGGCAGGAACCTCTTCTCTCCTGCTGGCAAAGAACCCCAGGTACCGAAAAGACAGAGACTCACACCCCTGAATGGGCTGTAGAAAAGGCAATGGTTAAAAAGTTTGGCCCCGACCATTTCTTTTTTCCACAGACTAGACATTTTAGCAAACTTTAGAATTCCTTGGTGTTAAACACCGTGAAACTCTCCTTTCTCCTTCACACAGGGCTTTAACGCTCCTTATCTCACTCATCTCACTCAGGCTCACGACTACCCAGGGTTCGAGAACTGTCCCTGTTCCCATTGGGCAGATGGGGAGGAGCCTGAGGTATAGAGAAGGGAAGTGACCTGTCACCAGATGGATCAGACTGAACAGGTTTCAGACCTCGAGGATGCTCTTACCTTCAAAACAGGGACAGCTGTTTTCTAGTAAAATCACTAAAAGGGAAGGAGAAAACTCAAAAGAGGTTCCTCCTGGCGCTCACGTCCATGAACCCGAATACTCCCTCAGTCCTCAAAGAGAGACCTGGAGAAGGAGACTTGCTGCAGCAAAGCCACAGGGGTCTCTGAGGTTTCCCTGGCCCCTCGCCCCGGTCCTGCCTGGCTGATGTCAGCATCTCCCTGTGAGGTCACCACCTCCCCACCACCTTGGACCAATAGGCTGAGGTCCTGCAAAGGCCTTTGTGATGTCACTGCCACACCCCGCCCTTGCTGTGCCAATGTCCTGCCCCTGGCCAGGCACGTTGCAGGTTTGAGCTACTCCCTGGGGATCACCCCACTCAAGGAGCGTTCGTTCTAGGCAGCAAGCCGGCTAGACAGGGAAACATCAGACGCTGCTCCCAATGCTACACTCAGTTTTTCAGAAATGAGTCGACTTTATGGCCAGAAGAGACCATTAGAGCGTCTAATCTGACCCCCATGCATATCACAGGCCTCCTGTATGAAACAAGAGCTACTTTGGGGGCAAACACATTCCAGAAAGGCATCTAGTCTTCATTAAATGACATCGGGAGATGGAGAATCCATCACTTCCCTTGGTAGCTTGTTCTTGTGGTGAATCATCCTCGCTGTTGAATTTTTGTGCCTTAGTTGTAATATGAATTTGTCTCTTTTCACCTTCCAGCTATTGAGTCTTCTTATGCCTTTCTCTGCTAGATTAAAGAGCCCTTAAATACCCAATCTTTTCTCTCCATTAAGGCACTTCAATGAAGTCACCTTTCAATCTTCTTTTGATCAGCTAATCAGATTGAGCTCTTTTAATAGCTCACTAGAAGGCATTTTTCTCCAGCCCTCAGAACATTTGGTGGCTCTTTGCTGCCCCACCTCCAATTTCACAACATCTTTTTCAAATGAGGACACCAAAACTGGAGGCAGTATTCCAGTATCAGTCTCACTGATGCTGTGTCACCTCCTGTGATGTTATTGACATAATCTGTAACTCTATAGATCACCATTGCAACCACTGTTCTATATTTGCAGCCAATATTTCAGAGAAGTGGTTGTGTAAGAGGTCTATGGAGAGGTGCTGATTGGCTGATTATAATGATGCTATCTCTAGATGTGTATCATTTTTTTGTAGTTGACATTATGAATATTGGCTCTATGCTGCCTGTATTTCAAACTTGTGCTCTGCTTCAGGGAATGATACCTTTGTTTAATTGATGAAAACATAAACTAGACACTTAGAGGATTGGAACTGATTTCAGCTGATGGACAGGTTTGCTAGGTTTTTATGCATTTGGACAGCAAAATGTTGAGTGTTCACATTCCTTTCAAGCGTCCTTGTATGGTGGAGCTCCTGAACATGATGGAGAATGGAAATGAAATTTTTTTTAAAGAGGGCACCTGGGTTTGAACAAAGGACCACTTAATCTGCAATTAAACACTCTACCACTGAGCTATACCCCCATTACAACAGGAATATGGAATTGTGATCTCCAGGACTTTGAAGGACAGACCCTGCTTCATCGAGCGCCTTTGCCATTCCCAGACCACAGGTGGTTTTAAAAATGGGGTTTGATTAAACTTCTTAAATGTGGTAAACACCACAGCTTGCACACCCACTGCTATAGCTTCTCCCCATGACAGAGCTGCCACCTCCTGGGGAAGTGGATTGACTACACCAACAGGAGAACTCTCCCCCCTCAGCATGGAGCAGTGGTTCTCAAGCTGTGGGTCAGGACTGCAAAGTGGGTCGTCACCCTGTTTTAATGGGGTCACCAGGGCTGGCATTAGACTTGTTGGGTCCTAGGGCTGAAGCCAAAAGTCTGAGCCCCCCAACCCAGGGCTGAATCCCTCAGGCTTTGGTTTTGCCCTTCCACCCTGGGGCTCAATCTTTGGCACTCAGTGGAGGGGCTTGGTCTCTCTTTCCAGGGCTACATATTAAGTTATTTTGGCAGAAGGAGATTGCAGTGAAAGGACATTTGAGAAACCCTGGCACAGAGCATCTCCATTACTGAGCTGCAGCAGCCTAGACTCACTGTTTGAAATATTGACCTGGCCTTAGCCTCTGAATATGTCTAGGCTTGGCTCCCTGTGGCACTGTTGTGATCAGACCCTGAAAGTGCAGCCATGGAGACACCACACACCAGCCTTGCCTAGCTGGCAAGGATCAAACCTTCACAGAAAGACACCCATGGTTTTTTAGCCCAGCTAACTAAGGCCTCAGCCACAACCAGTTAACACAGGGGCCTTTCTACACTCTGGTTCTATTCTCACTGAAGGGTCATTACAAATTGTTTGCTCAGACCAGCTTCCCCAGCGCACTCACTGCTGTGCAGCTCTGTACATGTGGCCATGGCTGAACCGCAAGAATTCCTGCCCATTTCCCTACTGGCTGGAGCATGGCTAGAGTGTGTTTGTGGTTAATGATGTTGCTGTAGATTGTTCATTCCCTGCCTTGGCAATTCAGACAGTCCCTTTTCCCATTGTATCGCCAGCACCTCTGGGAGTCCAATAACAGAGGCAGGTTTTCTCTGGGCATTGAGATTTTTGAGGGCGTTGGTGGCTCCTTTCTTTCCTCACCCTGGAGAAACTCAGCTTTTTATTCCATCCTTGATGACTCATGGAATAACAACAGCAGCATGAAGAGGAGAGTGAATATCTCACTGCCAGGGGGAAGGTGGATGCATTCTCTCTGTCTGACCATTGCCATTGTGGGAGAGAAGGTTTCAGTGGAATCGAATGCCCTGGCTCAGACAATAGACACAGGGAGGTTTTGCTGTTCATGGATCTGTGCAAAGGAAATTGTGTGTTTGTGTGAAAATGAGGAGGGATATGAAATGCCCACGTGGTGGTGCCTAAGGCAAAAGGGAACCCTAGAGGATTAGAATAGGATAAGTTCTCAAGCAACATGTTTCTTACTTTGCCCATGTGTTAGTTTTGATGATTATCGATGGAAAGATTTTGCCATTGGGTCGTGTGTTTACACAGAAATTGACATTTACCAACAAATACGTAATTCTTCCAAGCCTGCCTAGTCTGCTGGTGGTGAGTTTAGAGGGACACACTCACTCTTCCCACCCCCCATGCCAGGCCTGTTATCCAGAATGTCAACTTCCCACAGATCTGGGACCCTTCCCTCATCTCTCCCCAGACCACTGCCCCACCCCCACTTCTGGGGTCCCCTTCCAACACTGTCCAACTCCCCTGCTGGCAGGATCCCTTCCCATTCCTTTCATTTCCTGCCTCCCCTCTGAGCAAAAGCTCTACATTGTTTCCACAATGAGAATTGAACCCAGGTCACGTGGGTGAAAAACCAGGAATCCAAATCATGAGACCATATGGGACTTGTATAGTCAATAGCACATTTACACATTCACACCCAATAATTCAAAGTAGCCATTCAAAAAAACTTCAAAAACAGACTTCAAAGAGAAATTGCAGAGTTGCAATTGATTTGCAAACTTAACACCATTAATTTGAGCTTGAATAAGGACTGGGAGTAGCTGGCTCACGACAAAAGCAATTTTCCCTCTCTTGGTATTGACACCTCCCCATCAATTATGGGGAGAGGACCACATCCACCCTGACTGAATTAGCCTTCAACACTGGTTCTCCTCTTGTACGGTAACTCCCGTCACTTCATGTTCCAATCTATATTTATGCCTCTATCTGCAATTTTCACTCCATGCATCTGAAGAAGTGGGCTTTTTACCTACGAAGGCTTATGCCCAAATAAATCTGTTAGTCCTTAAGATGCCACCAGACTCCTTATTGCTTTTAATTCTAAGCTGATCTTAACCCTTTCAGTACCCTTACAAACTCAGATGCTTCTCACCACAGGCTGGCTGGTGGCTTTTCAGCCAGGCTCTCCCCTTTCATCAGCGCTTCAGTTGCTTGGTGTGGGGGTGGCTGTAGATGTAGTTGACAGAGAGAGATAAAGCATGGCAAATGTCTCTCCTTTTATCATGTCCTTTCCTCCCTCATGGCTTTGCTCCCCCCTCCTTCAGAGTCAGGTGAGCATCACTGCATCTCTCCAAGCAAGTCTGAGCAATTCCTCATGCAGTGTCCTCATGCAGGTGAGTCATTGCATTGTAGCTCCCTCGCTGGGCAATGGCTGTCGATGGGTTTTTTGACACCCTGTCTGGGTGTTGGTTACTTTCCTTGCTGTTGCCACTGGGGAGCTAATATTTGGCTGACTCCCCCACCTTGCAGCACAGTGTCAACCACACTGCACAATTCTCATAACTTCATATGCATGAATGGTCTACATCTATGGGTAGAGAAGTGACTTTCAGCCGATCATATCCTTTCCCTGATACCTTACAAGTCATGCTCTATATGTAAGATCACGATGATATGAAAATGAGGATTATGGGGGTTACAGCCGCTCCCCCAAAGGTATAGTATGTCACACTGAGATTCTGTGTTCATTTGTTCTGTAACAGCATTACAGAAATTCAGTGACTGACCAATGGCATTTCCAAGTGCTAAAATAGCAAGCGATGTTGGTCTCTCATTGGCCATCAGCGACTGAAGATGTGGTTTAATGAGCCAGAGCTTCAAGGCGAGGGTGGCTCTGTCCACTGCCTTCCGTTGCGCTGCTGGGCCCCAAGTCCCTGGTGGCCAATATGTGACGCTGGGAGAAGAGAGTGGGGTGGCAAGTGGTGGCAGGACTTTTGCCACCAGGGTCTAGCTGCCCAACTTCCTCCTGGGAGTGCTGGCCCCCCGTCGCCTTCTGGTAACCCAGGAACTAAGGCAGGAATAGGGCGAGGAAGCGAGTAAAGCCAAGCAAGGAAGGCAAAAGTGAATCTTGTCTTCATGGGCCGCTCGCAATTACGTCCTTTTTCTGTGCCACAGCTGACAACAACATCCCAGACAGAAAAGCATGAGGCCAAAAAGAAACCGAGCAGCTGCTGAAGTAGTTCAGTTGGGAGCGTGCTAGACTAACAGGCTCTTCTGTCCCCCTGTGTGCACGGGTGGGATGTTTTCTGAAAGTGCAGCAGTGCCTTTAACTGCCACAAGTCCCTCATTTCAGGCTATGCAGCAGGAAAAGGCAGCATGGGCTTCTGCACCGAGTTGGCCCACCTGACCTTTCATTCTTCTCTTGCTCTTTGTCAGCAAGGGGAAGAAAAAGAAGCTCTCCCTCAAGCTGGAGTCACAAGGGCGACGTAAGGACGACTTCCTGAGTGCCCGCTCCAGTCCTCTGCTCTGCCAGCTGGCCCATTGAAGGGCTGCCACCACTTTCTCCAGGTTTGTCCATCGGTCTATGCCAGGGTGAGCAACAGCCAAGCAGATGGAGTTTCTGTAGTGTAGTGGTTATCACATTTGCCTAACACGCAAAAGGTCCCTGGTGCAGAAACATGCTGGCTTCCTTTTCCCAGATCCCCTTGCTGTTCAGGAAGGCCTCCTCCTTCTCCTATTTGCCTGTCCCTGGGATAACTCCAACCCCTGCATGACAGAGGGTGCTGACAGCAGTGGAGAAAGCACCTTGGTGTCAGGCTGGAGAACCTAGAGGAGTGCGGCGTGTCACCTTTTGGAGGCTTGTGGCTTGGCCTCCTCTGCTGTTGGAGGTTGGCCGGTGGAGGCCGGCTCTTCCTGCTGGCCTCCTCTGCGTGACTTGCCAAAGGAGGAAGTGAGGCAGGAATGGGGGAAAAGAGGAAAGTCAAGCTGAGAAAGGCAGGGCAGAAGCTAAGCACCTCAGTGCGGCTAAGTGGGGTTAGTAGAGCATCACCATTCGTTCTGCAAAGCCGGGGGAGGTGCGGTTGGCTGCTGGGAGGCAGAATCCTGTGCCTGCCTCTTGGCTTCCCAGGGATGGCTCCTTGCAGCCCAGAGAAGCGGGGCTCTGGGGGGAAGGAAAAGCAGCAATGGCGAGGCTGAGTGGGCTCCTTTCTGGCTGACATGGTGGGCTGTGGTGGGTCTGGGAGTTGCCTGTAAGCCATAAGTGGACTTGGTGCAGTGAAAACCGCTGCTCCATTCTGGCTGACCTGGGGGCACCATTGATGACATGTGAGTGGGGGCAGGGCGCTGGCTATGAGCAAATGGGATCCAGGAAGCCCCAGCCCGCCCCTCCAAGGGCCAAGTCGTCTTCTTCTCTCCTGCCATGGGGAGCCCGGCCTTAAGCCTGCCCAGCATGTGCTGCAGCTCGAGCATTAAGCCTGCCTGTGTGGCCTGTGCTGGAGCTGACCCTGGACCCCTGTGGGGCACTGTTGGGGGAAATCCCGACTGCAAATAATTCTGGCCACAAGATCAACCATTGGGTCAAATGGGGCAAGCTGGAGGCCTGGTGCCTTAGTCCGTGGGGCCAGCAGGTCAAGCCATTTTCCTGCATGTGGGGGGGGAGGCAGCCGCTGTGGTTCGCCCTTCCAGCTCCCTGCGCTGCTGCACCCTAAAATCCCTGTCGGCCGGCAAGATGGGCTGGGAGCCTGGAGAGAGGAGGCAAAGGGGTGGCCCGAGCCCCCTTGGCCACTGCCCCTGCCCCAGGCAGCCCACAGAGACCTGATGCCTCCCCAAGTGACACACGGAGATGTGCCAGCAGCGCTAAGGCGGCTCCCTGCCCACTCTGCCCCCTCCCTCCCTGCCACACTGCTCCTGGAAGTGGCTGGCATATCCCTGCAGCCGTGAGTGCAAACGCCACAGCTGACCCGCCCCCGTATCCCACTGCCTAGGAGCCACTGCCGGAGGGGAGTGTGTGCCAGTCACTTTGGGAGCTGTGCTGCCCGAGGTAAGCACCTCCACCCCCGACCACCTCCTGCACCCCCACCCCTGCCCCAGCACAGAGACTCTCTGTGTCTTGAACAAGCACTTTCAAGGATTGGCCAAGAACTTCTGCTCTGTTTCTGTGAAAGAGACACAAAAAAGGGAGCCCAACGGACAAGTTTAGTTCGCAAGCACAAACTGGCAGGGCCAAGCCTGGATCTTTCAGTTACTCAGAAGGCTCTTCAGCCAGCTCTTCCCAAAGGCCAGTCTCTAGAGGCTTTTGTGACATGATGTACTTCAAAATAGCTCCCTGTAGCTCACATAGTCATCATTCATATATGGCTGTGATATGTCCTACAAACCATTCCATGTAAGTTATCATATGAAAAGTCATGATCTGCTGAAATCGGTTATTCTGTCCAAATATGTATAGCATGAGGGTGTGTGAAGTTATGCATTTTGCTGTATGGTTGTTACTGAAATAGGCTATAATTTTGCTAGTGACCCCTGCCGAGGAGGGTGTTCAACAGCCATGAATCAGCAGAGGAATTGTAATTAAGGGATTTCCAATTCAGTGACAGATGCCCAAACACAACACTGTGGGGACTGCTCAAGTCTATGACTCAGTTGCACAAGACCACACCAGGAGGATTCCCCAACCTAGTGACTCAGCAGAGCCCACCCGGACACGTCTGGGCAAGTGTCTTCTAGACACTTGAATTAAGGATATAAAATAGGAGACTGTGGCATCATGTTTTTGCCTTTCTCCTCCCCCACCTATGCTGGAAGCAGCAGGAATCCTGAGAAAATGAAGGTCATCTGAGGACAGTAATCCAGGTTTTAGGGGGAATTCTATGTATTAAGGAGGGTAACATCCAGTAGGATGAGAAAATTGCTTGACCTAACTACTGCCTAGTGTAATAAGGTGTAAAGTTTAGGTTTTGCTGTGGTCATCCAGTGCTTAGTGCTCTGCGTTCTGGCCTCAAGAGCCATGGATGCAAGTTGAGTTACGATGACCTTTTCCTTGTCTCCACATTTCTTATGTGCCTCCTTCTGACACTTGTCAGAAAAAACAACTGGTTTATTTTGCAAGCCTTTGCATTGCAAGGCAGAGGCAGTCTTCTCTGTTTCCGCAAAAGATTCACCAAAAGGTGGGAAGAGCAGACACATTTGTTAAGGCACTACTGGGAGCTGCATCCCTAACTCCACTTTACCTGGCAGGTGAGTCACCCAGCTTAGCCACGGTGCGACTCTCTGGGACTTTTCTCCCAACTGCTCCATTTTTCAATGACAATCAAAAGGAAGGTGACATGACATCTGTGTGTGAACATCTCCAGGGAATCACAAGGATGTGTGGCGCAGGCCTCGTGTTGCAGCAATTGCAGTCGAAGCAACCGCCATGCCAATGCCAGTCATAGCAGCGTTTTCATCAACTCCAGGTTTGTGATTTGATTGTTTCCAATGCTTCTCTCCAAAGAAGCCTTTTCCTTAGCAAGCAATGACTTGGATACCAAGGGAGGCCTCTTCTGTTTCCTAGGAAGACACAGGAAAATGTGAGCAGAGGGACAAAAGCTGTACACCAAGGCACCACTGGGAGTTGAACCCAGGATCGCCTGTTTACTAGACAGGTGCTTTAGCCAGCTAAGCCATGGTGCCTGCCTGAAGAAGGTATTTGCAACTGTTTCATTTGATGGTTCAAGTCAACACCTGCAAATTCTAAAGTACAGACGTTCCCCATTTCCCTCAAGACTTGCAGACCTTGAGGTGTCTGGCTTTCTGTGCACAGAAAGCCAAAGCTGAGTAGACAGAGGGCTTCTAACATGTGCCTCTCCCACCAGTCACTGTGATCATATAATGGTTAGTGATCTGTATTTCAGTCGCAGCAACCTCGGCTCAGTTCTGAGTCATGGTAACCTTTCCTTCAGCTCCAGACTTCTCATTTGCCACTTTCCATGTGTGGTGGGCTGTCTGCCCCAAACAAGCAGGAGAAAGATTAAGGCAGCCTTGAAGAGGCGGTGCAGAACCCAGCCTATCAAGAAAGGGCTTATTGGGAGAGCCAATCAGGAGAAGGCTTGCTGGAGCAGCCCATATATAAAGAGCTGCTCAGCACAGCAAGAGTTAGTCACTCCTTGGAGTTTGAGGAGGGAGGGTTGGCTGCTATGAAGGAAGGCAGGAGCAGGGAGGGCACCATGATCAGAGTAGTGCTGGGGTAAGGGGTGCATGAGTGACCTCCTGGCTGACTACTGCCAGACTAAGGCCCTGATACAAAGGTGGAGGAAGGTTCTAGGTCTGTTGGGAAATGGTCCAGGGAAACAGATGGCAGGGTTGGAGGTTCACACCTTTTGCCTCAGTAGCCACTGACACAGGTGGCTACACCCTGGACTGCAGCCGGCCACTGAGGCAAGTGTCTGGGTAGAGGACATCCCCCCCCCCCCAGCAGGGGGGAGAGAACTGAGTGGGGCACAGCCAGAGGGCTGTGTCCATAAGAGGACACTGAAGTCCTGAGAGCAACAAGGGTCCTAATGATAGAACAGATGGTGGCCAGATGCTACTAGATGAAGGCGCACCGGTGAACCAGAGCTAATTGCTAGGATGGTCAGCAGGAGGTGCTGCAGTGAGGCATGCCCCATGGCACCAAGACTCAGCTGCAAGGAAGGCTCTCTCTGTCTTGAACAAGCACTTAGAAGGATTCTGCTGACAGATCTTTTCCTTTTCTGAAAAGAGAGATAAAAAAAGGAGCCAACACACTCACTAGGTTCGGCAAGGAAGAACTGGCAGGCCAAGCCAGGCTCTCCTGGTTAGTAGGAAGGTTCTTCAGCCAGCTCTTCACAAAGATCACTATCTAGAGACCTTTTAATAGCCACTGCAGATGTTCACCACAAAAGAGATGCCAAAATGGAGTTCTCCACTGTCTGCAGCCATCATGCTACCAGGAGTTCTGTGCACAGAGAGGCCCCTGCTGGTGGAAAGGCTTTGGTAGAGACTCTTCTGACACCACCCGTTCTCATATAGTGTTTAGCGCTCTGTGTTGTGGCTTCAGCATTCACAGATGCCAGTTCAATTGGGGGACATTTTTCCTGTCTCCACATTTGTCTAATGGCTCCTTTCAACACTTGTCACCAAAAAGACCTGTTTCTTTTGCAAGCGATGTACAGCCAGGCAAAGGCAGTCTTCTCCATTTCCTCAAAAGATCACCAAGCTGTGGGGAGAGGAGACACATTCAGCCAAGCTGGATGCTGAATCTCCTCTTTATTCAGCAGGTGTCTGTGAAGGACATAAATCTACACCATGTAGAGGTCAAGAATAGGAGTTTATTACACACAGTGCTGGCGGAGTGGGCTTATTAGGCTCAGAGACACTGTTAATTAATTAATTACAATAGAACATATAGATTTTTCCATAGGCAGGGGAAAGTGACAGGCTAGGCAGTTCCACGTCCCGGGACAGGTTTTGCAAGACAGGATAAGCACATTAGCCAATGATTAACAGATTAGATAATGTCTCCACCCATGGTCTCAAGTTAGCAAGTTAACATTTCATTAATACTTTGATAAAATGTTATTAGTATAAAATATATATGTTTAATTCTGATTTGGGATCCATAGGAATGGAGCAACTCCTTTGATTGTCCAACAGGTACATTCCTAGGGGTTAAAGCAAAGAAAGAGTGACAGTATATGGCAATAAAGATTGTTTTCTGTGTGTCTTAAGGCAGGCATTGGTCCCTGGGAAGGGAGGTGGAAGGATGCCATATCTTATACTGACGTGCCAACTTTTCATAAACTCAAGGTTGGATCTGTGGGAAGAAGGTCTCCCTAGAGAAGAAACAAACACAATAGGAATAGGGATTCTTTGTTCAGTCTGCAATTCTGAATAAGACACAATCATTTAGTTCTTAGCTCCAACACCTGGCAATTTGCTGACCAGGCCTATCTTAGCAAGCAAGGCTTTCTGTTTACCCAGCTTTCTCTTAGCTGGTCACTATTTGCTAGGCCCCTGGTCCTTGACCATACTCTGGACTTTGGGTCTGGAAAAGAACTGGCACAAGCCATAGATCAGGTTGTTATATAAAATGCACATGGATTTGAACCTTTCACATACAGTAATGGCAAAGTTCTTGGTTCAGGCTTGTAACAGTGATGGAATAAACTGCAGGTTCAAATCAAGTCTCTGGAGTCTATTCAAAGCTGGGATGGGTCATTCAGTCCTTTGTACAGAGCTTCAGTTTGTAGCAAAGTCCCTCCAGAGGTATGAAGCAGGATTGAAGACAAGATGGAGACGAGGCATCAGCCTTTTATATAGTCTCTTGCCATGTTGTCTTTGCTTTCTTTGTCCCAAGCTCATTCTATCCAGCACGTGGCATAGAAAAACCTTAGAGTTCTCTCCATAGGCAGGTCCCTGCTACCTTGCTGAGTCACAAGGCGTATCTGCCTTCTCTCAATGGGGCGATTATAGAGCTGATGGTCCTTAATGGGCCATCAAGCAGGCTAGACAGAACTGACAACGGAAGCAGAGCACAAGTTTGAAATACAGACAGCATAGAGCCAACACAGGTCTTGCAGGTACAGATAACAGGATCCCCCCTGTGAGGTCCATCTTGGGGCCCCAGGAGCCCCATAGCCCCCATTGGGGATCAGAGCCCTGTCTCTGCTTCCCTTCTTTCCCCAGCCAGCTCCAGACTGCCCAACCTACTCCAGCCCCTCCTCTCTGCTCAGCTTCTTTCCCGGGCCAGGAGGTCACCTGACCCCTTTGTCTCCAACACCTTCTCCTGGCACCTTTGCAGGAGGGGCCCAGGCCATCAGTTGCTAGGAGACAGAGTGTCAGGCATTCCGATGCGCTGGCCTTTTGCTTTGCTAGATACCTAAGAACTGCACACAGCACCCCAGTAAGAACAGTCCCACTTTGTCACACCTCCCCACCAATAATCTTTGACCAATAGTCTGAGGTCCTGCAAAAGACCTTTGTGATGTCACTGCCACAGCCCTCCCTCGCTGTGTCAATGTCCTGCCCCTGGCCAGGCACTTTGGAGGTTTGAGCTACTCCAGGTGGATCACTCCACTCACGGAGCGTTCGTTCTAGGCAGAACTGACACCAACTTGTCTGGCTGCGGTGTTCCCCAGAAGCAGAGCACAAGTTTGAAATACGGGCAGCATAGAGCCAATATTCATAACGTCAACTACAAAAATGATACACATCTAGAGATAGCATCATTATAATCAACCAATCAGAACCTCTCCATAGACCCCTTACACGACCACTTCTCTGTAATATTGGCTGCAAATATAGAACAGTGGTCGCAACGGTGATCTATACAGTTACAGATTATGTCAATAACGTCACAGGAGGTGACACGGCATCAGTGAGACTGATACTGGAATAGCCTCCAGCTTTGGTGTCCTCATTTGAAAAAGATGTTGTGAAATTGGAGCTGGGGCAGCAAAGAGCCACCTAATGTTGTGAGGTCTGGAGGAAAATGCCTTCTAGTGAGCTACTGAAAGAGCTCAACCTGTTTAGCTTATCAAAAGAAGATTGAAAGGTGACTTCATTGAAGTGTTGAAGTGTCTTAATGGAGAGAAAAGATTGGGTATTAAAGGGCTCTTTAAAATAGCAGAGAAAGGCATAAGAAGACCCAATGGCTGGAAGGTGAAAAGAGACAAATTCATATTACAACTAAGGCACAAATATTCAACAGCGAGGATGATTCACCACAGGAACAAGCTACCAAGGAAAGTGGTGGATTCTCCATCTCCTGATGTTATTTCATGAAGACTAGATGCCTTTCTGGAATGTGTTTGCCCCCAAAGTAGCTCTTGTGTCCTACAGGAGGCCTGTGATATGCAGGGGGTCAGATTAGATGCTCTAATTGTCTCTTCTGGCCATAAAGTCGACTAATTTCGAAAAAACTGAGTGTAGCATTGGGAGCAGCGTCTGATGTTTTCCTGTCTAGCCGGCTTGCTGCCTAGAACAAACGCTCCTTGAGTGGGGTGATCCACAGGGAGCAGCTCAAACCTCCAAAGTGCCTGGCCAGTGGCAGGACATTAGCACGGCAAGGGAGGGGTGTGGCAGTGACATCACAAAGGCCTTTGGCAGGACCTCAGACTATTGGTCAAAGGTGTGGTGGGGAGGTGGTGACCTCACAGAGAGATGCTGACATCAGCCAGGCAGGACAGGGGCGAGAAGCCAGGGAAACCTCAGAGACCCCTGTGGCTTTGCTGCAGCAAGTCTCCTTCTCCAGGTCTCTCTCTGAGGACTGAGAGAGTATTCGGGTTCACGGACGTGAGCACCTGGAGGAACCTCTTTTGAGTTTTCTCCTTCCCTTTTAGTGATTTTACTAGAAAACAGCCGTCCCTGTTTAGAAGGTAAGAGCCTCCTCGAGGGAAGTGGTGTCATGGGGTGTCACAGTTTGGATGCCGGTGCCCCCCCCCCCCGTGTATGGAAGTTCCCGCCCCCTGCTCCTGGCTGCCGGAGCAGAGCAGCAGGCTCAGCTGTCAGAACTTCCTGGAGCTAGGAAAGGGGAGGGGCCCAGCCTCTCTAGCAGGAATGCAGGGCAGGTGAGTTCACGGCGGGCATTGTGGGATACTGGCGGAGGCCAGTTATGGTGATTTAATGACCAGCAGCATTTACACTGGCACTCTGTCACTGTAAGTTTGCTGCAAAAAGCTCTAGGCCTCTCATCGAAGTGGTTTTATTTTGTCAGCAAAACAGGGCAGTTTTGTCACCAGACGTGGCATTGCAGTGTGTACACCAGCCACACCAACCTGCCGACCGAGGGAGCGTTGTGTGTTCTTCACACACCTGAGCAATATATTTCTGCTGAAACAACTTTGTAGTGCAGACCTGGCCAAAGATTCACTCACACACACAGCTTGCAAGGAAAACATCACCTGCTCCTCTGCTTTGCAGAATCCAAACACAAGGAAAGCTTGTCAGGGCCTGGTGGAGATGGCAGGGAGTCAGGTGTGGGCAGACACTATATTTTACACCTAGGCAGGGACCATGGCTTAGCTGGCTAAAGCACCTGCCTTGTAAACAGGCGATCCTGGGTTCAACTCCCAGTGGTGGCTGTTGGGGCACCTGGTATTGACTACTGTCAGAGGACAAGATTCAGAGCTAGATGGGCCTTTGGTCTAGCCTAGTGTGGTTTTTCTCATGGTTTAAATTACACTCACGGGCACTGATAATAGTTACTGAAAGTTTGGGAGTTAGGTGCTGATAGATCAGTGGTCCAAGCCCCTTGTAGACACCCCCCTTCCCTCTGGGACAGGGGCAGGTCTGAGCTCTCGCACCAAAGGCTCATTGTGGCTGCCAGAACCTGTGAGTGGCTCATTTCGTTTGCACCCTGGGTTAAGTCCTGCTTTGTGCACCGTGTCTGAGAATGAAAATCCTAAACCACCCTTTGAAATGACAAATGCAGCAGGACGTGTCATTGTCCCTGCCCCAAAGCAGACAGACCAATGGAGAAATGCCGTCGAGTCCAAGGTAATATTCACTGCTGTTTTACCATTTCCACTTCCTAACCTCCCTCCTATCTGCCCAGCCCAGGTGTCCTCTGCCTCAGCTGCTGCTCCCGGCCTGCTCTAGAGTCAAACATGCAGGGCCCCCAGGGGAACAGAGGCTGGGACAGGGCAGTAGCCTGGGCTGGGCTGGGCAGATGCTGGGAGTTCTCGTTCCCTGAGAACTGGCCTGGCTTCCTTCTCAACAGCAAACAACTAAATTCCACGCCCCCTCCCCAGAAAAATCAGCCTGGAGCCAAGGGCAGCAGGGGCTGATTCCCTCTAGTTCCCACCGAGGCAGGAGAGAACCCAGGGCCTTTCTAGCAGAGCTTATGGAACCGACGTGGGGAAACCAGCCTTTAATAACAGGCAGTTCACGTTTAAGCTCAGTGTTTTTAACAATTTTTACAACCTTAAATCACCCTTCAATCGCAGTGTCACTATCCATAACATTGCTTCAGCCTTATAGGTTCCCAAGTGCAAAACTCAACATCTCTTCAAACACAAGAGTGCAGATCAGTCAGTGTTCAGAGTCATTCCACATAAAAGAATCATGTTGTGGTACATATCGGCCTCATCATGTGGCCATTGCCTTTCCCTCCGCTCTGTTAAAAGTTTTGGTATTTTGCACAGAAACTTTCTTCCCTCAGGAGAGACCTGGGAACCAAGGCTGCCAGACAAACACCTGTAAGAGGAGGTGTAACCTGTCAAAAAATGATCTCCCTCCTTCAGTTCAGTGACAGCCTGAAATGTTACTTATCCCGGCAGAGCCGGAGGATTGAAAGCAGCTACATCAAATCCCTGTGTAGCTAGCAGGAATGAACACAAACACTCCCTGGTATCTGAAGAGATGTTTAGTTTTACTCTTGGTAAACTAGAAGTCTAAAGGGAAGGAAGGTGGTGCCATATATAAAGAGTGAAACACAAAACAATTATCATAGTTATGCCCATAGTGACTGCAAAATATTTCTATATTCTTCTTAACATCAGTGTATTATTTTCTTTGGCGTCTATACATTGACTATGCCTTGACCAAGAAATTTGAATCTTGATAAAATAATCGACGACCCCTGGTTAAGGCAATGGACTTGATACCCACTCGGGTGTCCCTACACAGGTTCAGGTACTAACAACAGTGGCTGCCTTTTAGCCATAGCTTTTAATCAGGGCAGTACATTGATCCTGTGAAATTATTTCCCAGCCAGAGTCCATCGCCCACATTCCTTAGGGCATTGGGCCACCATGTGGACGTTTCATTTCCCTCCTCGATTTCACACAGAGACACAATTTCCTTTGCACAGATCCATGAACAGCAAAACCTCCCTGTGTCTCTTGTCTGAGCCAGGGCATTCAATTCCATTGAAACCTTCTCTCCTGCAATGGCAATGGTCATGCAGACGGGACGAGGCCACCTTCACCTCTGACAGTGAGATATTGGATCAGCTCTTTCTTTACGCTGCTGTTGTTAGTCCATGAAACATCAGGGATGGATGCAAGGCTGAGTTCATGCACCAACCCCCTGAAACATTTCAGTGCCCCAGAGAAATCCTGACTCCGGCTATTGGCATGATCTGGTGGAGATTCAAAGAGGAACGGAACGGTCTGAATTGTCAGTGTGGGGAATGAACAACAATCTATAGCAATGTCGTTAACCACAAACACACTCTAATCATGCTCCAGCCGGAAGAGAAATGGGCAGGAACTCTTGTTGTTCAGCCATGGACACACTTACACTAATGCACAGCCAGGAGTGTGCTGGGTGAGCTGGTCTGAGCAATGTGAAGTGACAATTCAGTGAGAACAGAATCATTGTGTAGTGAAGCACCTATACACCAAGTAGTTGTGGCCGAGTGGTTAAGGCGATGGACTAGAAATCCACTGGGGTCTCCCCAGGCAAGTTTGAATCCTGCCAACTACGGAAGCATCAGTGTATTGTCACTGCTCTTGTTGCAGTGCCTGAGCATCCACAGAGCCAGACCTGGTCTCACTCTGAGGCTGCCTACACTTAAAATGCTGCTGTGACACTGCTACAGCACTGTGGAGTAGACAGTTGCTACAGTGAGTGGAGGGGTTTTCCATCCCTGTAATAGCTACATTGACAGAACAATCTTTCCTTTCATTTAGCACTATCTAACCATGGCTTAGGGCAGCTTAATTATTACTGATTCCAGGGTTTTTCACACCCTGAAAGACGTACTTCTTAGAGTGGTTATCCCATCACCCTCCCATTCCCTGGTCCTTCTCGCATGACCTGAGAGCAGCAATACCTGCAGTTCAAGAGGTGCAAACAATTCAATGTTTATTGGGGTGAACTTCCAGCAAGCAATGATGCCAATTTCCTTCCTCAGTATCACCCTTCCCAGCTCTCACACCATAGGGGCTTGTCTGTGTCCCTGTTCCCATTCCCTCCTCCTATTCCCCCCCTTAGCAAAACATAACTCCAATTTCCCTACCCCCATTCCCCTTCCCCCCCTTACTTCCTGATTGACTGCAGACTATATAGTAAAACTGGAGTTCTGCTTAGCTGTACCTTAACCAATCATTTTACTGAAATGTAACTAACCAATCCCAACATATTGTAACATGCTTATCTAACCAGTTATACCCCACCACCTGAATTGCTTTACACCCAACAAATTAATTATACAGCAGCCAGAAACAATCACAGAATCAGACACAGATTATACAGACAAGCAATAGGAAAGTGGAGACTAGTGATAGAACAACAAAGAAATGAGGATTTCAGACCCCAGCTATTGATAAGTGAGTTGTTGCCAGACAGGATGCTATCATGGTAGAGGTTGTGGATGCTGGTTGCTTAACTGTCTGGCCCCCAGGGCAGGATTTTGAGGGTCTCAGAATGCCAGCACCCATCTTTTGTTCGCTTACAATGTGAGCAGGGAGATTCCAACACCGCAAAACTCATGGAACTCCAGGAAACGTGTAACTTTAGGTCCGGATGAGTGTGCCTAAAAATCAGCTGTGCTGGAGAAGGTCTCTAGGAGTTGAAAGAGATGTGCCATCTTGGCCTCCCTAAAGAGTGTCATCAAATATTAATGAAAACTAGGGTTGATAAGTCACATTCTTTGTAGCGTTAGGCTTGTGGACTGGTCCAAAGTGCCAGTTTTAAGACTCTCAGTTTTTTTCCCTCTCTCTTGGGTGTTCTGGTTTCTGCATAGAGACGTGGTTTCAAATCCCACTCCTGACATGACCATTTTCTTTTATCTGGAGAAAATGGCCTCACTTCAATCTCCTTTGCACCAATAGGACACCATTTGTTTAGCTTTTCTATTCCAGTAGTTGTGAGAGACGTTCCAAACTAGGGGGGAAACAGGGCCTTTTCTCTCGACCGATCAATTTTTGTCTTCCTTCATTCCAAGCCATTTTCTCAGATACAGCCGTATTTCCCACACTTTTTTGTTCAGCGTTCTTTGCTTTTATGAAATTTTAGGGTCATCATTTAATTGCCACACACCTGTACTTATGAAGTGAAGTGAAACACAATATTTTTTGGATATTCTTGCAGAAGAGTTTTGCTTTCTGACCTGGAATTGAACAGGGGCTACCCAAGGTGGACAAAGCTACTCCCTTTTCTTGCCTCATCCGAAAAAACATACATTCCTGACGCCCTTTGTTTCCTTGCCCTTTTTAGGGTAAATTTACACTTCTCAGAAGTAGAATCCTTTACAAAACCACTCAATCTCAGCAGTGTCATAAGCAATGGCTTCTGGAAACATGCCCAGCTTTTCTTTAATTTGGTGACACGGGTCCAGGCAAGGGACTGGATACAGGCCTGGATCAGAATCTTCGTTACCAGAGCTAGAATTTCTATTTTAAAAGAGCTATTTTTCTGCAGCTATTAGATTTCCAACATTGATTTCATTTTATACACCTTTTCAGCATCTATTAAGGATAAACTGAACAAAAATACCACTTCTCTTTCCTCAACATCTGCAACCTGAAGGGGAGCATTCCGAATAGGAAAGATCTTCTGTGGGGCATGGGTAACAAAAATGCTTCAGGAACCAAATACATGGGCATTTTGCCAAGTTAAAAATCACTTAATGTGGAATTCTCTCCCCAAATCATCTGAGAAAATACTGACAAATAATTGAACTCCACTGTGATCATATGCACTTCCTTCAGTTAGTTGGGGTTCTGCTGTTGTTCACCATTTCCGAATGGAGATTTTAAATCACTGCTGTTTCTTTGTTAGTGTGTGCAGTAAATTGGAGAGTTCTCCACTGTTGACAGAACTGCACTTGAACTGTCATCATGGAGGGGTGGGGAAAAAGCAAAGCTGAAGTGACAAATGAGGACTTTAGGAAATGGTCATTTGTCTTCAATTCTCCAAGAAGTCTGAGCTACGTCCTATTGAACTGAACTAATATCCAATTGGGTGAGCAAACAGCCTTCAGGAAAGAGAGAAACCCACATCACAGAGAGACAGAATACATGACAATGAAAGTATCAAGAGAAATTCCAGAGCAGGTTACATCTGATTAGTTAGAATCAGGACAAGAGATTCTCCCATCACATTCTCCTCTGATCCATTCAAAGCAGCTTCACTCAGCACTCTCTCAATAGTCAGTTATGTTATTTACAAAATTGTAAGTATCCCAGTATCCCATAATGGGGGACAAAATAGTCCTCTTGCCAGAAGTGGCCTTACCAATACATGAAACCTGGAATTTAAATGCCAAATAATCACACTATGTTTGGGATCCATTTAAATTCCCCTTCCAGGTCTTTGACACTTTCAGCTCCAGTCATAGCGGCTCTGATATAGGAGGAAAGAAATCAAAGCATCATCTCCAAGCACAGACAGCTGAGAACTCTTCCTCATATGACATTCTGAGAAGTGGATGGATAGAATGTGATGAAAATAAACTCTGCACAGAGAAGCCAAAATGTAACAGTTCTGGAGTGATGGGGAAGGAGGGAATCTCTGAACCACCCCATCTCCTTCCAGTGTCACAGAGGCTGAAATGACACTTTTTCCCCCTGCTCCTCTTTATTTAACTATAACATGAAAAAATTCCCAATGTAACTGCTCTTCAGCACAACCCAGAGCAACGTGAGAACAACTGGCAAGGATACAATCTGTATCACTGGTGACTCTAACAATAACTTTGCAATAGGAGGAATGGTATGAATGTGACGCTCCCTGGTTCCTCATAGGCAGGGCACACTCCAGTTACTTGTGGGATAATTGAGTTGATAGAAAGGACACATGGGCCCACCTCAAAAGAAGGCAAACCACAAAAGCCATAAATGGGCCACTCATCTGGCCAAGCTGAGGGATAACAGTGCTGCAAACAGTTCAAACAGATTTAAAAAGTTACTATGTGGGAATCAGGAAAAGTATATAAAAAAAAAATTGATAGCCCTAGAGGTTTTTATGGTGTTCACTGCCCTTGCAGATTCTCTGATGGCTAATATGGTCTGAGTGCCAAGAGGTTTTCCCATATTCTCTGCATTCATAGGGCCTTTCCCCTGGTGTGGATTCTCTGATGTTTAGAAAGGTCTGAGCTGTGAGTGAAGCTTTTCCCACACTCACGGCATTCAAAGAGCCTGTCCCCTGTGTGGATTCTCTCATGTGCGATAACGTGTGAGCGCTGACTAAAGCTTTTCCCATACTCACGGCATTCATAGGGCCTTTCCCCCGTGTGGATTCTCTGATGAACAGAAAGGGTTGATCTTTGAGTGAAGGTTTTCCCACACTCACGGCATTTGTAGGGCCTGTCCCCTGTGTGGATTCTCTGATGTTTAGAAAGGGCTGAGCTGCTAGTGAAGGTTTTCCCACACTCACTGCATTCATAGGGCCTCTTCTCTGTGTGGATTCTCTGATGAACAGAAAGGGCTGAGCTGTGAGTGAAGCTTTTCCCACACTCACGGCATTCAAAGGGCCTCTCCCCTGTGTGGATTCTCTCATGTGCGATAACGTGTGAGCGCAGACTAAAGCTTTTCCCACACTCACGGCATTCGTAGGGCCTTTCCCCCGTGTGGATTCTCTGATGAACAGAAAGGGCTGAACTGCTAGTGAAGGTTTTCCCACATCCACTGCATTCATAGGCCCTCTCCCCTGTGTGGATTCTCTGATGAACAGGAAGGGTTGATATTTGAGTGAAGGTTTTCCCACACTCACAGCATTCAGAGGGCCAGTTGCCTGTGTGGATTCTCTGATGATTAAGAAGGGCTGAGTAGTCACATAAGTTTTTTCCACACACTGTGCATATATTTTTTCTCTTTCTAATGATGATTTCCTGCTTTGTTGTGGTTTCCTTGAGGTCCTTCTGAGTTCCCTGAGAGGAAATACGTTTACCCATTTTCACCCCCGGCTGGTTTCCTTGTTCTCTTTCTGGTCTGTGCTGAATCTCGCAGGATTTTTCCTCCTCATGACTCCTGGACACATTGCTTTTTGATCTTTGCAATAATGCTCTGTGTTTATCCACTTGCTGAACATTTTTCTGCTGAGAATTCTGCTCCTCTTTCTCACATGCCATTGCATCACCTGCTGTGAAAAAGACAGAAACATGAAACAGGAATGAAAAGTGAAAAGCCAAAACAAACTAAGTGCTGGAGGGAGGTCAAATAAAAATCACAAACTGAACTCCCCCATACTCTTCCCCAAAACAGGAGAGACCAGGGGATCAATTTGGCTTTCAAATCCCATCCAAATTCTCAGGGGGAAGGGAGGAAGCTACTGCCTGGCGTCTGCTAGAATCTACGGGAAGCCATGAGCTATAGTTACTCTGAGGATATGACCCCTGCTGGCAACAATAATGAACTTGAGAGACCTCTCAAGGGCTTTGTAGGACATCCCAGATGTTTCCTTCAGGCACTTTCACACTCAGAGTTGGTTTAATGTTTCCTCACCTCTGCAGGGAGATCTCAGGGTCTGTTTTCCCTCTGAACCCTGGAGGTCTGAGACCCATGGCTCTTCCCCTTGTTCCAGCTGGGAGATCACATCAGGTTTGGAAAATGGAAACCCTGCTCAGAGGAAAGAAAACAAAGGAGTTCCGTTGATTTCATAAAACCTTCTCATAAAAAACATTCTATTAATTTAACTTTAATACTTAGTGTGACCCGGTGTGCCTGGGCTAGTCCTCACTGAAAATGCCAAGACCAGGGCAGGCTGAAAAAGGGAGAGCAGAGGCTCCCCAAACTGGTGGATAACACGGAAGTTAAACACACCAACCAGTCACCAACTGTGCTTCTGATCCCCCACACTGGTTATCGAGAAACTGAAAAAAGAAATCACACAGCCCCCTTTATTGCATCCCAGTTCTCTGGCTCCTAATCAGCACCTAGGTCTAGCACAGTGAGAGGTTATTTAAAAACTCTGCTCACATAAACCAAGTGTTCTTCTGACCCCAGAGTCAGCCACATTACCAGGTCAGTATAGGTTTGGATCTTACTCAAAATACTATGATGCCAGCCAGTCATTGGCATCTAAACTAAATGTTTATAAGCAAGAAAACATCTAAACTAAAGGTTTATTATAAAAGAAAGAAAGAAAGAAAAAGGGAGTTGTTAAATGGGAAAGCAGTCAGACACATTCAGAAATCTATACATCTGGTTCTTAGCAGTATTGGTGAGTTTCTGGCTTGAAAGGCTCTCTGGTACACATCCACATTATTCAGTCCTTTGTTCAAGCCTTCAGTTTGTAGAGAAGTTGCTCCAGAGGTAGGAAGGGGGATTGAAGACAAAATGGAGATGATGCAGCTGCCCTTTATATTCCTTTTGCCAAGTGGCTTCTAATTCCTGTGTCCTAAACACAAGCTTCACAGCACATGGCATGGCAAAGCCTTGGAGTTCTCAGTACACAGTGTGATACAGCCTGGCCAGAGGGCAGCAGGAGCGGTTTAGCAGGGAGCCTTATTCCCTGCAGAGGGAAGAAAGTTTGCTATAGATTAACTAGAGCACCTGAAGCCAATTAGAGCCCCAGCAGCCAGTCAGGTGATAAAAAACCCCTGCTTCAGTCAGACAGTGTGGGCATTGGAGCAGAGAGCAGTTTGAAGGAGTTGGAGCAGCGAACAGTTTTGAAGAGAGACAAAAGGAAAGTTTGGAGGAGTGCTGCGGTGGGCTGAGAAATCCAAAAACCCTAGGAAAGGGGCACCTGGCTTGTGTAGAAGGAGGGCAAGAAGCCCCTCCACAAGCTGAAGGGCAGGAGAGGGAAGTAGCCCAGGGGAAGGAACCGCCAGTTCAAGTGGTTCACCACTAACCTCAGGACTCCTGGGTTGGGACCTGGAGAAGAGGGCGGGCCCAGGTCCCTCCCTCTCCACTCCCTTCCTCAAGGACACTAGTGGGGTAATTAAAATACCAGTTCAGAGGCAAGCAATGGCACCCTCAACCTTCCCCAAAGAAGAGAAAGCGCGAGACCCAGCATAACCGTACCGGCAATTTGCCACAGTATTTATAATAAAATAATAATATAAAGTGTCTCTCAATTCCATACAGTGTCACTTAATAAACCAGTCAATTCCCAGGACCGGTTCCTCAGGTGTTTGAAGATGCCGAACACCTTGCTTGTGAAGGACTAGAATACTCACATATATGTTGGGAACACACAGACACTGTGCTAGTCTGTTCCCCTATGTTCACTCTTCTAGAAAATTATGATCAATTTTGTTCATAGTATGTGTCAGGGCTGAATCCCCACTCTGTCATTCCGAGTGCAGAAAGTGGGGGCCCGACAGGATTCTACAAATTAATTTGTGCCACTCTAGGCTTGTATCAAACCCCCAAAGTTACAGCTTTTCTCTGACCTTGGCTTGGTAAATGCTGCCACCACCCAAAGGCAAAACAACCCCCAAACCCTTGGACCCAGGAAGGAGCACTTGAGAATTCTTCCCTCTGGGGCACCCTCAAACCCTTTCCTGGAGGGGAGGTGAAAGAGCTGAGAAAGAAAACAAAGGAAATTAGCCGTGGCTACCAGCTAATCAAACAACACACACAAACCTCTTAGGACACCAAAAATCCAATCCTGTTCTTAAAAGAGGTCAATTTTATTAAAACTGAAAAGGAAAATAATACACCTGGAACTTAGGCTTTTGCTAGATCTTAAAAGAAAATTTTTGTAAGCACCCAAAATAGCTTTCTTGGGGGTTCAGCTTAAAGCTTACAAGCAAACACACACATCTGGGAGAGCACAAAGGAGATCCAAAAGCCAAAATAAAAAATAAACCTGATTGTGTCTGTCTAAACATTCCCTGGCCAAATCATTTCTTCTAGGTATGGAAGATGAATTTTCATGGCTGCTTCAAGCCATACACAGCATTGCTACTCCGTGTCACCTTCTCCGGAAGTTACTTTCCCATTTAAAAAAGTTCAAGCCTTTTCATTGGCTCTTTTGGTCAGGTGCCCAATACTTTTTTTTTTAAAACCCTGTTGGCTTGTTAACCCTTTAAAGGTAAAGCAAGCAGAGAACTCGCCTCAACAGGGATTTTACAGCCAACTGGTTGGCTGGGTGTTTATAAAAGGGAGATCCCTCCCCTCCCCTCGCCTTCATTTATCACTGTAGGGCTTGTGAGGTACCATTTGAAAAGACATAATCTACTGAATATCCTCCTGTTAAACTGTGTAGCAACATTGTATGGAAAGTGATGAGATTTTATGGTATGATATTACTGAAAAAGCTGCAGCCCTAACCTTAAGTTCCTCAGAGACAGCAAGGCAAACAGCTGGTCAAACAGCCATTCTCCACCAGGGGGAAGGTGTGAAGATGACATTTACATTCCATCACAGGGACACTTGAAGCTCGTATCTATGACAGCCTGTCACCATGACTCAGCTGGGAACTGAAGTGGTTTCTAGTACAAAGGACTGAATTATAAAAAGAGGTGAGGAAAATGCATGAGACTCTCCCCCCCGCCCTTTCCCTCTGCTCATGACAACTCCTGAAGAACTGAATGTGGGCAGCAGGGGCAGGTTAGGGGGAGTCCTGGCTGAAAGGAAAACCAGCCTGTCTCAGCAGATGGTGAGAGAAACATTTGTTTTAAATCCCTTTTAGCTTGTTAAGTTAAACATTAGTTTGTGTTTTATCTTTGCATTTCTTTCATAAACAATTCTGACTTTTATGCCTCATTACTTGTAGTCACTTCAAATCTTTTTTTTCAGTAGTTAATAATTTTGTTTCCTTTTTTAATCAAACCAGTGTGTTTGGATTAAAGTGTGTTGGAAACTCCATTTGGAATAACAAGGCTGGTGCATGTCATTTTCCACTGACAACAGATTTCATATGAGCTCCCATTGTTCAGGAGTGTGCTGGACAGTGCAAGATGCACATTTCTGGGGGAAGTCTAGGAGCAGAGAATTTTCTGGGGTTCTCCTGTGGGGTACTGTAATTTGTGAGTCACTGACTAGCAGCACTCAATACTGTGTAGCTGGGAGCGAGTTACATGCTGGAGAATGCGTGTGAACTGCCATGGGGTGGCTGCTCTCACAGTAGAGCAGTGTAAAAGGCACCCCAGCTTGGGGAACTGAGGGGACACAGCTGTTAACAGTCCAGATTGTATTGTGCTTAATGTCACAGGCACTCAATTTCAAAGTCTCCCCTAAAACATACAGAAAGTAAATCCACGTCCCAGAACTCGAAGTCTCCCTGGCACTGCTTCTTGCTGACAGATGGGTCCAGAGAAAGACAGAGTCCTGGGGAAGCTGAAAACATAAGCGTGGGGCTCAGTGGAGAACGGGAACAGGAAGGGCAGGGATATTACTGAATGCAGAATCTCAGCAGTACTAGATGTCAGGATAACACATATTGCAGCCCATTGGCAAACATAATCCCAAATATACATATAAAATGATGGGGTCTAAATTAGTTATTTCCATTGATTTATACAAGGGCAATAAGATATTCTCTGTATTACTGTCTATCCCTTTTTAAATAATTCCTAACATCCTGTTTGCTTTTTTGACTTCCTCTGCACACTGCTGGATGTCTTCAGAGAACTATCCACAATGACAAAAAGATCTTTTTCCTGATCAGCCTAATTTTGCCCCCATCATATTGTATGTATAGTTGGGGTTATTTTTTCCAGTGTGCATTACTTGACATTTATACACATTTGCCATTTTGCTGTCCAGTCACTTAGTTTTGTGAGATCTTTTGAAGTTCTTCACAGTTTGCTTTGGTCTTAACTATCTTGAGCAGTTTAGTATTGTAACGTTATTGATATAATCTGGGACCATATAGAACATGGTTGCAACCAAGGTCCTGTAGTGGCACCAAATCTTATGTAAAGGGGGTCATATAAGGTGTCCAAGACCAGGTTATGGGTTGCTAGTTATGATTATGGTGTCTATATGTAGGTATCATTTTGTAGTTGAAGTTATGAGTATTGGCTCTATACTGTCTGTATTTCAAACTTATGCTGTGCTTCTGGGAGACATCCCAGACAAGTTGGTGTTAGCTCTGCCTAGCATGCTTGATGGCTCATTAAGGACCATCAGCTATTCAACTGACCCATTGAGAGAAGGCAGATATGCCTTGTAACTCAGCAAAGTATGCAGGGACTTGCCCATGTGACTCCAGACTCCATTTTGCTGTCTTTTTCCACAGTAAGAACAAAGAAGTGTTCTTACAGCTGGAAAAGCCTATAAAAGGCTGATGCCTCATCTCCATCTTGTTTTCAATCCTGCTTCTTACTTCTGGAGGAACTTTGCTACAAACTGAAGCTCTGAACAAAGGACTGACTGACCCATCCCAGAGGAGGATGTACTCCAGAGACTTGATTTGAACCTGCAGTTTACTCCATCACTGCTACAAGCCTGAACTAAGAACTTTGCCATTACTGCATGTAATTGATTCCATTTAACCAATTCTAGCTCTCATCTCTACCTTTTTCCTTTTATAAATAAACCTTTAGATTTTAGATTCTAAAGGATTGGCAACAGCGTGATTTGTGGGTAAGATCTGATGTGTATATTGACCTGGGTCTGGGGCTTGATTCTTTGGGATCGAGAGAACCTTTTTCTTTTATTGGGGTGTTGGTTTTCATAACCATTCATCCCCAGGACGAGTGCACTGGTGGTGATACTGGAAGACTGGAGTGTCTAAGGGAATTGCTTGTGTGACGTGGTTAACCAGTGGGGTGAAACCAAAGTCCTCTTTGTCTGGCTGGTTTGCCTTGCCTTAGAGGTGGAAAAATCCCAGCCTTGGGCTGTAACTGCCCTGTTTTAAGCGATTTGTCACTCTCAGTTGGGTCCCACCACAACTGCATCGTCCCAAGTATCATCTGCAAACTTTGCCACCTCACTGTTTACCCCTTTCTCCAGATCATTTATGAATACGTTGAATAGGATTGGTCCTAGGACTGGCCCTTGGGGAACACCACTAGTTACTCTTCTCCATTCTGAAAATTTACCATTTATTCCTACCCTTTGTTCCCTGTCTTTTAACCAGTTCTCTATCCATGAAAAGATCTTCCCTCTTATCCCATGATAACATAATTTATGTAAGAGCCTTTGGTGAGGGACCTTGTCAAAGGCTTTCTGAAATCTAAATACACTATGTCCACTGGATCCCACTTGTCCACATGTTTGTTTGATACCTTCAGAGAACTCTAATAGATTAGTAAGACATGATTTCCCTTTACAGAAACCATATTGACTTTTGCTCAACAATTTTTGTTCTTCTATGTGCCTGACAATTTTATTCCTTTACTATTGTTTCAACTAATTTGCTTGGTACAGACGTTAGACTTACCAGTCTGCAACTGCCAGGATCGCCTCTAGAGCCCTTTTTAAATATTGGCGTTATATTAGCAATCTTCCAGTCATTGGATACAGAAGCCGATTTAAAGACAGGTTACAAACCATAGCTAATAGTTCCCCAATTTCACATCTGAGTTCCTTCAGAACTCTTGGTAAATACCATCTGGTCCCGGTGACTTGTTACAATTAAGTTTCTCAAGTAGTTCCAAAACCTGCTCTAGTGACACTTCAATCTGTGGCAGTTCCTCAGATTTGTCACCCACAAAAGGTTTGGGAATCTCACCAACATCCTCAGCCATGAAGACTGAAGCAAAGAGTCCATTTAGTTCCTCCGCAATGACTTTATCGTCTTTAAGGGCTCCTTTTGTATCTCAATCGTCCAGTGGCCCCACTAGTTGTTTAGCAGGCTTCCTGCTTTTGTTATTACCTTTTGAGTTATTGGCTAGCCCCTTCTTCAAACTCCTCTTTGGCTTGTCTTATTACATTTTACACTTAATTTGGTAGTGTTTACGCTCCTTTCTATGTACCTCACTAGGATTTGACTTCCACTTTTAGAAGACGCCTTTTTATCTCTCACTGCTTCTTTTACATGGTCGTTAAGTCACGGTGACTCTTTTTAGTTCTTTTGCTGTGTGTTTTAATTTGGGGTATATATTTAAGTTGGGCCTCTAATATCGTGTTTATTAGAAGTGTCCATGCAGCTTGCAGGGATTTCACTCTAGTCACTGTACCTTTTAATTTCTGTTTAACTAACCCCCTCATTTTTGCATAGTTCCCCTTCCTGAAATTAAATGCCATTGTTGAGCTGTTCTTCCCACCACAGGAATGTTAAATGTTGTTATATTATGGTCACTATTTCCAAGCGGTCCTGTTATAGTTAGCCCTTGGACTAGATTCTGCACTCTACTCAGGACTAAATCGAGAGTTGCTTCTCCCACTGCGGGTTCTTGTACCAGCTGCTCCAAGAAACAGTCATTTAAAGTATCCAGAAATTTTGTCTCTGCATTTTGTCCTGAGGTGACATGTACCCAGTCAATATGGGGATAACTGAAATCACCCACTATTATGGAGTTCTTTATTTTGATAGCCTCTCTAATCTTCCTTCGCATTTCATCCTCACTATCACTGTCTTTGACAGGTGGTCGATAACAGATCCCTAATACTAATATTCTTATTAGAGCATGGAATTACTATCCAAAGAGATTCTATGCAACATGTGGTTTCATTTAAGATTTTTACTTCATTTGAGTTTACATTTTCTTTAACATACAGTGCCAGTCCTCCCACCCCGAGTATGAGATCCAGTGGACATAATATATTAGATTTCCAGAAAGCCTTTGACAAGGTCCTCACCAAAGGCTCTTACGTAAATTAAGCTGTCATGGGATAAAGGAAGGTCCTTTCATGGATTGAGAACTGGTTAAAAGACAGGAAACAAAGGGTAGGAATTAATGGTAAATTCTCAGAATGGAGAGGGTGTTCCCAAGGGTCAGTCCTAGGACCAATCCTATTCAATTTATTCATAAATGATCTGGAGAAAAGGGTAAACAGTGAGGTGGCAAAGTTTGCAGATGATACTAAACTGCTCAAGATAGTTAAGACCAAAGCAGATTGTGAAGAACTTCAAAAAGATCTCACAAAACTAAGTGATTGGGCAACAAAATGGCAAATGAAATTTAATGTGGATAAATGTAAAGTAATGTACATTGGAAAAAATAACCCCAACTATACATACAACATGATGGGGGCTAATTTAGCTACAACGAGTCAGGAGAAAGATCTTGGAGTTATCGTGGATAGTTCTCTGAAGATGTCCACGCAGTGTGCAAAGGCAGTCAAAAAGCAAACAGGATGTTAGGAATCATTAAAAGGGGATAGAGAATAAGACTGAGTATATTATTGCCCTTATATAAATCCATGGTACGCCCACACCTCGAATACTGTGTACAGATGTGGTCTCCTCACCTCAAAAAGATATTCTAGCACTAGAAAAGGTTCAGAAAGGGCAACTAAAATGATTAGGGGTTGGAGAGGGTCCCATATGAGGAAAGATTAAAGAGGATAGGACTCTTCAGCTTGGAAAAGAGGAGACTAAGGGGGGATATAATGGAGGTCTATAAAATCATGAGTGATGTTGAGAAAGTGGATAAGGAAAAGTTATTTACTTATTCCCATAATACAAGAACTAGGGGTCACCATATGAAATTAATAGGCAGCAGGTTTAAAACAAATAAGAGGAAGTTCTTCTTCATGCAGCGCACAGTCAACTTGTGGAACTCCTTACCTGAGGAGGTTGTGAAGGCTAGGACTATAACAGTGTTTAAAAGGGAACTGGATAAATTCATGGAGGTTAAGTCCATAAATGGCTATTAGCCAGGATGGGTAAAGAATGGTGTCCCTAGCCTCTGTTCATCAGAGGATGGAGATGGACGGCAGGAGAGAGATCACTTGATCATTGTCTGTTAGGTTCACTCCCTCTGGGGCACCTGGCATTGGCCACTGTCGGTAGACAGATACTGGGCTAGATGGACCTTTGGTCTGACCCGGTATGGCCGTTCTTATGACCTGCTCTGTCCTTCGATATATTTTGTACCCTGGAACGATTGTGTCCCATTGATTGTCCTCACTCCACCAGGTTTTTGTGATGCCTATTATGTCAATATCCTCCTTTAACACGAGGCACTCTAATTCACCCATCCTATTATTTAGACTTCTAGCATTTGTGTACAAGCACTTGAAAAACTTGTCACTGTTTATTTGTCTGCCCTTTTCTGATGAGTCAGATTCTTGTGTGTGTGAATGCTTCTCGTCTGATCTGGCCCCTACTTTATCCTCTTCCAGCCTCTCTGCCTGACTAGAACTAAAAAATCTCTATCACTAGTCTCTTCTCTAAGACAAGTCTCTGTCCGATCCACGAGCTCCTCTGCAGCCATTGCCTTTCTCCCATCTCTTAGTTTAAAAACTGCTCTGCAACCTTTTTAATGTTAAGTGCCAGCAGTCTGGTTCCACGTTGGTTTAGGTGGAGCCCATCCTTCCTGTATAGGCTCCCCCATCCCCCAAGTTTCCCCAGGTCCTAATCAATCTAAACGCCTCCTCTCTACACCATCATCTCATCCACGCATTGAGACTCTGAAGCTCTGCCTGCCTACCTGGCCCTGTGCGTGGAACTGGAAGCATTTCTGAGAATGCCACCATAGAGGTCCCAGATTTCAGTCTCTTTCCTCGCAGACTAAATTTGGTGTCCAGGACGTCTCACCTACCGTTCCTTATGTCACTGGTGCCTACATGTACCACGACCACTAGATCCTCCCCAGCACTACACATAAATCTATCTAGATGCCTTGAGAAATCAGCAACCTTTGCACCAGGTAGACAAGTCACCATACGGTTCTCCGGGTCATCACAAATCCAGCTATCCTTGTTTCTAATGATCAAATCTCCCATTACTAACAGCTGCCTTTTCTTAATGCCTGGGGTTCCCTCCCCGGAGAGGTAACCTCAGTGCAAGAGGTTACCCCAACACCATCTGGGAGGAAGGTCCCAACTATGGGAAGGTTTCCCTCTGCTCCCATTGACAGCTCTCCTTCCCTGGGCCTTTCATCCTCCTCAACAGCGCAGTGGCTGTCTGACCGGAGGTGGGAGAAATCTACAAGTGTCCCGGAAAGCCTCATCGACATACTTCTCTGCCTCCCTTAGCGTCTCCAGTTCCACCACCCTGGCCTCCAAAGCCTCCACACGGTCTCTGAGGGCCAGGAGCTCCTTGCACCGAATGCACACGTAAGCCACCCGCCCACAGGGCAGGTAATCATTATTGCTCTCAATGTAGCATGTAACAGGATAGCCCCCACTCTGCTGCTGGGCTTCTGCCTGCATTCTCTCTTACAGCTACCTAGGTTAACAACAGGGTTTTTCTTTCAATCAAGAAGTTTGTATTATAACTTAAATGTTTTAAAGAATGACAAGAGTACCTCGCCCCCTTCCCACTCCCCTTCCAAACTCCCTCACAAAACTCCCCATTAGCAGCCCTGTTTGAAAAGCTCCCTGGTCACTTGCTCATTGCTTTACAAAGCACTCCCCTATCACAGACCCCCCAGCCCCTGCTTGAGCCACTCAGGGTAGGGGGCTGGGAGCACCCCCAGTACCCCAGCCCACCCTCCCAGCCCCCAGACCTGACTCCTGCATCCCCTCCCACATAACAAGCCCTCACATCCCATGCTCTGACCCCTGCACCCCCCCCACATCCTCACCCGCACCCTGGGCACCAAATGGGAGCTCCTGCACACACACCCCACATTGCCATCTGTACCCCTCACACCAAATGGGAGCTCCTGCACACACCCCTCTACATTGCCACCTGCACCCCTCACACCACATGGGAGCTGCCCCAGGTAAGCACTTCACACCCCAACCTCCTGCCCCAACCCTGAGCCCCCTCCTGCATCCAAAAATCTGGCCAGACCCTGCACCCCAATCTCCAGCTGCTCCTGCACCCCAACTCCCCCCCAGCCCTGACTCCTGCCCCCTGAACACCCTGCCCTCCCTGACCCTTGCACCCCCTCACACTCCCAGCCCTTACTCCTTCACCCCTCTCAAACACACCCCAGTTCCCTGCCCTCCCTGATTCCTGCAACCACCCATAACCACTTATCCCCCACCCCCTGCCAATCACACACCCCCAGCCTTGACTCCTGACTCCTGCCCCCCTCCCAGAAGCCTCCTGCCCACCCTGACTCCTGCCTCCCCACATCCCCACCTGCATTGCTTGCATGAAACAGGAGCTGCTCCAGGTAAGTGCTCCACACCCCAATCCCCTGTCCCAACCCTCAGCCACCTCCCACACCCTAACTCCTGGCCAGACCCTGCACTCCAACATTTTTAATTTTTAATAAAGGGCTCTTATCCAAAGCGCTTTAAAATAGTTAGCTAATGGTACAAACAATATATGGAAAGATCATTAAGTGGTGCACCAAGACTCAGCGATTTTCAAGTGGTCTGTGGAAAAATCGGTTAGACGACAAAAACAATCAAGGTACCTCACTTTATTTTCATTTACTTCCTATTACTTATAGGAGGAGGAGGAAGGAAAAAAAGAATGAAAAATGGGGGTGGGAGGAAATGAGAGAGAATGTTCTTTTTCTTGCCTATGTCCCAAGGAGGGACCCCTAAAATGGAGCTGAGCACAGGGCCCCACTAATGCTAAATCCGCCACTGAGCTTCCTTCTCTGGATACCCCCAGCCAGCAGTCAAGGATGCACGGACTGTCTGTGTGATAAGTGACCCTGGGCCAGCAGCTCTGACTCCAGCAGCCTACTTGTTACACCCTAAGCATTATTGTGCTCTGGGTGGAGAAGGCTCAGGGTTTGAGAGGTCAGGGGTAGGAAGCTTCTGCTGATTATGCTGCACCTAACCCTCAGTTTTACTTGAGGAAACAGGAGATATTTTACACTATGCGGTACGGCTCCTGTGCTCTGTTCCCAAAGTATTCTGCAGCAGGGGAGGGTCTCTGGTAGCGTGTGTGTCACTGGCATATCGGGGTGATGCTGAAACAGGGCAGAGTAGAGGTGGCATTGCGTGGCTGGCGTGAACCATGTCCCTTCTTTTCCCCTTCCAAGAACAGAGGGGACAGGAACCCTTACCCAGCGAGGTCACATTCTCATAGTTCTCCTGCATGACATCCCTGTAGAGGGCTCTCTGAGTGGGGTCCAGCAGAGCCCACTCTTCCCTGGTGAAGTACACAGCCACCTCCTCGAAGGTCACCGGCCCCTGAAAGAGCAAGAGTCCAACACTCAGTAACTGCTGCCCCACTCACAGCCCCCCTATACATGGAGGACAGGAGCCAAACAGAAACTCTGGGTGGATTGCAGTCAGAGTTCCACCCCCACCCTGCTCAGAGCATCCAGGAAAAACCAGGGTGAGGGGACGAAGCGAGAGTCCCTCCTCTCTCCCAGCAGAGCCATCACACACCTACTAGCCACAGACTGATTCAGGAGATGGAGCCCCTAGCAGGGTCCAGGGACAGCTCCCTGGTAGGAAGCCCAACACCCTCCCCATTCTGAAGAGCTGGATGGGAAGGGAGGGGAATCTCCCCTAAGCCTCACTGGTGGGTGCCCCCTTCATATCTCACAGCAGCCGCTGGTTAGTCAGGTCGGGCTCCAGCACTATGAGTCTGGTCAGTTTTCCCAGCCCCACGTAGCTGGGTTATTTTCTGCTCCACAAACTAGAGCATTTCCACCGCCGAACCTCCTGGGTCTGTTCCTAGAATCTAGGCCACATATTAAATAACTCCCAGCAGGGTTAGCACACCCCTGTCCTCCTCCCTTTCTCCACCCTGTGCATTTCCTGCAAACCAGACTGCAACCTCCAAACCAGCCTGTGCAAACCTTCCCATCTCCCATGTATTTGCTGTCCCTCTCCCCACATGGAGGAACCCACCAGCAACCTCCTGATAATACCTACCTGAACTGGCTCCTCTGCAGCCATTTCTCTCCCCTGTCCAATAAGAGGACGGGAAGAACTGGAGCGAAACATGGACGTTATTCTGCAGCCTGGCAGGGCGAGAAGGGCAGTTGTGAAGGTTTCAGAACAGGCTTTAATTCATTTCACAGCATGATTCCCCCAGGCCCTTTCCCTGCAGACAGGCACCCTAGAGTCTGCCATGCTCAGAAAGGCTTGATCTCTTTGTACAGTGTAGACCTGGCCTCTCCTGCCAGGCTAAGCCCACAGAGACATTTTTAACCTCCCTTTTCCCTCCCCTCACCCCCAACAAAGTCTCTGAACACAAGGCTAGAAAAAAGCAGAACCAAAGGAGTCACTGTGGGGAATTCCCTCAGACACTGACCCCATGGCAGCCACACCCCAGCAGGAGGGATATGGAGTCAGGAACTGGATTTTCCTCTGTCTGATTCTCATCTTTTCCACAGGAAAGTGACTCTATCCAGGGTAGAAGCAGCAAAGAATCCTGTGGCACCTTATAGACTAACAGATGTTTTGCAGCATGAGCTTTTGTGGGTGAATACCCACTTCTTCGGATGCAAGCAGTGGAAATTTCCAGGGGCAGGTGTGTATATATAAGCAAGCAAGAAGCAAGCTAGACATAACGAGGTTAGATCAATCAGGGAGGATGGGGCCCTGTTCCAGCAGCTGAGGTGTGAAAACCAAGGGAGGAGAAACTGGTTCTGTAACTGGCAAGCCATTCACAGTCTTTGTTTAGTCCTAAACTGATGGTGTTAAATTTGCAGATGAACTGGAGCTCAGCAGTTTCTCTTTGGAGTCTGGTCCTAAAGTTTTTTTGCTGGAGGATGGCCACCTTAAAATCTGCTATTGTGTGGCCAGGGAGGTTGAAGTGTTCTCCTACAGGTTTTTGTATATTGCCATTCCTAATGTCTGATTTGTGTCCATTTATCCTTTTCCTTAGAGACTGTCCAGTTTGGCCGATGTACATAGCAGAGGGGCATTGCTGGCATATGATGGCATATATTACATTGGTGGACGTGCAGGTGAATGAACCGGTGATGGTGTGGCTGATCTGGTTAGGTCCTGTGATGGTGTTGCTGGTGTAGATATGTGGGCAGAGTTGGCATCGAGGTTTGTTGCATGGGTTGGTTCCTGAGCTAGAGTTACTATGGTGCGGTGTGCAGTTGCTGGTGAGAATATGCTTCAGGTTGGCAGGTTGTCTGTGGGCGAGGACTGGCCTGCCACCCAAGGCCTGTGAAAGTGTGGGATCATTGTCCAGGATGGGTTGTAGATCCCTGATGATACGTTGGAGGGGTTGAGCTGGGGACTGTATGTGATGGCCAGTGGAGTCCTGTTGGTTTCTTTCTTGGGCTTGTCTTGCAGTAGGAGGCTTCTGGGTACACATCTGGCTCTGTTGATCTGTTTCCTTATTTCCTCATGTGGGTACTGTAGTCTTGAGAATGCTTGGTGGAGATTTTCTAAGTGTTGATCTCTGTCTGCGGGGTTAGAGCAGATACGGTTGTACCTCAGTGCTTGGCTGTAGACAATGGATCTTGTGGTGTGCCCGGGATGGAAGCTGGAGGCATGAAGGTAGGCATAGCGGTCGGTAGGTTTTCGGTATAGGGTGGTATTAATGTGACCACCACTTATTTGCACCGTGGTGTCTAGGAAGTGGACCTCCCGTGTAGATAGGTCCAGGCTGAGGTTGATGGAGGGGTGGAAGCTGTTGAAATCATGGTGGAATTTTCCAGAGTCTCCTTCCCATGGGTCCAGATGATGAAGATGTCATCAATGTAGCGTAGGTAGAGAAGGGGCGTGAGTGGACGGGAGCTGAGGAAGCGTTGTTCCAGGTCAGCCATAAAAATATTGGCATATTGTGGGGCCATGCGGGTGCCCATAGCGGTGCCAGTGATCTGGAGATATATATTGTCATTAAATTTGAAATAGTTGTGTGTGAGGATAAAGGCACAGAGCTCAGCAACCAGTTGTGCTGTGGCATCATCAGGGATATTGTTCCTGACAGCTTGTATTCCATCAGTGTGTGGGATGTTTGTGTAGAGAGCCTCTACATCCATGGTGGCTAGGATGGTGTTCTCTGGAAGGTCACCAATGCATTGTAGTTTCCTCAGGAAATCAGTGGTGTCACGGAGATAGCTGGGAGTGCTGGTAACATAGGGTCTGAGTAGAGAGTCCACATATCCAGACAGTCCTTCAGTGAGAGTTCCAATGCCAGAGATGATGGGGCGTCCAGGATTTCCGGATTTGTGGGTGCAGCAATACATCTGTCTGGGCAGATTAGAGATCTGGAAATCTCTCTCCAAACTCTTCTCTCCCACAGCCCCTTTCAGTCTCTTTCTCCTTTTCCCCTCTCCCTGCCCGTCTGGTAGGAAAGTCCCATTCCTGGGTAGTTTGCTCCCCCATGGCTGGATTTGCTCCTGCAATTGTTAATTGGATGAGAAATGAGGGGGGGGGGTCTGTTTGTGTAGTGTCATTTTAAGGCCAGACCCCAGCATTTTCCCTTTGTTTCTTTCAGTTACTTGGAATGTCTGGATCAGAATTTAGTATTAACAGGGCCCAGGGCTGCCCTAGGGGGCTAGGACCAGCTGGAGAAAGTCATCCCCTGGGCTGGACAGAGAAGCAGCTTTAATTCAGGTCACTTCCCAGCACAGAACCCCGCTGGGGGAGCAGCAGCTGCTAAGCCTGGTCTCCCCGATCACAATGGAGGCTGCAGCGTCTGACCCAGGAAGCTGAACCCCAGTATCCTGAGCAGAGAGGGACAGAGCGTTTGAGCAGCTTCCCTCCTTTAGCTCTCTGGGGAAAGCAGCTAACGAGAGCCCCTCCTCACAGGGAGAATTGCTGATCTCATTTGCCTCACTGTCCATCTGGAGTCACTTCTTGTCTTTCCATACAGTGACTCTGGATTAACATTGGTCTCAATAAAACCAGAGTTCAGAAAGAATGAGTCCAGAATGCTGTGGAAGAGACCATTGTGCGGCAGTGCTGACCCCCCTCCCACCTCCCTCATCCCCCAGATCCAGGACAAAGACTGGGGGGCACAAATTTTCCAAACGGAACCAAAAGTTCCTGCAGTTTTCAAAAGAGGAGAAAAGCAAAATCTGTGATTTCACACGAACAATGACTGAAAAGTGGACAGAAAGTTATCACAGTGACAGGGCCTGTGAGTGGGGAATGCCGGGCAGTGCTTGGAGCCAGGACTCTGGCACAAGTTGATCAGCGAGAAGGATCATGGTTAGTAGAAGTTCCCACAGCCAGGCGCCCAGCAGCTATTCCCTGGGACGCAGCCCCCAGAGTCACCAGCCAGGGACCTCAGCTACCCCTCAGAGCCCCACTGGCCAGGGAAGCCCCACCAGACCATGACTGTCAGGTTGGGAATCCCAAAGGGTTCCCCCCACCAAGAGCCCCCAGCAGCCAGGGACCCCCCAAAAGGGACCCCCACTGGGAACTCAGTCCCTCACTGCCTGCCTAGGATCCCCCCCCCGCCCTCCAGCAGGATCTGCCCTGCCCTTTTCCTGGCACCCCCTCCTCCCCCCTGCGGGATCCCCTGGGGCGTGTCAGGGGCCCCCCGTGGCCTAGCGCCGGGGATTCTGCCCCACAGACTCTGTGCACTGGGCCGGGCAGCGATCCCAGGAGCCAGCTGGGGAAGCCCAGACAGAGCCCCTGGCACAGCACCAGGCTCCCTCTAACTTCCTGTCCCGCCTCCCCAGAGACACCCCCCTCCCCTCGTTCTGCAGCCAACAGGATCCCAGCAATACCCACCTTCATGACCCATAGCCTCAGGGCTGGGCACATCACAACAACCCCTCAAAACCCCAAACCTCCAGAACCCACCAACCTGACTAGGGTACTCCCTGCCCAGCCACCCAAACACCTCCCCCTACCACAATGCCTCTTCCTATCCAGCTGCAATCTCCTCATACATACACCCCTTCCCCCAGAGCAATAGTGTTACCTCACAGTGTCTGATAAGTGGATAGAAAGTTATCACCGCCTCCTGCTGGCCAGTCGCACAGACAGAGGGAGCCCTGGGGGATGCTTCTTTAACAGGAGAATGGAAGGCCTGGAGGGCAAGAAAGGTAAGAAACTTCCGTGGCCTGTCACTAGCAAATAATGGCCACCATGGATCCAACCCCAAGGTGGCTACATCTTAGCACTGCGGGAAGCAACCCCTCCTGAAGAGCATTTGTCATGGGATTTGGGAAACTTCTGGACCCACACTGCACTCAGAGAGACCTCCTCATCCCGTGCCAACTGGAGAAAAGGATTCAGCCAACTCTCCTGTTATCAGCTGGGAAACACTGATCCCCAAACATGGGGAGGCCTCTGAATTGGATGGGTATTAAATGTGTGTCTGGTCTCTTTCTTCGGCAAACATTTTAACAGAGATAAAGGAGGAAGAAATGATTCTCAAAGGAGACGGGAAAGATGATCTCTGGGCAATTTAACCCCCTGCAACAACCAGGATGGAGAATGACTCAGGGCAACAGGTTCCCTCCAATGAAGAAGTTGCTGGGATTTAGAGACATGGGGAACAGCCCCAAACCGGAGAGGATTTTTAATTGACATTTGATGATGACATAGAAAGAGGAAAACCTGAGATTTGAGATCAGTGTTCAGAAATGAAAAGAAAGGGTGGAAATCAGAGGATTTTGGATCCATTTTTGTAAATTAGTGAAAGTAAAGTGGAACATCAGAAGGATTTTATATCAGTTGTTGATATGAGGTAAAATCTGAGTGTAGTTCACATCAATATTTGATAAACGAATAAAGAGGAAATGGACAACATAAGGACACATTTTCTATCCATAGTCAAGAACCTGAGAAAAGGTATAAATCTGAGATTTATTTTTTTTAGTAATTTATAAATAGAGACAAGGAAAAACTCAGGGCATAGTCACTTAGAAATAGACAAGGAGAGAGAAAGTGGGGCAAATTTTTAGGGTATTTTATATGAATCTTTGAGATTTGCAGAGAATACATGTCACAAGGTAAGCAACTGATAACAAGATAATTAATTCATCTACACGAGTTCCAATCAACACTCCTGAGGTGAATTTTGGGGAGGATATTGTGTGTCGAGCCAATGAAGAGTAATACATTTTTGTAACCCTCCTTTGTGCTGCCTAAAGTATTTCTTTCCACACAAATTAAAGCCCAATTGAAAGTAAAATATCTTGCTTATAAAAGGTGCCTGTTCCAGAATTCTCTTTCCTACAGGGCTACGGTGCTCTGATTCCTGCCTCTCTCTGAGTGTTACTGGTGTGTGATGCTCACAATACTTCAGAAGAAAAGTTCTCTTATTGCTGAGTGTCATTTGCATGAATAAAAAGTTACTGATTTCCTCAAATCACACAGAATAAAACCCACCACAACATAACGTCACGTCAGGCAATTCAGGGAAAAAACCACCCCACCCCCACCCGGGGCAGTTGTTGATCAGGGATAAGATCTGAGCGGTTCCCACCAGGGTCTGACCGAGGAGGGGAGCGGGGGGGGAAGCGGTGCCGCCCCGCGGGACCCGGGCACAGGGTCAATCCGGGCGGTGGCTCGCGCGGTCCCGTTACCGAGGCGGGGCCCCGCGCGCGGCCCGGTCCGGCGACAGCAGCGAAGTCGGGAGAACGGGGCGGGGTTGGGATGTTTTATATCCGGGTCTGAGCGTTGGGGGGGAAAACGGGTCACAGACTCCGCCCCCGGCAGCGGGGAGACAAACCCCCAGCGCGGGGGCAGGGCGGGGTGAGGGGCCCCGGGGGCAGGGCGGGGTGAGGGGCCCCGGGGATTTTACGGGACGCTCCAGCGCACGCGGGCAGTGACGGTTCCCCCCCTCACACGGGCCGCAGGGAGCCCGTCTGTTCCCCGCGCCCCGCTCGGCTCTTACCGGTTCTGCCGCGCGCCCGGAGCCTCCCCCCGCAGCGGCCGGAAGTGACGCAACCCGCGGGGGATGGGGGGAGGGGTCACGTGACGGGGCACCTGCCCAGCTCTGCCGCTCCCCGGGAAGAGGTAGGAGTGGGTCTGAGAGGCACCGGCTGGGAGAGGGGGCGGGGCAAAGGATGAGCGGTGGAGGGAGGGTCAGGCTGGCCCGGGGGGCTGGAGAGAGCGGAAGCGCCCCGGGGCAGGCTGGGAGATGTAGTTCCTGATTCTCCCTGGACCGGAAATGACGTTCGGAGGAGAGACCAAGCCGAGTTGCAAACGCGCGCGGGCCGCTGCGGCTCAGCCTGGCTCGCGCGGGGCCGTTGGAGCCTCTCCCGGGCCGGAGAAGGGTTGGTGCCGTTGGAGCTCTGGGCATGCGCAGATCGCGGCGGGAGAGCCCTTCATTAACCGTGGCCGGGGAGGAGCAGGTGACCCCCGAGGAGCGGGGAGAGAAAGGGGGGGCTGAGATCCCTTCGGATTTACCGCTGCCCCCCCCGTGCGGACCCCCCGCCCTGCCCCCTTTCTCCCTAGAGAGCCACGAGCAGCGCCCAGGGTGACCCCCCTCCCCCACCCCCTGAGAAGTTCCCGGCCCCCCCCCCGATTGTGCCCCATTTTCTCTCCCCTTCGCCAGTGGCCAGTTCAGGTCTCAGGTTTGGGGTTTCCCCATTTCCACCTGCAGGGATTTGTCCTTGTGCGGGTGGGAAATGGTTCCCCGAGGATTCCTGAGCTGGGCAGAGGGTGAATGGGCAGAGGCTGGGGGCCCTGAGACAGGGACACCTCTGGGCTGGGCTGGGGGCCACTCTCTGCTGGCAACGGGGCCTGGGAAGGGCCGGGGAGGAGGAGCAAGTGTCCCCATGGAGACGGCCCAGCCCCAGGTTTCCCCTCCCAGCTACTTCCCCTCCCCACCTGCCCAACCCAGCAGCCCCCGCTTGCTAGTCACATTCCCAGACCCCACAGCCAGCCCCTCCCCACTGATAGTGACTTTCTGGCTCCAGCCCCCTTCTTTCCCCTGTGAAAAGACATCACCCAGGGCTCCCTGCCGGCCATGTGAGTGTGAGACGAGAAGAATCCCTCCCATTCTGTTGTTGATTGAATAACCTTGTATAATCCCCTCCAATTTCCCATCTTTTCTCTTCAACTGTTAAATGGTGACACAAACTCTCCCAGAGGTTGGTGCTTCTCTCTTATATTGGCAAATATTTAGTTTATGCCCCATTTTCTCCTCAGTTCTGAAATACTGATATCTAATGCTCAAAAATCTTCCCGCTTTTCTCCCCAGATGTGTGACTGAGATCAAGGCTTTTATCGTACTGAGCGTGTCCCTGTTCTGCCAGGTGCTGCAGAGACCCCAACTGAGATCTGGGCCCTGTTCTGCCAGGCACTGAAGAGACCCCAGGTGAGATCAGACCCCACTGTTGTGCCAGGTAAAACTGAGACCTGGACCGAGATCACGGCCCCCCTTGTCACAGGCAGCGAACGACTGCGACCCAAAGCGCTGCCTCCGTTGTGCTGGGCACTTCAGAGACCTCGACTGAGATCTGTGTCCCCGTTGGGACTGGCACTGCACTGACCCCGACCCAGATCACGTCGCACCACTGTACTGGGCACTGCACAGACCCTGACAGGGATCCTGGCCCCACAGTTTGCCAAATGCTGCAGGGGCCCTAAACAAAATCAGAGATCCTGCAATGCTGGGAGTTGCAGAGTCCCCAACTGAGGTCAGGCCCCTGTTCTGCAGGGCTTTGCATAGACACTGACCAAGATCAGGGTCCCCATTGTGACAGGTGCTGCACAGACACCAAGGGTATCTCTACCTGCCATTAAAACCCCCAGCTGGTCCATGCCAGGTGACTCAGGCTCACGGGCTCAGGCGAAGGGGCTGTTTAATTGCAGTGTAGGTGTCTGGGCTCGGGCTGGGGCCAGGCTGTAGGACCCTGCGAGGTGGGAGGGTGCCAGACCTTGGGCTGCAGCCCCAGCTGGACCATAGACACCTCAATTAAACAGCCCCACAGCCTGAGCCGTGTGAGCCCAAGTCAGCGGGCACAGACCAGCCGCTGGTGTCTGACTGCAGTGTGGACATGCCCGCAGGGACAGAGAGTCCTTGCCACAAAAAGCTCAAATGCTAAATAGGCCAATGGTGGGAGGCGACTCTCCATTTTACAGATGGGGAAACTGAAGCTCAGAGAGCTGAAGTAATTTGCTCAAGTTTGCATGGAGAATTTGGGGCAAAACTGGGAACTGAACCCAGATTGTTTCAGTTCTTGCCTCTCCCCTTAACCCCAGGCCCAGCGTGTGTGTGTGCAGCGTTGTTTTGGTCTGTGTTTGCCTTGCATTGACTTCCAAGGGAGGTTGTGGAATTTCCTTCATTGTAGGTTTTTAAGACCAGGTTAGAGATACACCCGTCTGGGAATGTCTAGGGATACTTGGTGTTAGGGGGCTTATTCCTTCACCCTCTCACTTCCCTGGTCCTTCTCGCATGAACAGAGAGCAGCAGTACTCCAAGTCCAAAGGCGTAAATAATTCGATGTTCATTGGGGTGAAGTTCCAGCAAGCATGATTCCAGTTTCCTTCCTCAGTGTCCCCCTTCCCAGCTCTGACACCACAGAGCCTTGCCTGTGTCCCTGTCCCTGTTCCCATCCCCTGTTCCCATTTCCCCCTTTAGCAAAACATGATCCCAATTCCCCCAGTCCCTGTTCCCATTCCCCCCCCCCCACTTGACTTCCTGATTGACTGCAGACTATATAGTAAAACCTGAGTTTTGCTTAGCTATTTCTTAACCAATCATTTTACTGAAATTTAACTATCCAATCCTAACATATTGTAACATGGTTATTTAACCAGTTATATTCCACCACCTTCATTGGTTTACACCCAACAAAATTAATTGTACAGCAGACAGAAACAATCACAGAACCAGACAGAGACCATGCAAATAAACATACAGAACAATACAGAAGTGAGGATTTCACAACTACATTCATACAGACATAAGGGTTTTCCAGCTGTGTCTATTGATAAGTGAGTTTTTGCCAGACAGGACGCTATCAAACCAGGTTTCCTTTTACATCTTCTAGGCTCTTCTCTTTCTCTGGAGGTGACAGGAATATCAGGGCAGGATTGTATTCCTAACAGACCAATAGCACCTTATTTCAATGTGACTAGTTTGGAATGTGAGGATGTGACCAGACACTTCCCAGCGTATGGCTGCCTAACTACATCTTGGCTGAAGGCCTTAGCCTGTCGCAGTAAGAGAAGGCCATTCCACAGACAGTGATCTTTGATTCCTTCTTTTATACCTCTATAACTAGCGAAGTGATAAGAATACACCTACATTCTTACAGTCCAGGCCTTTGCAGACAGGCCTGAATAGCTCTATCCTAACACTCCACCCCCTTTTTTTTTTCTTTTTCTTTTGAGATCCTCCTGCCCAGGTATCCCTGGAAAAGCACAGGACAGATGGCGACACATTTTCTGATAGGGCCAGGCATCAAGGTGGAAGGTGTCGATATTCCATTTGTCCCACTGCCCCTTGTGTAGTCCCGTGCCCTGCACCTTCTCTCCTACGGGCATACCACACCTAGTCCAATTAGTGTCCCAGACTTCCCATTAGATTGGGCCGGGTTGTCTTGCACACTGCGGGGTGGGAAGGGCTTACTACGTTACTTATAGGTTATCTGCACATGCAGCGTGACACAAGTGCTGTTAACAATATACAATGCACAGCAACACCGAGTCCTGACCACTGCAGTATGGTCCCACGTCCGAGCCACGACCGAAACACTGCCTCTCCTCCTTCGACAGGGTCAGGATCTTAATGTGTCCCGTTGCTGGCAGCTGCAGCAAGCTGCCCCTGCAGGTTTTACGTGCTTTTGTCCATATTATAAGTCCATTGAATGTCCACAGAGAAATGGGTTATTGTCCAAGCCAATGTAACCACTTGGTATGGAATCAGGCGGTATGCCCCGGTTCAGTTATTCACAGCAATAAGATTTACAGATCCATTTGTGCACCAAAGTCCAGATAGCAGCATGTAGATGTGTGTAGTTTGGTTGGGGCTGGTGTAATTGTGCCCCCAGAAATATGTACATTTCCAGCAAAACCCCTCCTACACAGTACGCCCAATTGTCCACCCTTGCCACAGGACATGGATCCTGCTCCTGCATAGTCATAGGAGAGGGCACAGCCAAACATTTCCTTTGATGTGCACCATTTTTCACACCCCTCCATTGATTCCCAGTGAGCTCCTCCCCTGCTGATTATTCCCATAGGGCTTGTAGGGCCCACCTTAGTTGCCGTTCTATTTCCAGGCACCATAGTAGCCATTACCCAGGTGCTGGCCTCCCAGTTGAGCATTTTGCATTCCCATACACATCTCCCCCTCCCCCCAGGTCAGCCTTTTGGAGCCATCCCCCACCCACATCATGCTAGCAGCAAGACCAACACCACAGACAAACAACACAAAACATAGATTCATTGTATTCTGGGTTATTCTTCCGCTGGCGCCAGCATGGTTGTAGAGTGTCTGAAAAACAAAAGAAACAATTTCCACCCCCCTGGTGGGGACAGATTATTTCTTAATAATAATACCAATTCCTTTTACAAATTTCCTTGCTAATTGCAGGAAAAACAGAAAAATTACCTCCAGGCTGTCCTTGTTTTGTTCTAGAGTCAGGCTAGTGACTTATCTCACTCACTGATCATTGATGAAATTTATGAGGTGGCGTGCCTCAGTTTCCCACAGCTTCAGATTTCTGCTCTGTACACACACACACACTCTCTCTCTCTCTCTCTCTCAGGGTTAACCTGTCTCCCTTATTTTCAGGTTTGGCTTGTTTTTCCACCTCCCTTTTCTGGAGGGCCATAATCTGAGTCTTCTAGTATCTATTGGGTTTCCTGATGGAAGCCCGCCCTCTGCCAATGGATTCCCACCCCCCCCCCCAGCCTAAGGGGAGGATCTACAGGACCTCAGAAACCCACTAATTTCAGGGGACAACTAATAAAAGAACAGTACTTTGTGTGCTGACCAGATGTGTTCATTATTCTCAGGTTCTTTGTGCTGCAAATTGCAGTTTCCTCCTTCCCCCATCAGCTGGGTAATTTGCATCCACACAGAGTCTTTCTTGGCTTGCCTCTGGATTCAAAGCTATCAGCAGCTCAGAGACTGTTTCAAAAGGGACACATTTCCGATCTTCTGGAACTGGAAGGGACCTCAAAAGGTCATCAAGTCCAGCCCCCTGCCTTCACTAGCAGGATCAATTTTTGCCCCAGATCCCTAAGTGGCCCCCTCAAGGATTGAGCTCACAACCCTGGGTTTAGCAGGCCAATGCTCAAACCACTGAGCGATCCCTCTAGACATTGCCTGAGACTTCCAAGAACTCCACCATCAAAACCAGGGAAAGAAAAGCCTTCTCATGCTTTCTTTCTCCATCGTAAGAAAGAAAAAGGTGTACAGACCCACTTGCTCAAAAATACTCTGCAGGTCACCTTTAAGGTAGTGTAGCAGTGCGGCACTCACCTGCGGCGCCTCCTGCTGGTCGTCTCAGGGAATTAGCTCATCCAGCTCTTGAAGCTCCCTCTGCAGGCCAGTGGCCCCTATGTCCCTCCTGGACCCAGTGCCCGTTTTCTTTGGGGTGCTGCCCCCTGGCAATACCCCCACCAGTCTCTATGGGTCTCCCGTCTCTGGGAAACCCTCAACCCTCTATCCCCACTTCCACCAGGGTTCTTATTACTGTTCACTTTCCTCTTCTGCTTCAAAGCACTGCTCAGAAGATCTGAAAAAGCAGCACAATCTACTAGGGCTCCTTTTGGAGCCCTAACAGGATTTTAATTAAGTGCCATGTTTTGTTTGCATTTATTTTACCTTTTCCACTATACACGGCACCCCTCCCCCCCCACCTGCGAGTCACATTCCCAGACCCCACTGCCAGGCCCTCCCCACTGATAGTGACTTTCTCACTCCAGCCCCCTCCTTTCCCCTATGAAAAGACATCACCCAGGGCTCCCTGCCGGCCATGTGAGTGTGGAGCAAGAAGAATCCCTCCCATTCTGTTGTTGATTCAATATCCTTGTATAATCCCCTCCAATTTCCCATCTTTTCTCTTCAACTGTTAAATGGTGACACAAAATCTCCCAGATGTTGGTGCTTCTCTCTTATATTGGCAAATATTTAGTTTGTGCCCCATTTTCTCCTCAGTTCTGAAATACTGATATCTAATGCTCAAAAATCTTCCCCCTTTTCTCTCCAGGTGTGTGACTGAGATCAGGGCTCTTATCGTACTGAGCATGGCCCTGTTCTGCCAGGTGCTGCAGAGACCCCAACTGAGATCTGGACCCTGTTCTGCCAGGCACTGAAGAGACCCCAGGTGAGATCAGACCCCACTGTTGTGCCAGGTAAAGGGATCTAAGAATTGCAAAGCTGAATGAAAGATGAACAAACAGAACCATTTGACTGTTGGCCCAGAGCTGGTAGAACGTTACCTAGTGACGGTCGGCTGTAATGACCGGGTTCCCTACAGCGTTTTCTGGTGGGGCGGATAAAGCAACGACAAAGAGCCAAATGCGCGTTTTAGGGCGAAAGGGCTCGTCAGGTGTTTGCTCTCTAAGGAGCATGTCACCAGCCAGGGCCTGCAGTCTGTCAGGAGAGGTGCGCTGGGGGGTATTTAGGAATCTGAAAATAAAAGGTGAAGACGGCTGGGTCACAATATCCAATGAAATCTTGCAAACAATTATACAAATGGACCCTACTGCTGTTAAAACAACATGGTATTAATACTGATTCAAAACTGACATTAAAATTAGGAGAGAAACGCATGGGAAATGAACTGACACCTACTTACCATTTCTTAATGCCTAAAATGTTGACACTCCCTCACAGCATCTTTTTTTCAAAGCGATGCACAGCACACAGTCAAGTTAATGAATGAAAGCACACCCATTATTGACTGCTTTGTGCTGCATGAGCATCTGATTAAGCACCTAATTACAACTGTACCACTGTAAGTGGAAATGCATCAACCCAGCTTAGCTCCAAGGTGTTTAGATGTGAATGAAAAGTTTCCAAGGCTTTGGCTACACTTAGCGCTGGGAGAGAGCTCTCCCCACGCTGTCCGTACTCCACCTCCCTGTGGGGATTAACGTACAGCGCTGGGGCTCTGATCACACTGGCGCTTTGCAGCGCCGCAATTTGCAGCGCTGGAGAGGGTGTTTTTTCACAACCTGCTGCAGCGCTACAAATTTGCAAGTGTAGCCAAAGCCCAAATGGGTCACTTGCTGGAGGATTCTCTGCAGCTTGAGGGCTTCAAACCACAATTTGAAGACTTCAGTAACTCAGACGTAGGTTAGGGGTTTGTTATAGAAGTGGATGGGTAGGATTCTGGGGCCTGCTTTGTGCAGGAGGTCAGACTAGATGATCATAATGGTCCCTTCTGACAAAGTCTATGAGTCTACATGGCAGAATGGTTAATGAAGAAAATACACTGAAATGCCTCTACTCAGTCCTGTTGACTTCTTCTCCCAACCCCCCCATGAGTTCTGGTCTCTTGGTCAACTCAGCTCCCAGTCCCCCATCAGCTGTGCCCTCTCCCAGCCTAACCCATTTCTACTGCAATTCTTCACCCTCCTCATCCAGGCAGGGGGTTGGCGCTGCAGCCCCTAAGGTACCTGCGTTAATCACTGTCTCTCATACTGGGGCTATTTAGCTTTCTGGGAACGATTCAGAATTACTGACCCTGGGAGGTGGGAAAGAGGAGAGGCTGAGAGAGCGTTTGCTCTTACGGCCACGTTCAACTCTGGTAGCCTCCATGTTACCTCATCCTTCTCCCTCCCCCATGTCTCTGCTCATGTGTCAGTGTGTCACCTGATCATAATGCCACTGGCTTCAGCAGAGCTCCTAGACAGGAGCTACATCGCAAGCGGGTTACACTACTGAGAGTAAAATACATCACAGGGAGGGTGTAATTATCCTGAAGTGAAACATTCCAGTCTAGGAAGTGAAAGACTTCAAGTACTTCATTACTTAAAATTATGCTTGAAAGGATTGGATTTTTATGAATAAATTGCAGCAAATGTTAATTTCACTGTACACACACACACACATGAAAAAATATTTATATAGGTAATATACAGAAATGCTTCTGGAGAAAGTGGAGTTTGATTTAAGGATATTTACACTGTATATTTTGGGTGTGACATTGACAATTTCTCTTTGAACAGTTCTATGATTTGGCTTTTGGACTCTCAGCAGTTACTGTTATTAAATAATTGTTGTCTGACGACCCCCATAACTTCCACAGCTCTGAACATTGAAATTGTAAACATTGAAAAAGGGCTTAAAAATAAATATCGCTATCTATTGAAATTAAAAGAAAGAAATAGACACAATGAATTTTGTCAAACCCACTTACCAGCAATTGCAATATGCTAGGGGATGGGAATTCACAACTAAGGCACCAACCTTAATTCTGCCCTGTAGTGACACCAGGCAATTGCCGTAGGGCTACGAATTAGGCATTTTAGTGTATATCGTTCCAGGTTACAAATCGGTATGATCTAAAGACACATGAGATCTTTTCCTCAGGAAATCACCGTCACTGGGTTGTTTCTCTTAGTGGTAATTCCCAGAAGTGAACAGATTAATAACATTTTATCAGTTATGAAGTGGCCATTTCAGATTTCTGGGGAGCGTCTGTTATTTTGCACTAGGGTCCTTGGAGAGACGGAATCTTGGTTTCATTTTAACTTCTCCATGCTCAGCAGCTTCTGGAATTTGGTTCAAAGTATTTCCATGTTTCCTTGCCCTGTCCTTAAAAGTGCTGCTTTAGAAAGTGGGGAAGGGCCGGAACTGACTGCAGGATCAGTAGCTGAGTCCCTTAGATATTTATAGCTCATCGGAAGGAGGACGGGGATTGGTGGGTGTCTGGGGATTTAATAATAAACACACAAATATCATTGTTAGTGAATTTTCATCTTCTAATGCCCATAACCCACTAATGATCCCTGGCTGCCCCCGGCAGTCTGGGGAGGGAGAACTAGTCGACTCCTGGGGCCAGTGTGGAACCGAAGGCATAAGGAGCTTTCCGTGGCTGGCTCAAAGTCACCCAGAGTGAATTTCACTTCACTGGATAAATCCCTAGTTGCTGAGCTCTGCAGAGGGGTGGGGAGGTGAATTCCATCCCCCATTCTTGGGCATAGACCCCCCTCCAATTCTCACCCTGATCTCAGACACGGCCCCAACCTTCCCCTGCAGTGATGGACCCACTTGATGCTGCCAGAGCCATCTGCCATGGGAGCTAGAGAGGACAGAGGCCCAGCTCCAGAACTGCTCCCCCTGCCCACAGCCCCCAAGCTGTGCTAGAGTTGCCCTGACTTTCCAATCTGCAGATCAGTCCGGGTGTCCCCAGCCCATGCACCCACCACATACAAACTTTGTCACAACAAACATCCCAGGATTGGGAAAGACCATCTGGGGCTGGCTGCAGTCTCCCGTTGCTGCTGTGAGGGGAATGGGGTGGTCCCTCATAGAGGATACAAACATACCCAGGGGCAGAAGGGAAATTTAGTTTCTTTCAGGGGTTTGAAATGTTTGGTTTAGAGTCCTGAGCTCTGTCTTCCTGTTTGTCTCCTCCTGCCACTTTCAGATCTCTTGGAGAGACAAGGTGGGGGAGGTAATTTTTTTAGAACCAATTAAAAATACCTCTTTGCTATCCTGGGACCAACATGGGTACAACAACTTTCCCTCTGTACCCCCTCCCCATCTCACCTCCCCCTTAGCTGAGACTGTCCCATGTGATAGGAAAATAAGGGTTCAGTCCTGTCACTGGATTGGGTCTTGCCAGCACTAACAGGAGTGAAAGCCTGTGTGCATTAATGACAGCAGCAGCTCTGGGACTCGACACATAGGGAGAAGAGATGGGAGTGAGCAGGTTGTGTTTGTGCCAGGTGTGAGTTACTCATGTGGGAATTCTGCACCGCTGCGTACGCACAGAATTCACGTCCAGCGCAGAATTTCTTTTTTTTGGCTTGAAGAAGATACTGCCTTTCACCCACCAGAGGCCCCTGTGGCACCAGAACAGGCAGCAGCCAGCTGGATTCATCTTGGTGGTAATTTGTTCCCCGAGCTATACCCCAAATGGGAGGAGAGTTAGTGGGTGCAACTGGGGAGAGCCCTGAGACATGGCTGCCACTGGGGGTGGGGACAGGGGACAGGTTGGTCATTCTCTCCTCGCAAGAGGGTGTGGAAAGGGCACAGGAGGAGCAACTGTCCCCTATGGAGACTGCCTAGCCCCAGGTTATCCAGTCCCAGACGCTTCTTCCCCCGCCATACCCCAAACCTCTTCACCCCTCCAACCATCAGTTGCCAGGCTTCCCTCGCTGCGAGCCCTTCCTGCCTGCAGAGACCCTCTGAGCCAGTCGTGTGTCAGGGCTCAGCCCTCTGGCTGTGTCCTCAGGGCACTTTCTTCCTCTCTCGGGGCACCGTGCCACAGGCGCCCCACAAAGCTACATTACTCAGGCTTTGGCTTCAGCCCCGGGTGGTGGGGCTCAGGGCCCTGGACTTCAGCCCCATGCGCTGGGACTGCAGCTTTCCGCCCTGGGCTTCAGTGAGTCTAATGCTGCCCTTGCTTGGCCCCTGCCCTGAAACCTGCTAGCGGCCCCAGCGGCCCAGGATCCCTAGTTGAGAACCACTGCCTTACCCCACGAATCACAGCAATGTTCAGGTTACTGCCAGTCATAGAATCCTAGAATATCAGGGTTGGAAGGAACCTCAGGAGGTATCTAGTCCAACCCCCTGCTCAAAGCAGGACTGTTGCCGGCCCAGATGGCCCGAGGGAGGCAACAGCGGGGTTCGTTGCCCGGTGTGCGTCGCACTAATTAACACACCAGGATGGAGAAGCAAACCAAGTTTATTTGAGCCCAAATAAGGTGCAAGGGAGAAATAGCAATCTCAAATCCTACACACCCACACGCAGGCGGGGTCCCAGCATTTATACCCCCTTGTTTTTCTTTATCTGTACTTTTCCACTGTGTGGGGGCTACTTTCTCCTGCATATAACTTTAATTACAGCATCTGCTTTCCGCCTATCTTATCTAGTATTGGCTGCATTTAGTACCAACTGGCCTTGCAGCTGCTAGCAGTCAGCACATAGCACAAGAGGTTACAAAAGTTTAGTAAGGCTAACAGCAGCACTTCACATAGAGGTACTTTGGTTCACATAGGCCCAGAGCCATTCTCCTGAGTTATCTATGCTTAGTGACACCAACAGGACCAATCCTCAACTAAATCATCCCAGCCAGGGCTTTGTCAAGCCTGACCTCATGCCAAAGGACCAGTCACTTACTGAGGTCAATTGAATCTTAGATCTCACAGCAAAGACAACACTTGTAGCCAGTCCTGTCATAACCTGTATTAAGACTTATTTAAAAGGAAAGGAGAGTTGTTTACAAAGTTAAAGCAGGTAATCCTATAGATGCAGACGAGTTGCAGTCTTAGATTTCAAAGGTTATAGACGCTTCTATAATAAGCAAGCTCTGCATATTCTTTAGGACTAACCCCGGCTAAGCAGCTGGGGATCTCGTGCTTATGCCTAGAAACTTTGCCCCCCCAGAGTCCAAGCAACATACAGATCATCAGTTCCTTCTGTGTGGGGGTTTTCATCCCCTTCCTGCCATGTGCTCTGAGCTGGAAACTCAGCTACTGGGAAGTCAAGAGCACAACAACAGTCTTTTGTCATCTTTAACGTCCCATAATAGTCTATCTGGTGTGGATGGACCTTTCCTGCCAGGCAGGGTGTAATGCATTCGGTTGCCAATCAGCACTTCACTTAGGTAAAGTCTCTCTCCTGTCTGGTGATTTACAGAGCCACAGAGGCTCCCAATGCAACTAGTCAGATGTTAACCCAGGCAGCAACTCACAAGCATTCAATAAAGTGTAAACACATTCTTATAATCCTAATACCTAATACTAACACAGGTGAGTCAGACTGATTCCAGCAATGCGTTTGTCCCTGTTCAGTGAAGACATGGGGGCTTTTGCAAGAGCTAACACCTCATCTGGCAGTGTCACAGGCAGGCTGGGCAGGGATGGTGTCCCTAGCCTCTGTTTGCCAGAAGCTGGGAATGGGTGACGGGGTGGATCACTTGATGATTCCCTGTTTTGGTCATTCCCTCTGAAGCACCTGGCATTGGCCACTGAGCTAGATGGACCATTGGTCTGACGCAGTGGGCAGCTCTTATGTTCACAGTCTGTATGAGGAGTATCTACTCATTGGGACTCGCTGGGGAGCCACAGAAAGGAGCAAGATGTGCTGAGGCAAGAAGGCCCAGTCTCAGCGCCCCCGGGGTCACGCTTCCCAAAGGCTAAAACTAGGCCCAGCCCATGAAGGGGGCACTGCCAGGAGAGACTGGATAAAGGCTGGAGCATCGAACAACTTAGTTACCCTGAGAGAGCTGCCTTGGGGACAGTGACAGGGAGAATCCCCCAAAGTGACTCCTTTGATTGTGCTCTTCTCTGGCCTTTGGTTCTTAGAATTATAGAACTGGAAGGGACCTCGAGAGGTCATCTAGGCCAGTCCCCTGCACTCAAGGCAGGACTCAGTATTATCTAGACAATCCCTGACAGGTGTTTGTCCAGCCTGCTCTTAAATATCCCCAGTGATGGAGATTCCACAACCTCCCGAGACAATTTATTCCAGTGCTTAACCACTCTGACAGTTTGGAAGTTTTTTTCCTAATCTCCATCCTAAACCGCCCTTGCTGTAATTTAAGTCCATTGCTTCTTGTCCTATCCTCAGAGGTTAAGAAGAACAATTTTCTCTGGCATGTTTGTAACAACCTTTTATGTACTTGAAAACTGTGATCATCCTCTGAGTCTTCCCCAGTTTTTTCAATCTTCCCTCATAGGTCTTGTTTTCTAGACCTTTAATCAGTTTTGTTGCTCTTCTCTGGACTGTCTCCAATTTGTCCACATCTTTCCTGAAATGTGACACCCAGAACTGGACACACTACTCCAGTTGAGGCCTAATCAATGCGGAGTAGAGCAGAAGAATTTCTTCTTGTGTCTTGTTTACAATACTCCTGCTAATACATCCCAAAATGATACTTGCTTTTTGCAACATTGTTGACTCATATTTAACTTGTGATCCACTAGGACCCCAGATCCCTTTCCACAGCGCTCCTTCCTAGGCAGTTATTTCCCATTTTGTATGTGTGCAACTGACTGTTCCTACCTAAATGAAGTACTTTGGATTTGTCCTTATTGAATTTCATCCTATTTACTTCAGACCATTTCTCCAGTTTGTCCAGATGATTTTGAATTTCAGTTCTATCCTCCAAAGTACTTGCAACCCCTCCCAGTTTGGTATCACCCGTAAACTTGATAAGTGTAAGACAGCGATTCTACTGCTGGGAGGGTTTCACCATGTCTCAGAGGGTTACACCCTGGTGGGAGGGCGCTAGGCCTGTACTGGGATAAGGTCACTCTGTGCTTCACAGTGTGGCAGAACCTAGAATGTCCATTAGCAGGGGAAAATGCTGGGGGGAATCAGCTTGTGGAATGGACAAAAGCCCCGTCTGAATTCTTACACCTTGCCCTTTTCACCCCAGCAGGCTACAGAATAACGTCCATGGTTTGCTCCAGATCATCCCGTCCTCTCTGGGGGAAGGAAATGGCTGCAATGGAGCTGGCTCAGGTAAGGGATTCTCAGGGAGCTGGTGGTGGGTTCTGCTTGGAGGGAGAAAGGGAGGGGACAGAATGTGACAAACCTGCCGAGTCTTGTGTACTCTAGGGTGTGATGGGTTGTCACCCCGGGGTGCAGTCTGGGGGGCTTCTGGGAACCGCTGTGCCCTCTAACCCTCAAGCTGGGCTGGCCCTTCTCACACGGCTTTGCTGGAGATTCAGCCTTGTTATCACCCAGTAGGACAGCAGGTGGCACAATGCATCCAACTAAGCTACTTGAGTGCTTTACCTGAGCCACTCAAGGACAGATAGAAGAGAACAGCCAATTTCCCAGCGATATGTGTTAGCAAACAGATCAAAGCAGATTACTTAGCAAGTAACCAAAAACTCAAACCAAGCTTAACATATTGGATGGATAGAATTTGAATTAGCAGTTTCTCACCCTGACTGATGATACAAGCAGTCCCCCAAGTTTCCATACACAAGATAGAAATCCCTTTGCCCTGGGACCAGCACATCCCCCAGTTCAGTCTTTGTTCCTCAGGTGCTTCCAGGAGTTCTCTTGTGTGGAGAATGAGACCAAGAGATGATGACACCCCCCCCACCTTATGTAGCTTTTCCATATGGCAGGAACCATTTGTTCCAAACTCAGTTCCCAGTCCAGTTTATGGAAAAATACAGGTACCAAAATGAAGTTAATTGTCATGTGGTCTGGTCACATGCCCTAGAGTGCCCTGCTGAGTCATAGTAGCCATGACTCATAGGCTGGCTGAAACATTCACAGGAACGCTAAGCGATTCCACAGTCCATTGTCTTTGTTGATGAGCCATCAGCACTGTCTGGCTTCTTCATTGTTCTACCTGAAAGGCTTGTTGTGGGTGTTACCCAGAGTAAGCACATTTGAAAGACAGATACAGAGTCAATATCCATAACTTCAGATACAAACATGATCCATGCACAAAAGTAGGATAATCATATTCAGCAAATCATAAACTTTTCCAGTGACACTGCACGACTCATCTTGTACAAAATGCCTCATAATTATGTCCTAATCATATTATAATTCTGCCACTATGTTGAATATGGGGGTGTAGTGTGAGATAGGGCCTAATTTTAAGGCACAGGAGTTGGGAATGGAACTTCCCGTCTTTGTGGAACAGGAAATAACCCTCCAGTCAGGGCTGGGAAACTTTCCCAGACTCCCGGTGCTGAAACCTGAACCTACTGACACTGCATTAGTTCCCCCACCCCCAATCTTTGTGGCAACTACAAACTTTATCAGTGATGATTTTATATTTTCTTCTAGGTCATTGATAAGAATGTTAAATAGCACAGGGCTAAGATCCAATCCTTCCGGAAACCGCTAGAAAGAAATCCATTCCACCATGGTTCCCTATTTACAATCCCAGTTTTTAATCTATTTAATGTATGCCGTGTGTATTTTGTACCTTTCTAGTCAAAATATTGTGCTGAACCAACTGATATGCCTACGTATATTACATCAGTACTGTTAGCTGCAACCAAACTTTTGATCTCATCCAATAAGGATATCCAGTTAGTTTGATAGGATCTATTGTGTCTACACCTTTTTAATTGGTACTAATCATATTACCCTCCTTTAATTCTTTATTAATGAAATCCAGTATCGGCTGCTCCATTCTCTTGCCCAGTATCGATTTCAGACTAACACTCTTGTAATTAGCTGCATCATCTCTTTTATAGTTTTTAAATATTGGCACAGCATTAGCTTTATTCCAGTCTTCTGGAATTTCCCAAGTGTTCCAAGTCCTAATTAAAATCAACATTAACAGTCCACCATGCTCCTCCAGCAGGTCTTTCAGAACTCTAGTTATCTGGACTCACTGATTTAAACACATCTAACCTTTAATAGCTGCTGTTTAATGTCCTCGTGAGTTATTGTTGGAATGGAAAGACTGTCAGCGTCAACATCTTATGATATGAGTTACATCATCTGTTTTTCTCCAAATCCAGGAGAGAAATATTTATTGAATAGTTTTACCTCTTCTGCATGATTGTTGATAATTCTGCCATTTCCATCTAGTAATGTACCACTACCACTGTTAGGATTAATTTTGTACTTCTTAAAACTTCCTTCTTATTTTCATTGGTTGATCATTGATTTCTGATAACTTCCCTTAACAATTTTCTACAATTCTGAAAGTATAAATTATAGTCTTTAATATTGAATTAACCTTACTAAAATATATTTTATTTAAAGAGTGTTGGGATTCCTACCAGGGAGCTACCAGCAGGGTCCAGAGACAGCTCCATCTCCTGTATTAAGCTCTGGCTAGTAGCTATATGATAAATGTGAAGACTCTGCCTCCGTCTGTCAACTGGGAGACACAAAGGTTCTCTCTTTCTACCCTCTGATGCCACCTGGCTGCTCTAAGCAAGGTGGGGTGGGACTCTGTTCACATGTGCCTCCCGAGCTTCCATTTCCCTGGTGCTGCTGTTCCGTGAATAGTGGGGTTGTGAGTGGGGCAGCAGGTACTGAGTGTTGGACTCTTTCTCTTTCAGGGGCCGGTGACCTTCGAGGAGGTGGCTGTGCATTTCACCAGGGAGGAATGGGCTCTGCTGGACCCTGTTCAGAGAGCCCTCTACTGGGATGTCATGCAGGAGAACTATGAGACGGTGACCTCGCTGGGTAAGAAGTCCTGTCCCTGGGTTATTAGAAGCTGTGGGGTCTCTGAAGAACCTGAGTAGTAATAACTTTATACCTTTATTCTTCATACAAGTTTTGACAAGTTTCCTTGCCCCCCCTTTTTTTTGCCTTATCTCCCACCCACTAGTATCATTTTTGGACATGTGCCTTTTTGGTGCCGTCAGTCATTTTAAAATTGCATTGAATGTATCCTTTTGGCTACATTAGCAACTACATTAGTAACTGCAGCTTTCATGCCTTTTCCTCATTTTAATAGGAAAATATGCCTCCTGTAAATTCTAAATTAAATAAATAGGTGTGTGATTCATTCATGGCTTGTGTGGCAGTCAGATGAGCTCCTCTTTTGATAGGAGAGCACATAATGTTGCCATTCAGGTGAAGGGAGAACAGAGCTGTGGTAGAGGAGCAGAAGGGGGGGAGTACATAATTCTAGGGTGCCAGGACATGGGGTGTGTGTGTGCAGGGTTAGAGCTAAGAATCAGCAGAGAGGGAGGAGGTTGTGAGAGACGAGGAGGGAACACAAGAAGCTCCCAAGGTGCTGGGTGGTGGTGACGGCTGAGAGTAATGGGAAGAAGGGGAGGGGAGTGTGGGGGAAGGGCACCCAGGAAGTGGGCTGGGTGGGTCAGTGGGCAGGAGGAGAGGTTTGGGGATCTAGAGCTGTGGGGGATCCCAGACCTTTAACCCTGAATCCCTACCCAAACCTCAGGTAAATCCCAGGCTTCAGCATAACCACTCTCACAAAGCCTCAGCTTAATATAAGGCCCTGAACTGTAGCACGCTTAGGCTATGTTTACACTACCGCGGTCTGTCGACCTGCGCTGCGCAACTCCAGCTACATGAATGACATAGCTTGAGTGGACGTAGCTTAGGTCGAGTTACAGCAGTGTGTGCACTGAGGGGGGTACACGGGAGACCTTCAGGGGTAGAGTCTGGAGCAGAGAACTGGAGAGCGACTTGCAGTCGATCTGCAGTTGATTTGGCAGGTCTTTACTAGACCCGATAAATCAACCACGGCTAGATCGATCTCAGAGTGTCAATCCCGGCTGTAGTGTCGACCTGCCCTTAATAACCCATTTATCTGTGTTCACCTCCTTGCCCCTCCACGCATGGTCCAAGCTAATAAGCGATTCTCTGATCATGACATGTTACGTCTAGCGAGTATGAAATTGCCCACAAGACGTGAGACTGGGTCATAGATCGTAAAATCAGGTCGGGTCAAGAAGAGTGAGAGTTTGGAGAGAGTCTTGTCCCCTCTCCCCATCTGCAGCAGCCACAAGCTGTCTCCTCCAGGCTCCTTGGATCTCTGAGCCTGTCCCTCCTGAGGTTGCGTGGCCCAGTTCTTGTTTCTGACCTTCTCCTTTTCGGGAAGAATTAGAGGCTGTTGCTCCTGAATGTTAGTGTGTAATTCCCCAGCCTTCTCCTCCCACTGGGGGAGTTTAATTCTCCCTCCCATTACCCCTGAGTCACTAGATTTCCTAATTCCCCAAAATGTGCTTTTGCGATGTCACAGTTCTGGGGTAGCGAAGCCTTTGACCTGCCTCCATGGTCTGCTCACGGAATGGCCCGTCAGGTATCAGGCCTCCAGCCAGCCCCTCTCTATGGGCAGGGACCCACCTGCCTCTCCTGTTTGACCAGGGTGTGAGGATTGCAGCTTGTCCTCCACTGTGTTCACTGGACTAACGGCCAGTTCCTGTGCTTTGCTTTCTCTCCAGGGGCTGTGAGCAGTGTGTGTGTGTCTGAGACAGAGGTGGGACTTTTGATGATACTTGTATGATGCCAATACACACCTCAGTTTCCTGCTGTGATTGGTATTGCTATGATTCTAAAGAGCAGGAGACGTGAGGTGTTTTGTCACGTAGCTGTCATGGGGTGATATGAATGGGTCATTAAGGACTGGCTGGGAGTAACCTACATCAATGGAATACCCGACAGAGACAAGGGAATGATTGTCACCCAGGGGGCCTGGGGTCTTCGGCGGCGTATCCCCCTTACCCGCTCTGACACCGCAGAGCCTTGCCTGTGTCCCCGTTCCCTGTTCCTGTTCCCCCTCCTGTTTGACTCAGTTTATATAGTAATATGCTCAGCTGTACCTTTGCTTAACCAATCATTGTACTGAAATTTAACTAACCAATCCTAACACACTGAAACATAATTCTCTAACCAATTGTATCCCACCACCCTCATTAACTTACACCTAGCAAAATTAATTATACAGCAGATAGAAACAATTAGAGAACCAGACTGATTAACATTGTAAAAGTGGTGGCCATAAAGATAAAACAATACAGAAATGAGGGTTTCACAACCACAACCATTGAGAAGTGATTTCTTGCCAGACAGGCTGCTGTCAAACTAGGAGGTTTTCATTAACCATCTTAAGATCTGTTTCTTTATCTGGTGGTGATGGGCACTATCAGGACAGGATCATCTTCCTAACAGCCCAGTAGCACCTTATTTCAGTGTGACTGGTTTGGGATGTGAGGATGTGACCCTTCGCTTCCCAGCTTATGGCTGCCCTGCTGCTTAGCCAAAGGCCTTAGCCTAAGAACAAGGCCTCAGACGATCCTAGTGCGAGAAGGCCCAGACACAGGCAGACTGTGATTTTGATTCTTTGTTTTTATACCCCTGTGTAGCAGGCTGGTCCCTTTCTCCTGCCCTGAAGGATTAAAAACAGCCCTGGGAGGGGGCTGTGGCTGGAGAAAGCAGCCTTTAGGCTGAGCTGATTGGGGGAAGTGGCTGCAGCTGGGGCCATGCCCCAGACAGACTCAGCTGGCCCTAGAAAGACAGACAACTCCGGGCAGACAAGAGTCTCCCTCTGCCTGTAGAGGAAGAAGGGCCTGGCTGCAGGGAGCTGGACACAGGGTACCTGAGTGGAGCAGGGCTGGGGAAAGGCAGAGAAGCTGGGGAGCTCCTGCCTGGAAAGCCCCAGGCTGCGGCCTAGCACAAAGCCAACAGGTACTGGGGGTTGCAGAGGCAGCCTAGGGGTAGGCAAAGGCAGCAGGTCCAAACCCCTTTGCCTATGGTGAGTGGCTGACACTGCAGCCTGCCCCAGTGAACGGGGGCTAGATGGAGACTAGGCAGTAACTGAGGCAAAGTGGGGATAGTGGCTTGGGGGTTCCCCTGGGAGGGGAGACCCAGATTGGTCGGGTTCTGCCAGTGGATAGCACCCCAAATAAAGGGACACCGGGTCCAGGGAGGGCAGGGGGGCCAGAGGACAGGTGGATCACCGGCCTGCAGAAGGCGCTCCAGAGCTGGAATGAGCTAATTCCCAGGAGTCACCAGCAGAAGGCACCGCAGGGGTGAGTCTGCTCATCTACACCCTGTAACTAGCTAAGTGATAAAAATACACCTAACAGTGGGTTCTACCCCTTCCCCCATTCTGTGTCTGTCTTGCATATTTAGATTGTAAATTCTTCAGGGCATGGCCCAGCTACTATTCTGGGTTTGTACTTGTCCTAGCACAATGGGGACCCACTGTTAGTTGGTCCTTAGGCACTAAGGTAATGAATATGATTTATTATAATAACTCTCCTGCCTCTTGGAGCCAAGGAAGCTGGCCTTGGGATGTTACTGCTTAAAAATGAGCTGGGGGTTAAAACCATAGAATATTCTTTGTGACAAGTATCCCACAAATTCCACTGACCTCCCTTGTTTTCTTTGCCTGCAGTAAGGTTTCCAAATTCCAAACCTGATGTGATCTTGCAGCTGGAACGAGGGGAAGAGCCGTGGGTCCCAGACCTCCAGGGCTCTGAGAAAGAAGTGCTTCCAAGAGCTGCCTGCACAGGTGAAGAATTGGTTAAACCAACTCAACAACTGTGTGGGAATGCAGGAAACATTTGGGATGCCCTACAAAGACCCTATGAGCTCTCCAAGTTCAGGATTGTTCCCTGCAGATGTGGAATCATTATGGCAGATGTCACTCATGGCTTCCCTCCTATTCTGACTGACAACTGGCAGCAGGTCCCTCCCTGATCTCTCTTTCCCCTGAGTTGTTTACGAAGTTAAAGCAGGTAATCCTATAGATGCAGACGAGTTGCAGTCTTAGATTTCAAAGGCAATAGAAGCTTCTGTAATAAGCAAGCTCTATATCTTCCTTAGGACTAACCCCGGCTAATCAGCTGGGGATCTCTTCCTGATGCGTAAAAACTTTGCCCCCCAGAGTCCAAGCAGCATACAGATAATCAGTTCCTTCTGTGTGGGGTTTTTCATCCCCTTCCTGCCATGTGCTCTGAGCTGCCAGCTCAGCTAATGGGAAATCAAGAGCACAACAACAGCCTTGTGTCTTCTTTAACGTCCCATAATAGTCTCTCTGGTGTGGATGGACCTTTCCTGCCAGGCAGGGTGTAATGCATTCTGTTGCCAATCAGCACTTCACCTAGGTAAAGTCTCTCTCCTGTCTGGTGATTTACAGAGCCACAGAGACTCACAATGGAGCTAGTCAGATGTTAACTCAGGCAGCAACTCACAAGCATTTAACGAAGTCTAAACATGTTCTTATAATCCTAATACCTGTTTTAACAATGCTAACACAGGTGAGTCAGACTGATTCCACTGTGCGTTTGTCCATGTTCAGTTAAGACATAGAGGCTTGTGTAAGAGCTAACACCTCATCTGCCAGTGTCACAGGCAGGCTGGGCAGGGATGGTGTCTCTAGCCTCTGTTTGCCAGAAGCTGGGAATGGTTGACGGGATGGATCACTTGATGGTTACCTGTTCTGTTCTTTCCTCTGAAGCACCTGGCATTAGCCACTGAGCCAGATGGACCATTGCTCTGACGCAGTGGGCCCTTCTTATGTTCACAGTCTCTATCAGGAGTATCTACTCATTTGGACTCACTGGGGAGCCACAGAAAGAAACTAGATGTGCTGAGGCAAGAAGGCCCGTCTCAGAGCCCCCGGGGTCACGCTTCCCAAAGGCTAAAACTAGGCCCAGCCCATGAAAGGGGCACTCCCAGGAGAGACTCTACAAAGGCTAAAGCTTCAAACAACTTAGTTAAACTGAAAGAGCTGCCTTGGGGACAGTGACAGGAGAATCTCCCAGAGTGACTCCTTTGATTCTGCTCTTCACTGGCCTTTGGTTCATAGAATCATAGAACTGGAAGGGACTTTGGAAGGTCACCTAGGCCAGTCCCCTGCACTCAAGGCAGGACTCAGTATTATCTAGACCATCCCTGAGGTGTTTGTCCAGCCTCCTCTTAAAAATCCCCAATGATGGAGATTCCACAACTTCCCTACACTATTTGTTCTGGAGTTTAACCACTCTGACAGGAAGTTTCTTCCTAATCTCCATCCTAAATTGCCCTTGCTGCAATTTAAGGCCATTACTACTTCTCCTATCCTCAGAGGTTAAGAACAATTTTTTCTTCCACATCCCTGTAACAACCTTTTATGTACTTGAAAACTATTATAATGTCCTCTCTACTCCAGACTAAACAAACCCAATTTTTTCAATCTATCCTCATAGGTAATGTTTTCTAGACCTTTAATCATTTTTGTTGTTCTTCTCTGGACTTTCTCCAATTTGTCCACATCTTTCCTCATATGTGGCACCCACAAATGGACACAGTTCTCCAGTTGTGGCCTAATCCGCACAAAGTGGAGTGGAAGAATTACTGCTTGTGTCTTGCTTACAGTACTCCCTCAAATACATTCCAGAATGATGTTTGCCCGTTTGCACTGTTGACTTATACTTAGCTTGTGATCCACTATGGCCCCCAGCTCCCTTTCCGCAGTGCTCCTTCCTGGGCAGGAATTTCCCATTTTGTACGTGTGCACCTGATTGTTCCTTCCTAAATGAAGCACTTTGCATTTGTCCTAATTGAATTTCATCCTATTTACTTCAGGCCTTTTCTCCAGATCATTTTGAATTTTAATCATAGAATATCAGGGTTGGAAGGGACCATAGGAGGTATCTAGTCCAATCCCCTGCTCAAAGCAGGACAAATCCCCAGGCAGATTTTTTCCCCAAATCCCTAAATGGCCCCCTCAAGGATTGAACTCACAGCCTTGGGTTTAGCAGGCCGATGCTCAAACCACTGAGCTCTCCCTCCCTGGTCTATCCTCTAAAGCACTTGAAACCCCTCCCAGCTTGGTATTGTCTGCAAACTTGGTAAGTATAACAGAGGATGTTACTGGGAGGGTTTCACCGTGTCTCAGAGGGTTACACCATGGTGGGAGGGGGCTAGGCCTGTACTGGAATAAGGTCACTCTGTGCTTCACAGTGTGGCAGAACCTAGAGTGTCCATTAACAGGGAAAATCCGGGGAATCAGCATGTGGAATGGACAAAAGCCCTCTGCATTCTCTCACATTGCCCTTCTCGTCCTGGCAGGCTACAGATTAACGTCCACGTTTTGCTCCAGATCATTTCATCCTCCCAAAGGGAAGGAAATGGCTGCAATGGAGCTGGCTCAGGTAAGGGATTATCAGGGAGCTGGTGGTGGGTTCTGCTTGGAGGGAGAGGAGCAGTAAATGCATAGGAGGATAGGAGCTGCTGGAGGTGGTGGGAGGCAGGAAATATCTCGGGTGGAGAAAGGGAGGGGACAGGATGTGACAAATCTGCTGAAACTTATGTAATTTAGGGTGTGATGGGTTGTCACCCGGGTGCAGTCTGGGATGGTTCTGGGAACTGCTGCGCCCTCTAACCCTCAAGCTGGGCTGGGCCTTCTCACACTGCTTTGCTGGAGATTCAGCCAGCCTCTCCAGGGCCTGTTATCACCCAACACGACAGCAGGTGGCGCCATGCATCCAACTAAGCTACCTGAGTGCTTTACCTAAGCCGCTCAAGGACAGATAGACAACAACAGCCAATTTCCCAGCTCCCCAACCTTGCACACCTGCTGTAGTATAAATTTAGAATTATACCATCTTATAATGCACAGGGATCTGGATAATGTAAGCTCATTAATATAGTTCGCCTTCCTCGATATGGGAAAGATGTGCACAACAAGCCTCTGCTAACCAAGCTCAGCTTTTTCCCAAACACTTCATTCAAAATGCACTGATTAAGATAAAGCATAAAACAAGTTTATTAATGGCAGAAAGGTAGATTTTAAGTAATTATTGTTAGAACAAAAAAGGAGCCGGTTGATCCAGAGGCGGATATGAATACAGGCTTCTTTATTGTGTTACTTGTGTTCCCTTGACCCAACTATCGAGTAAGAACTGGATTAGTTACATCACATGCCTTTTATCTAAGTTTGTATGTAAACACCTACATCCGTTACAACACCTCAAAACCCATCATTAAGTAGTAAACACTCATACAATTAGTATACCCAACCCTGTCCACTGTCACAGTATTACACATATCATAGAGGCATTTTTACCTTGAAAATACCGTTCTTTGCAATAACGTGTTGCCACAAATTTCCCTAAACAGCAGTTCTCGGGTATGGAGGAAGGGTCAATGAGCAGTTCTCGGGAGGGAGGAAGGGGCCATAAGCCAGGGCTTGTTTATGTAGCTGGGAAAGGAAGGGAGGGGGAGATAACATTTCTTTTATTTTCTTTCACACAAAGGACATTTATTCCAGCAACTACATTTCTTATGCAGCTGCATCAATGTCAATTATTACAAGCAACAGAGAGAGGAAAAATATGGCAACTTATTTGTTAAGCAAAGAATTCCTGCCTGCTTATGCCTTTGTCCCCAGTGCATGTCAGCACATTAGCAGCTTCCCAGCTGTTTTACTGAACCCTAACGTATCCCAACAATTCTAAGTGATAGCAAACAGATCAAAGCAGATTACTTAGCAGATAACCAAAAACTCAAACTAAGCCTAACATACTAGATGGATAGAATTTGAATTAGCAATTTCTCACCCTGACTGATGCTACAAGCAGTCCCCCAAGTTTCCATACACAAGCTAGAAATCCCTTTACCCTGGGAGCAGCAGTTCCCCCAGTTCAGTCTTTGTTCCTCAGGTGTTTCCAGGAGTTCTCTTGTGCGGGGAATGAGGCCAAGAGATGATGTCACACCCCATCTTATGTAGCTTTTCCATATGGCAGGAACCATTTGTTCCAAACTCGGTTCCCAGTCCAGTTTGTGGAAAAATACAGGTACCAAAATGGAGTTCATTGTCATGTGGTCTAGTCACATGTCCTAGCGTGTCCTGCTGAGTCATAGTAGCCATGACTCATAGGCTGGCTGAAACAATCACAGGAAGGCTAAGCTCTTCCATGGTCCATTGTCTTTGTTGATAAGCCATCAGCACTGTCTGGCCTCTTCATTGTTGTACCTGAAAGGCTCGTTGTGGGTGTTACCCAGAGTAAGCACATTTGAAATACAGCTACAGAGTCAATATCCATAACTTCAAATACAAACATGATCCATGCACACAAATAGGATAATAATATTCAGCACATGACGCATCTTGCACAAAATGCATCATAATTATGTCCTAATCATATTATAACCATACCACTATGCTGAATATGGGGTGTAGTGTCAGATAGGGCCTAATTTCAAGGCATGGAATTTGGGAATGGAACTTCTCCTCTTTGTGGAACAGGAAATAACCCTCCCAGACTCCCAGTGCTGTAGCCTGAATCTACTGCCACTTCATTAGTTACCACCACCCGCAATCTTTGTGATACTGCAAACTTTATCCGTGATGATTTTATATTCTGTTCTAGGTCATTGATAAGAATGTTAAATAGCACACGGGCAAAAGCAATCCTTGTGGGAACCCGCTAGAAATAAATCCACTTGACCATGGTTCCCCATTTACAATCCCAGTTTTTAATCTATTTAATGTATGCTGTGTTTATTTTGTATCATTCTAGTTTTTTAGTCAAAATATTGTGCTGAATCAAGTCATATGCCTTACAGAAGTCTAGATATATTACATCAATACTATTAGCTGCAACCAAACTTTTGATCTCATCTAATAAGGATATCCAGTTAGTTTGATAGGATCTATTTTCTCTAAACCTTTGTTAATAGGTGCTAATTATATTGCCTTCCTTTAATTCTTTATTAACGAAATCCAGTATCGACTGCTCCATTATTTTGCTCAGTATTGATATCAGACTGACACTCTTGTAATTAGCTGGATCATCTCTTTTACACTTTTTAGTATTGGCACAGCATTAGCTTAATTCCAGTCTTCTGGAATTTCCCCAGTGTTCCAAGTCCTAATTACAATCAACATTAATAGTCCACCACGCTCCTCCACCAGGTCTTTAAAAACTCTTGGATACAAGTTATCTGGACCTGCTTATTTAAACATGTCTAACTGTAATAGCTGCTGTTTAATGTCCTTGTGAGTTCTTGTTGGAATGGAAGGAGTGTAAATCGTCAACATCTTATGATACGAGTACAGCATCTGTTTTTCTCCAAATCCAGGAGAGAAAACTTATTGAACACTTTTACCTCTTCTGCATTATTTTTGATAATTCTACCATTTCCGTCTAGTAATTTATCACTACCATTGTTAGGATTAATATACTTTTCAAAACTTCCTTCTTATTTTCATTGATTGGTCATTGATTTCTGATAGCTTCCTGTGACGTGGCAGTTCTGGCAGGACCCAACTGAGAGTGCCAATTCAGGACCACTTGCTCAAACAGGGCAGTCACAGCCCTAGGTTGGGGTTTTTCCACCTCTAAGGCAAACCATACCAGCCAGACAAAAAGGACTTCGGTTTCACCCCACTGGCTAACCACAAGTCACACGAGCAATTTCCTTAGACATTCCAGTCTCCCAGTATCACCACCAGTGCCACACGTCCCGGGAGGAATGGTTATGAAAACCAACACCCCAATAAAAGAAAAAGGTTCTTTCGATTAAAAGAATCAAGCCCCAGACCCAGGTCAATATACACATTAGATCTTACCCACAAATCACGCTGTTGCCAATCCTTTAGAATCTAAAATCTAAAGATTTATTCATAAAAGGAAAAAGGTAGAGGTGAGAGCTAGAATTGGTTAAATTGAATCAATTACATACAGTAATGGCAAAGTTCTTAGTTCAGGCTTGTAGCAGTGATGGCATAAACTGCAGGTTCAAATCAAGTCTCTGGAGAACATCCCCCGCTGGGATGGGTCATCAGTCCCTTGTGTAGAGCTTCAGCATGTAGCAAAGTCCTCCAGAGGTAGAAGCAGGATTGAAGAAAAGATGGAGATGAGGCATCAGCCTTATATAGGCTTTTCCAGGTGTAAGAACCTCTTTGTCCTTACTGTGGAAAATTACAGCAAAATGGAGTCTGGGGTCACATGGGCCAGTCCCTGCATACTTTGCTGAGTCACAAGGCGTGTCTGCCTTCTCTCCATGGGTCAATTGTGTAGCTGATGGTCCTTAATGGGCCATCAAGCAGGCTAGGCAGAGCTAACACCAGCTTGTCTGTGATGTCTCCCAGAAGCACAGCACCAGCTTGAAATACAGACAGGATAGAGCCAATACTCATAACTTCAACTACAAAATGATACATACATACAGACAGCATAATCATAACCAGCAACCCATAACCTGGTCTTAGACACCTCATATGATCCCCTTTACATCAGATTTGTTGCCACTACAGGACCTTGGTTGCAACCCATGTTCTATATGGTCCCAATTTATATCAATAATGTCACACTTCCCTTACCAATTTTCTACAATTCTGACCTTCTAACTCAGGGGTGAGCAACCTTTCAGAAGTCTTCATTTATTCACTCTAATTTAAGGTTTTGAGTGCCAGTAATACATTTTAAGATTTTTAGAAGATCTTTCTCTGTCTATAATATATAACTAAACTATTGTTGTATGTAAAGTAAATAAGGCTTTTAAAATGTTTAAGAAACTTCATTTAAAATTAAATTAAAATGCAGAGCCCCCCGGACTGGTGGCCAGGACCCGGGCATTGTGAGTGCCACTGAAAATCAGCTTGCGTGCTGTCTTCAGCACCCATGCCATAGGTTGCCTACCCCTGTTCTAACTAATATTCTTTACTACTGACTTCCCTTTCCAAATAAAATATAAGAAAGAAGTGTTTCCTACCAGGGAGCCATTAGTAGGGTCCAGAGCCAGCCCCATCTCCTATATTAAGCTCTGGCTAGTAGGTATGTGATAAATGTGAAGACCCTGCCTCCGTCTGTCAGCTGGGAGACACAAAGGTTCTCTCTTTCCACCCTCTGATGCCGCCTGTCTGTTCTAGGCAAGGTTGGGTGGGACTCTGTTAACATGTGCCTCCCGGGGCTTCCATTTACCTGGTGCTGCTGTTCCGTGAATAGTGGGGTTATGAGTGGGGCAGCAGGTACTGAGTGTTGGACACTTGCTCTTTCAGGGGCCGGTGACCTTCGAGGATGTGGCTCTGTATTTCACCAAGGGGGAATGGGCTCTGCTGGACCCCACTCAGAGAGCCCTCTACAGGGATGTCATGCAGGAGAACTATGAGACGGTGACCTCGCTGGGTAAGGAGTCCTGTCCCCTGGGTTATTAGAAGCTGTGGGGTCTCTGAAGAACCTGAGTAGTAATAACTTTATACCTTTATTCGTCATACAAGTTTTGACAAGTTTCCTTGCCCCCCCTTTTTTTGCCTTATCTCCCACCCACTAGTACCATTTTTGGACATGTGCCTTTTTGGTGCTGTCAGTCATTTTAAAATTGCATTGAATGTATCCTTATTGGCTACATTCATAACTACATTAATCACTGTCGCTTTCATGCCTTTTCCTCATTTTAAGAGGAAAATATACCTCCTGTAGAATTCTAAATTGAGTAAATAGGTGTGACACTCATGCATGGCTTGTGTGACAGTCAGATGAGCTCTTTTAGGAGAGCGTGTAATGTTGCCGTTCAGGATCCCATGGCTGAAGGGATAAGCGAGCCGTGGGAGGGACGGAGACGGGGGGTAGTAGATATGCCAGGACATGGGGCGGGTGTGTGCAGGGTTAGAGCTAAGAAGCAGCAGGGAGGTAGGAGGCTGTGAGAGACGAGGCGAAAATACAAGAAGTTCTCAAGGTGCCGGGAGGTGGTGCTGGCTGAGAGTAATGGGAAGAAGGGGAGGGGAGTGTGGGGGAGGGGCACCCAGGAAGTGGGCTGGGTGGGTCAGTGGGAGGGAGGAGAGGTTTGGGGATCTGGAGCTGTTGGGGATCCCAGACCTTTAACCTCAAATCCCTACCGAAGCCTTGTTGCTTTAGAGCCTCCACTCCAGTTTTATTTCTGTTCAGTTTCACTTTATTATACAGTTTTTTGCCCAAATATTATTATTTTAACTCTTGACCTCCCTCTCCCACTCATTACCCCCCTCCTCACATAACCTCCCCATCTCCTATGCACAGCGACCCGGCCACCGATCCTGAGTCCTTGCTGCATCCTCCCTCCCAGAGCAGGGCCCCTACCCAGGCACAAATGGGCACTTAGTCGATGATGTCACAGGGTGGTATAGTCTGTACAATTTTACACCTATAAGATTACATATTCCGAAGCCCTTCACACCAGTCGGGCTTATCTCTATACGCCGATACAGTCTGTTCCCTTCCCAGCTCTGATGCCGCAGAGCCTGGCCTGTGTCCCTGGTCCCGTTCTCCCCCGAACCAACATTCAACATTCATGGGGCCTCATCTGGAGCACTGTGTCCAGTTTTGGGCCCAACACTATAAGAAGGATGTGGAAATATTGGAAAGCATCCAGCGGGGGCAACAAAAATGGTTAGGGACTGGAACACATGACTTCTGAGGAGAGGCTGAGGAACTGGGATTGTTTAGTCTGCAGAAGAGAAGAATGAGGGGATTTGACAGCTGCTTTCAACTACCTGAAAGGGGGCTTCAAAGAGGATGGATCTAGGGTAGGTCTTCACTACCCGCGGATCGGCGGGTAGCAATCGATTTCTCGGAGTTCGATATATCGCGTCTCATATTGAACTCCGAACGCGCTCCTGTCGACTCGAACTCCACCACCGCTAACGGCGGTGGCGGAGTCGACGGGGAGCTGCGACATCGATCCCGCGGCGTGAGGACGGGTAAGTAATTCGAACTAAGGTATTCGACTTCAGCTACGGTATTCACGTAGCTGAAGTTGCGCACTTAGATCGAACTCCCCGTTTTGACCAGGCCTAGACTGTTCTCAGTGGTAGCAGATGACAGAACAAAGAGTAATGATTTCAAGTTGCAATGGGGGAGGTTTAGGTTGGATATTAGGAAACACTATTTCACTAGGAGGGTGGTGAAGCCCTGGGATAAGTTCCCACAGAGGTGGTGGAATCTCCTTCCTTAGAGGTTTTTAAGGTCAGGCTTGACAAAGCCTTGGCTGGGATGAGTTAGTTGGGGATTGATCCTGCTTTGAGCAGGGGTGGGACTAGATACCTCCTGAGGTCCCTTCCAACCCTGATATTCTATTATTCCAATTTCCTTCCTCCCTCCTGTTTGACCCCATTTATAGAGTAATATTCTCAGCTATACCTTAACCAATAATTGTGCTGAAATTTAACTAACCAATTCTAACATATTGTGACATAATTCTCTAACCCAGGCGTCGCCACCTTTCAGAAGTGGTGTGGAGTCTTCATTTATTCACTCTAATTTAAGATTTCATGTGCCAATAATACATTTTAACGTTTTTAGAAAGTCTCTTTCTATAAGTCTATAATACATAATTGAACTATTGTATGTAAAGTCAGTAAGGTTTTTAAAATGTTTAAGAAGCTTCATTTAAAATTAATTAAAAATGCAGAGCCTTCTGGACCGGTGGCCAGGACCTGGGCAGTGTGAGTGCCACTGAAAATCAGCTCGTGTGCCGCCATAGGTTGCCTACTCCTGCTCTAACCAATTATAAACCACTACCCTAATTAACTTACACCTGGCAACATTAATTATACAGGCGAGAGAAACAATTAGAGAACCAGACTGATTAACAATGTAAAAGTGGTGGCCATAAAGATAAAGCAATACAGAAATGAGGGTTTCACAACCACAACCATTGATAAGTGATTTCTTGCCAGACAGAATGCTATCAAATTAAGGTTTCTTTAACCATCTTAAGATCCAGACAGGATTGTGGGATTGAATGTGAGATGCTGAAGGCTTCTGGATTGAGAATTGTGTGTGAAGGGCTGGCTTTGGGCTTGTTCTCATTGGCCAGCTAATTGTGAATAGGTAGACAGGTGTGTAGAATGATAATTACCCTATGAGTTACAGCTGCGGCTGTGTGGGTTTAATTAACTAATTAGCAATTGTGATTGCTTATCATGTTGTATATAAGAGCATGCTGGGAATGAATAAAGATGGATGCATACACACACACTTTCTCTCTCTGCTTGGACTTCGTTCCTGCTCTTGCGATGCAACACAGGATTGTCTTCCTAACAGCCCAGTAGCACCTTATTTCAGTGTGACTGGTTTGGGATGTGAGGATGTGACCCTTCGCTTCCCAGCTTATGGCTGCCCCTGCTGCTTAGCCAAAGGCCTTAGCCTAAGAACAAGGCCTCAGCCTATCCTAGTGAGAGAAGGCCCAGACAGAGGCAGACTGTGATTTTGATTCTTTGTTTTCATACTCCTGTAACTAGCTAAGTGATAAAAATACCCCTAAGTTCTTAAAATATAGGCTTTGCAGGCAGGCCTGAATATCGCCGTTCTAACAGGGGTCTACCCCTTCCCCCATGCTGTGTCTGTCTTGTGTATTTAGACTGTAAATTCTTCAGAGCATGGGCCATCTACTATTCTGCATTTGTACTGTGCCTAGCACAACAGAGACACACTGTTAGTTGGTCCTTAGGCACTCAGGTAATGCATATGATTAATAATAATAATAATTCTCCTGCCACTTGGAGTCAAGGAAGCTGGTCTTGGGATGTTACTGCTTAAAAATGATCTGAGCTTAAAACCATGGACTATTCTTTGTGACAAGTATCCCACAAATTCCACTGACCTTCCTGGTTTTCTTTGCCTGGCATAGGGTTTCTAAATTCCAAACCTGATGTGGTCTCACAGCTGGAACGAGGGGAAGAGCCGTGGGTCCCGGACCTCCAGGGTTCTGAGAAAGAAGTGCTCCCGAGAGCTGCCTGCAGAGGTGAGGGCTTGGTTAAAGCAAGTCAAAAACTGTCCGTGAATACAAGAAACATTTGGGATGCCCTACAAAGACCCTGTGAGCTCTCCAAGTTCAGGATTGTTCCTGCAGATGTGGAATAATTAGGCAGATGTCACTCATGGCTTCCCACGTATCCTGACTAACAACTGTCAGCAGATCCCTACCTGATCCCACTTTCCCCTGCATGTTCTGGTGAAATGTAGACCAAAACTGATCCCTTCCTCTCTCCTCTGGGGAAAATCAGCTCCTGATAGGTTTGATCTCTCCTGCACATATTTTGGTTTGTTCATCCCTTTTAAAATTCCTGTCTCTGAGATTTCCTTTCTCTCAGGCACACGGAGTGACCTATGCCTGGATTCTCTCTGTCTCCCATCAGGTGATAGAATGGTGCATGAGAATGAGGAGCAGAAACCCCAGCAGGAAGATGCTGAGCAAGGAGAACCATATGAGACATTATCAGGAAGACCCAAAGGGAATGTTTCCAGGAGTTGTGCACTCCGAGAAAAAGTAAAAGCCTCTGAGACTCAGCAGAGGCCAGAGGAGAACTTCAGTAGCCTCTCAGACCTTATTACACATGAGAGACTCAACTTTGACGAGACGCCTACACATGCTCTGAGTGCGGGAAAAGCTTCAGTCACCGCTCTGGCCTCATCAGACATCAGAGAATCCACACAGGGAAGCTGCCCTACACGTGCACTGAGTGCGGGAAAAGCTTCAATTGGTGCTCAAACCTTATCATACATCAGAGAATCCACACAGGAGAGAAGCCCTACACATGCTCTGAGTGCGGGAAAAGCTTCAGGCACGGCTCTGCCCTTATCACACATCAGAGAATCCACACAGGAGAGAAGCCCTACACATGCTTTGAGTGCGGGAAAAGCTTCAGTCACCGCTCTGCCCTTATCACACATCAGCGAATCCACACAGGAGAGACGCCCTACACATGCGCTGAGTGCGGGAAAAGCTTCAGTCAGCTCTCACACCTTATCAGACATCAGAGAACCCACACAGGAGAGACGCCCTACATGTGCGCTGAGTGCGGGAAAAGCTTCGGTCGGCGCTCAAACCTTATCAGACATCAGAGAATCCACACATGAGAGATCCCCTACACATGCTCTGAGTGCGGGTAAAGTTTCACTGAGCACTCAGACTTTGTCAGACATCGTAGAATCCACAGTGGAGAGAGACCCTATACATGCTCTGCATTTGGGAAAAGCTTCAATCAGATGTCATTCCCTATTAGAGATCAGAAAATCCAAATGGGAGAGAACTGTAAGAAATGCCTTTATTAGGGCTTCTCAAAGATTTGTTTTAAAAAAAATCACATTCACTAATTCCAATATAGTGATCTTTGCACCATCTTCACTGTGGTCTCTCAGCTCTGCCGGATGAGTTGCCTGCTTCTGACTTTTGCAGTTCACCCTTCTTTGGGGTCAGTCCTGTGATCTTTTCTATCAGCTCCTTTCCTTTTGACTTGTAGGAGCGTGTGTCCCTCCAGCCAGGAATTTCATCAGCTCCAGGTGGGGGAGAGAGGGTTGATGCCAATAAGCTACCCTGAGGCAAAAGTTACCTGTGCCTTACATCCACTAGGACTGTACATGGAATTGGGTGCTCAAGTTAGTGATTTTGGTGTAAAAAGACAATTATAGTTGTAGAGCAGAAGCAGCCCAGGGAGTGAACCTAACAGACAATGATCAAGTGATCTCTCTCCTGCCATCCATTTCCACTCTCTGACAAACAGAGGCTAGGGACACCATTCCTTACCCATCCTGGCTAATAGCCATTAATGGACTTAACCTCCATGAATTTATCCAGTTTTCTTTTAAACCCTGTTATAGTCCTAGCCTTCACAACCTCCTCAGGCAAGGAGTTCCACAAGTTGACTGTGCGCTGTGTGAAGAAGAACTTCCATTTATTTGTTTTAAACCTGCTGCCTATTAATTTCATTTGGTGGCCCCTAGTTCTTGTATTATGGGAGTAAGTAAATAACTTTTTCTTATCTACTTTCTCCACATCACTCGTAATTTTATATACCTCTATCACAGGCCTGCACAACATGCGGCCCGCGGAGCCTCACTGTGCGGCCCGCCGGGAGATTCTAAATTCCCCCGGCGCTCTGGGCAGTCCAGAGCCCTTTGAATCCCAGACACGGCAGGGAATCAAAGGACTCTGGGCTGCCTGCAGGAACAAGGAGCCCAGAGCCCTTTAAATCTCAGCGGGGTCCGGGATTCAAAGGGCTCTGCACTGCCCGCTGTGGCTGGGAGCCCAGAGCCCTTTAAATCCCAGCCACGGCCGGGAATCAGAGGGCTCTGGGATCCCCGGCTGCCAGCAGCCCAGAGCCCTTTGAATCCCAGCCTCTGTCCGCTGATTGCCCCCTCCCCAGACCCCTGCCCCAATTGCCCCCAGGAACCACACCCCTATCTAAGCACCACTGGTCCTTGTCCCTGATTACCCTCCCAAGACCCCTGCCCCATCTAAGCCTCCCTTCTCCTTGTCCCCAACTGCCCCCTCCTAAGACCCCACCCAACTTCCCCCAGGACCCCACCCCTACCTGTCCCCTGATAAACCTCCTGGACTCCCATGCCTATCCAATTGCTGCCTGGCCCTGACTGCCCCCCTGAACCGCTGCCCCATCCAACCCCCTGCTCCTTGTCCCTTGACTGCCCCCCCAGAACCCCCAACCCCATCTCCAAACCCCAAACAGCTTACTGTGCCCCTCAGACCAGCGTGTCTGGCTCTGTGCAGCGCCAGACAGTTGCTGCCATGCTCCCCCATGGAGCCCCCCCACCCCCAGCACCTGCTTTCCAGATTTGAACACCTCAAAATTCAGGAGTGCTCAAGCTCGGTTTGGGCAGCTGTTACTTCATTTCTCCCAAATCAAATATACTGATCCACTGTAACTTGCTGTAGAAAAAGTAGGATAAAATTGAGCAAGAAATGCTTCCCAGGGCTGGAATTGCTATTTTCAACAGCCATTGCCTTTTTGTTTGTTTGAAAGGAAGACAGTGATATTGCATTGGCAAATTCCCCATAGAAAGAAAGAGTGGAACAAAAGAATAATAAAGGCACCTCAACTTTTCCTCATTTATGGAGGACAGTCTTATAATATGCACCCAGATCTCCTCCAATCACACAAGCTGAAAATTGTTCCACTTTACTGCAGCTCTGTAACCATATGGGAACCAATCCTGTCTGTGTTTTGTGCACATCCAAAATTCCGGCTGAATGACCCGCCCTGGGAGCGAGTTACCAGTGACCCAGGGCTGGGGCAGCAGGAGGTGTCGGGGGGGACTGGTGCGGGGGAGCCCAGGGCTGGGGCAGCAGCAGGGTGCAGGGAGGGCACTCGTGGGGAAGAAAGGGGGAAGCCCAGCGCTGGGGTGGCAGGGTGTGTGTGTGGGTGGGGGGAGAGCCCAGGACTGGGGCAGCAGGAGGGTACGGGGGGAGCCCAGGGCTGGGAAGGGGGACAGCCACAATTTTTTTTGCTTGGGGCAGCAAAAAACCTAGAGCTGGCCCTGCTGGGTTCCCCCAGCCGCCGGAGCCCCGGGCCCTTTAATTTGACCCTGAGGGCTCCAAGCCACCTTTTTAGCTGGGAGCCCCTGGTTGATTTAAAATAAAGCATCACCTCCCCACCCCAACCTTCCTTTTTGGCCCACAGCTGTTTTGGTGGGGCGGTGCTGGGGAAGGAGGGTTTGTTTCCGCAGGGCTGGGCGGCCCTGGGGCGGGGTGTTTCCTCGGGCTGGGAGATTTCAGCCCTCGGCTGTTTTCTTTGGAGGAATGTGGCCTTCGCCGCTTTACGAGTTGTGCAGGCCTGATTTATTGTCTCTCTGTTCTCTCCTTCTTCTCCCCCCAATTCCTCGTCTCCAATGTCTCTGCCTTTCTCCTCTTGCTCACTCTCCCCTGCCCTTTCCAGGAACTCACACTCTACAGCATTTAGGACAAGCCAGAGCTCCCATGTTCTGCACATGAGCCTGTGTCAGAGGACGTGTGACCCCGGTCAGAACCAGTCACCAGATCAATATGACCCTTTATGGGCGACTTCTCTGCCTGCTCTGCAATTTACATCTCCCCTCCCCCGTCCTCCCCCCAAACAGGGTGGGTACAGCTCTGACTGAGAGGCCTAACAGGAGAAATTTCAGCCCAAAGACAAATTTGTGTGAAATGTTGAGAAGTGAAGAGCCCCCTTCCCCTCCCCCCAAATCCCCAGAACTCTAGAGTCACCCCCAGGGCACCAGCACAGGGAACCCCGTGAAATGGGGGTACAGAATACACGGGAGAGGGAGCAGGGGAGAGAGGTGACAGGGACTCTCTCGCTCTCCTTCTCTCTTCCCTTTCCTTCCAGGAGCTGCAGTCACAGCAGGGAGGGGTTTGTCTCTTTATCAGGGATCCCTCTGTGTCATGGAGGCTGCACAAGTCATAGATTCTGTGACTTCTGCAGTGGCCACTGCGGCTGACTCCGTGGCTGCCCCAGCAGCTGGCCTGGGGGCAGCAGAGCAGTGGTTCCAAGGGTGGCAGGCGCCACAGCTCAGTGGCTCCTGGCACCTGTCCAGAGGTGGCCGGAGCAGGGCTGGCCTCTGGGGCTCCCTGACCTGGCAGCATCTGGAGTGGCAGTGGGTCCCCAGGGCTTCTCCCCCCGTACATGGTGCCACGGGCCCCCTGGACTCCCTGCGCCCACAGCTGGTGCCACGGACCCCCTGGGCCTCCCTCCCCAAGACTCAATGAGGGGTATTTATGGTATAAGTCATGGCCGGGTCATGGGCAATGAGCTTTTGGGTTTTGCCCGTGATCTGACCATGACATTTACTAAAAATACCCGTGATTAAATCTTCGCCTTCCTCATTATCGATCAAATAAATCGAAACGCCTCCACCTGCAAATGGATTTAGCCCAGGACCCTCAGAGTCAGCAGCTGTTATGCCCCCACTGAGCTCTCTGGTCAGGTGTCCTAGCGCTGGAAGCCTCCTGTTTAGATCCTAAAATAGCGTTTTTGCAGCAGGGGGGCTGAAATTTTGGACCAGACATTGTAGCGCCACCGTTATTTTACTGAATTTCTTCAAAACAGCAAGTCAAGAAAGTCTCCTAAGTGCCAAGCTCTCTGCCATGGAAACAGCTGCCCCTGGTCTGCAGGAGTCTGTGCGTTCCACACAGCAACGTACACACCTGCTCCGCACTGAAGGGGGGTCAGACAGTGACAGGGCTGGTAACACAAATACTTCAGACTATTAACTCCAGGTCCCTTCCTTTCTTTAACCCAGGATGTGCCAGTCACCTGGTAACCATGGTGTTATCTTTACCTTAAAATACCTCTCAGTACATTTTCAGCAGCCCTCCAACCCCTGCCCTCCCTGCAGCCAGCCTCTGTCTCCAGCCAGCCCCGCATGCCCCGGCTCCAGCCAACCCCTGCTGCACCCCCCTGCCCTGCCTCCAGCCAGTCCCTCACCCCCTGCCCTGCACGCAGCCAGCCCCGCACCCCATGCCCTGCCTGCAGCCAGCCCTGCACCCCCTGCCCTGCCTGCAGCCAGCCCTGCACCCCCTGCCCTGCCCGCAGCCAGCCCCGCACCCCCTGCCCTGCCCGCAGCCAGCCCCATCTGCTGCCAGCCCCGCACCCAGCCCTGCACCCCTGCCCTGCCTGCAGCCAGCCCCTCACCCCTGCCCTGCCCGCAGCCAGCCCTGCACCCCTGCCCTGTCTGCTGCCAGCCCCGCACCCCTGCCCTGCCCGCAGCCAGCCCCTGTCTGCCGCCAGCCCCACACCCCTGCCCTGCCCGCAGCCAGCCCCTGTCTGCCGCCAGCCCTCACCCCTGCCCTGCCCGCAGCCAGCCCTGTCTGCCACCAGCCCTGCACCTCTGCCCTGTCTGCAGCTAGCCCTGCACCCCTGCCCTGCCCGCAGCCAGACCCTGTCTGCAGCTAGCCCCGCACCCCCTGCCCTGTCCGCAGCCAGACCCTGTCTGCAGCCAGCCCCGCACCCCCTGCCCTGCCCGCACCAGCCCCTGTCTCCAGCCAGCCGCGCATGCCCCAGCTCCAGCCAACCCCTGCTGCACCCCCCTGCCCTGCCTGCGGCCAGCCCCGCACCCCAAGCCCTGCCCGCAGCCAGCCCCTGTCTGCGGCCCGCCCCGCACCCCTGCCCTGCCCGCAGCCAGCCCGTCTGCAGCCAGCCCGCACCCCATGCCCTGCCCGCAGCCAGCCCTTTCTGCAGCCAGCTCTGCACCCCATGCCCTGCCTGCAGCCCTGCACCCTCTGCCCTGCCCGCAGCCAGCCCGTCAGCAGCCCGCCCCCCACCCCTGCCTGACCGCAGCCAGCCCCTGCCTCCGGCCAGCCCCGCACCCCACGCCCTGCCAGCAGCCCGGCACCCTCGGCCCGGCCCGCCCCCGCCCCATCCTCCCTGCCTTGCCTGCAGCCAGCTCTACACCCCCTGCCCACAGCCAGCCCCTTCCACACCCCCTGCCCTGTCTCCAGCCAACTCCTGCCACACCCCCTGCCACTCACCCCTGCCTGAAGCCAGCCAGTCCCGCACTCCTCTGTCTCCAGCCCTGCCAACCCCTGATGCACCCCCCACTGCGTCCCTGCCTGAAGCCAGCCAGCCCCACACACCCCTGTCTCCAGCCAGCCCCGCACCCCTTGCCTGCAGCCAGACCCTACCTCCAGCCAGCTCCTGCCCTGCCTGCAGCCAGCCCCATGGCCACTGGTGCCTGCAGTTCCCAGGGCAGTAACCCTGCACACCTGCTTCAATGAGGGGGGCAGGGAACAGCTGGGACCCCACATGTGCACACCCGAGGGTGACCAGACAGCAAGTGTGAAAAATCGGGACAGGGAGTGGGGGGTAATAGGATCCTAGATAAGAAAAAGACCCCAAAATTGGGACATCTGGTCACCCTAGCACACCCCCAGGACTCCTGAGTTCCATTGCTGGGTTTCCTATTGGTTCCACTGCTGGTTGTTTTCCTTTTCCTGGGGGACTCTGGGCAAGTTGCTCCCCCCCTCCCCTCTAGGGCTCTGTCCCCAGCAGGCAAATGGGGATTTCGTACCTTCCCACTATTGGAAAGTGCTGGGAGAATCCCCCAGCCAAAGCTGCTCTGACAGCGCTAAGCAGCATCTGACCATTCAAGGTCGGAGCGCACTGCCCAGGAGGAGGAGTGTCTGGCTCTGGGATTTCACTTCAGCCCAGTCTAGAAAGAGGGGCCCAGCCATGGGGTTTGGCTCAAGAAGACCAAGTCTCCAATTTGTTACGGGTGTTTTGAATTCCAGTCCTGAGCTCCAAAGTGCTTGGTGTCAGTTGCATGTTTTGGAAGCAGGCTCTCCACTCCATCTTCCAAATCATTCATGAAACTATTGAATAGCACCGGACCCCAGACTGATCCCTGCAGGACCCACTAGGTGCCCCCTCTCCCTTGGACAGCCAAACCTGGAGAAGGGCCCTTGGAGTCTGGGCTTTCAACCAGCTCTGCACCCACATGACACTGATTGCATCTAGACTGCATTTCCCTCATTTGCTTGTGAGAATGTCCTGCGGGACTGTGTCAAAAGCCTTAGTAACCCCGAGATAGATCCCATCTACTGTTTACCCACCTCCACTAGGCCCGGAACCCTGCCAAAGAAGGAAAGAGGATGGGTTTGGAATGATTTGTTCTTGACAAATCCATGCTCCCTCGTCCTAAGAACCAAATTATCCTGTAGGTGCTGCTGGAAAACTGATTGTTTAAGAATATATTCCAGTATCTCTCTAGCTATAGAAGTGAGGCTAGCTAGTCTGTAAGTCCCAGGGGTCTCTTTGTTCCCCTTTGAAAGATAGGTCCTGTCTTGTTCATGGATGGGAAGATGTTCTTTTTCAGGGATCTCAGACAAGAACTGGGGCACAACACATGGTTTGTTAAGGCCACAAAAATGGAGGCAGGAACCTCTTTTAGAACCCCAGGTACCTAAAAGACAGGGACTCACATCCCTGAATGGACTTTAAAAAAAAAGCAGTGGTTAAAAAGTTTGGCCCCAACCATTTCTTGTTTCCAGAGACTAGATATTTTAGCAAACTTTAGAATTCCTTGGTGCAAACACCAAGAAACTCCCCTTTCTCCTTCACAGAGGGCTTTATCGCCCCTTATCTCACTCAGGCTCACGACTGCCCAGAGCTTGAGAATTGTCCCTGTTCGCATTGGACAGATGGGGAGGAGCCTGAGGTATAGAGAAGGGAAGTGACCTACCCAAGGGCCAGCAAGGCAGTGGCAGAGCCAGAAAGAGAAGCCACCAGTCCTTCCTCCTGTTCTAACAAACAGCAAACCCCCAGAGGCAGGGATGGAGCCCAGGAATCGAGATGGTGGGGAAATTTCATTGAAACCGTTTGTCAGAAAATCCCATTCAGACTAAACCAGTTTGTTTCTCAAAATCATAACAAGTGGGATGAAAGTTCTTTGCAAAAATATTTTGTTGCAAAACAAAAGCATGTCCTGTTTGTCACAGTGCGTTAAATTCTCGTCACACACAAAGAGGAGACACTTCGATCTCAAACATTAGATAAGATGCTTCAGTCTGAGCTAAGTCGTTGCTGCTCTTAACAATTTCAAAATTAAAAAAACCCAAATCAAATAGAGTATTTCAGCTATTCTATTATGTCATAATCTGCTCTGAGTAAATGTGATAGGACACCTCATATTATGCACTACTCCTAGTGACACTCTCCAATGGATCCCCATCCTCCACCCACTGTGAGGTAGGTAGGAGTGGATCATTATTATCCCTCCTTGAAAGAGGAGAAACTTTATGTGAGAAAGAAGAATTGACTTGTCTGAGGTCACACAGCCAGTCAGTGGCAGAGTTGGGAATAGGACCCAAGAGCTCTGATTTTCAAACTAACCATCGGCTCTTGAATTTCAGACATTGAATGACCTGAATAAAGTGCTCTCAGATGAGCTCCAGACCAACAAAAGTGCACAGGAATTATTCAGCAAGTATTTGAGGAGAACTGCAATGTTAGAGAGAATCATGAACTGCTCAGAGACCATTAATATAGAGAAGCAGCAAAATTCATCAAACATAGAACTGGTTCTGACTTATTTCCTTGGTCTTAAAAGAGACCAACAAGGACCTGAGTCTCCTCCCAGTCGATAACCCCCTGCTCAGCCAATCAGGGTAGAGACTGAGGAAGGGAGGCGGAGGGTTCTCACCAGAGAGCCCAAAGGATGGCCCAGGTCACTGGTGGGGATCAAATACAATTCAGAATAAAATTCGGCCTCCTTAAGCTTGTGTTTTCCATGCCTAGAATTCAACTCTCACCAGATGGATCAGACTGAACAGGTTTCAAACCTCCAGGAGGCTCTTACCTTCTAAACAGGGATGGCTGTTTTCTAGTAAAATCCCTAAAAGGGAAGGAGAAAACTCGAAAGAGGTTCCTCGTGGCACTCACGTCCGTGAACCCGAATACTCTCTCAGTCTTCAAAGAGAGACCTGGAGAAGGAGACTTGCTGAAGCAAAGCCACAGGGGTCTCTGAGGTTTCCCTGGCCCCTCGCCCCTGTCCTGCCTGGCTGATGTCAGCATCTCTCTGTGAGGTCACCACCTCCCCACCACCTTGGACCAATAGTCTGAGGTCCTGCAAAAGACCTTTGTGATGTCACTGCCACACCCCTCCCTTGCTGTGCCAATGTCCTGCCCCTGGCCAGGCACTTTGGAGGTTTGAGCTACTCCAGGTGGATCACCCCACTCAAGGAGCGTTCGTTCTAGACAGAACTGACACCAACTTGTCTGGCTGGGGTGTTCCCTGGAAGCAGAGCACAAGTTTGAAATACAGGCAGCATAGAGCCAATATTCATAACGTCAACTACAAAAATGATACACATCTAGAGATAGCATCATTATAATCAGCCAATCAGAACCTCTCCATAGACCCCTTACACGACAACCTTTCGACAATATTGGCTGCAAATATAGAACCGTGGTCGCAGCAGTGATCTATACAGTTACAGATTATGTCAATAACATTACAAGAAGTGACACGGCATCAGTGAGACTGATACTGGAATACTGCCTCCAGTTTTGGTGTCCTCATGTGAAAAAGATGTTGTGAAATTGGAGCTGGGGCAGCAAAATGCCACCAAATGTTCTGAAGGCTGAAGAAAAATGCCTTCCAGGGAGCTATTGAAAGAGCTCAACCTGTTTAGCTTATCAAAAGAAGATTGAAAGGTGATTTCACTGAAGTGTTGAAGTGCCTTAATGGAGAGAAAAGAGTGGGTATTAAAGGGCTCTTGAATCGAGCAGAGAAAGGCATAACAAGACCCAATGGCTGGAAGATGAAAAGAGACAAATTCATATTACAATAAAGGCACAAATATTCACCAGCGAGGATGATTCACCACAGGAACAAGCTACCAAGGAAAGTGGTGGATTCTCCATCTCTTGATGTCATTTCATGAAGACTAGATGCCTTTCTGGAATGTGTTTACCCCAAAAGTAGCTCTTGTGTCATACAGGAGGCCTGTGATATGCAGGGGGTCAGATTAGATGCTCTAATGGTCTCTTCTGGCCATGAAGTCGACTAATTTCTGAAAAACTGAGTGCAGTATTGGGAGCAGCGTCTGATGTTTCCCTGTCTAGCCGGCTTGGTGCCTAGAACGAACGTTCCTTGAGTGGGGTGATCCACAGGGAGTAGCTCAAACCTCCAAAGTGCCTGGCCAGGGGCAGGACATTGGCACAGCAAGGGAGGGGTGTGGCAGTGACATCACAAAGGCCTTTTGCAGGACCTCAGACTATTGGTCCAAGTTGGTGGGGAGGTGGTGACCTCACAGAGAGATGCTGACATCAGCCAGGCAGGACAGGGGCGAGGGCCAGGAAACCTCAGAGACCCCTGTGGCTTTGCTTCAGCAAGTCTCCTTCTCCAGGTCTCTCTCTGAGGACTGAGAGAGTATTCGGGATCACGGACTTGAGCGCCAGGAGGAACCTCTTTCGAGTTTTCTCCTTCCCTTCTAGTGATTTTACTAGAAAACAGCCGTCCCTGTTTAGAAGGTAAGAGCCTCCTGGAGGTTTGAAACCTGTTCAGTCTGATCCATCTGGTGAGAGTTGAATTCTAGGCATGGAAAACACGAGCTTAAGGATGCAAAATGTTATTCTGCACCTGGGATTTTGTCCCTGTAGTGAGTCGGTGTGGCTCCCCTCCTGCCCGGCAGAGGGAGCTGCCCTGCCAACACCTCAGTGGGTGGAACTTCCGCCCCCAGTCCCCGCTCCCCGGAAGTCAAGGGGCGGGGCAGGAAGTAGAAAAGGCGCACGCCCAAGCTCAGTCAGCACCCAGCCATCGCTGAGAGCAGACGTGCCCGTGGGAGCTCCCGGCTGGGAGCCCTCCTCGGCCCAAGGTAACTGCCCTGCCTGGCCGGAGCTTCCCCTCGCCCACTACCCAGAGGAGCCCGCGGAGCCTACCCGGAGCCCGTACTGGGAGGAGCCCCCAGGATTGCCGAGCGCCCGCTACGAGGAGGAGCCCCCTCGGCCCTGCTGTTACCCAGAGGAGCCGCCCGAGCAGTCCTGGCCCAACTTCCCAGAGGAGCTGCCGGACCTGCCGCCAAGCCCTCCACCGGAGCCGATGCAGACCGACTGGCCTGAACCGGGTGCGACGGACGAGGTAGGCCTTGAGGGGGAGATGGAGTGTAGCCCGGGGGTAGCCGACCCTTGTCCGGCTGAGGGCACGGATGTGCCCATGTCAGTGTGTTGCGGCCAGGATCCCCACTGACTGCAGCGGGTCCACGCCGTTGCTGGGGCCCCGGGCTGGGACACAGTGGAGTGGGTGGTGAGAACCCTCAGCCTCCTGTCCTCAGTCTCTACCTGATTGGCTGAACAGGGGGTTATTGACAGGGAGGAGACTCAGATCCTTGTTGTTCTCTTTTAAGACCAAGGAAATAAGTCAGAACGAGTTCTGTGTTTGATGAATTTTGCTGCTTCTCTGCATTAATGGTCTCTGAGCAGTTCATGATTCTCTCTAACCTTGCAGTTCTCCTCAAATACTTGCTGAATAATTCCTGTGCACTGTTGGTCTGGAGCTCATCTGAGAGCACTTTACTCAGGTCATTCAATTTCTGAAATTCAAGATCCGATGGATAGTTTGAAAATCAGGGCTCTTGGGTCCTATTCCCAACTCTGCCACTGACTGGCTGTGTGACCTCAGACAAGTCAATTCTCCTTTCTCAGCCTTAGCTTCTCCCTCTTTCGAGTAGGGATAATAATGATCCGCTCCTACCTACCTCACGGTGCGTGGAGGCAGGGCTGGCTCTAGTTTTTTTGCCACCCAAAGGAAAAAAAAATTTAGCTGCTCCCACCCACACCCTCCTGCTGCCCAACCCCTGGGCTCCCCCCCCCATTTGAACCCTCTGCTGTCCCCGCTCTGGGCCTCCCCCCACCCACAGCCCCCTGCTGCCCCAGTCCTGGGCTCTCCCCCCCCACACACACACCCCTGCCACCCTAGCCCTGGGCTCTGCCCCCCTGACCTGCACCCTCCTGCCTTGGGCTCTCCCCCCCCACACCCCACATTGCCCCAGCTCTGTGCTCCCCCCTCCCCACCAGTGCTCGGCCACCCACACACCCTCTGCTGCCCCAGCCCTGGGCTCCCCCTCCCCCACCTGTACCCTATGGGGGGTGCAATTTTATATTTTTGCCTTGGGTGTAAAAATAGCTAGTTACGGCTCTGGGACCCCATATTGCGCTAGGTGCTGTACAATCCCAGGCCAACACTGGGACACTCAGGGGGTTCCTCTCAATTTCCCTGAGTCTCTGCTGCCCAACGGCTTCTGACTCCATCTGGATCACCCCCGCCGCAAAACCCACCTTTCCAAACCGTCCTTCTTTCCTGACCCTAATTCCATTTTCACACCTGGGACCATCTCCTCTCTTTGCTCACCTGGGTGCGGGAGGGACAGAGATGGAGGCAACTTCAGCCACTGGAGACAGCTCCAGCAAGCGCTGCAGCCCGCCCAGGGGGTATTTGCAGACCCAGGAAGGGAGCAGCTGGGAGCGGGGGGGTGCTGGGAAGTAGGAGGCAGGAGAACAAAGCCCAGAGACCCAACATGGGGCAGCTCCTGGGGGCGGGGCTCAGGTGCAGCCCAGGGCAGGGCAGCTCCTGGGGCGGGGCTCAGGTGCAGCCCAGGGCGGGGCAGCTCCTGGGGCGGGGCTCAGGTGCAGCCCAGGGGCGGGGCAGCTCCTGGGGGCGGGGCTCAGGTGCAGCCCAGGGGCGGGGCAGCTCCTGGGGGCGGGGCTCTGGCACAGCCTGGGGGCGGGGCAGCGGTACAGCCTGGGGGCGGGGCTCTGGCACAGCCCGGGGGCGGGGCAGCTCCTGGGGCGGGGCTCTGGCACAGCCCGGGCGGGGCAGCTCCTGGGGCGGGGCTCTGGCACATTGTGACGCAGGAGCCCGGGCCCAGCAGCTGCTCCTGGTGGCCACGTGCTGCCAGCAGCGCTGGAGCCGCCTGGGCCGGAGCGGAGCCGCTGTTCTCAGCTGCAGCAGGAGCTGCCCCCGGCCCCGCTGGGCTCCAGGTGGGGACAGAGCCTGGGGCCCGGGGCTCCCCTGGGGGCGGCTGGCGGGGCGGGAGGGGAGAGGCCGGAGCTGCAGGCGGGGAAGGGAGGGGGGGCAGGCGGGGGGTTGATCGGTCTCTGGGCACCCGGGGAGCCCCGGGGCAGAGTGTGTGTGAGTGTCCCGGGCCCAGGCGTGCGCAGGGGAGCCCGGCACCCCAAGGCCCTGAGCCCCGGCTGGGGAGGCTGCTCCCCCCCTCCCGTGGGGGCTCGGGGGGGGGGGAGGCTGCGGCGGCTGCAGGCGGGTGCTCGCCCCCCCCGGAATGACCCGCTGCCGGCAGCTTGTGGCGCCTCCTCCGCGGAGCTTTTCCCCGGGGGCGGCCTGGGCGCAGCTGCGATCAGCTGTTTGCTGGGCAGGCTCCGCTCCGCTGCTCCCCCCCGCTCCTGGGGGGCTGACTGAGCCCCCCCCCAAACAGCCCCAGGGGTCGGTGGGGGGCGGGGCCAGCAGCAGCAGAGCCCCCCCGCTCCCCTGGGGCTGCCCCGCCCCGCTCGGGCTGGGGGCTCTGCCAGGGCCCCCGCGTGAATCGCTACTCCCTGCCCGCCAGGCTCGGCTCCGGCCACAGCAGCGGTGGGTGCCCCGGGGAGCCCAGCTGGGCTGGGGCTGGGGGAGGGGGAGGTTGTGGGGAGGTGAAGCTCCGGATGGGGCTGGAGCCACGTTGGGGTGTGTGTGGAGAGGAGAATCCCCGGGCCCCTGCAGGAGCTGCACTGGGGCGGGTGGGGATGGAGGGCGCGAGGAGCCCCTCTGGGGCAGGGCGGAGAACCCCAGACCCTGGCAGAAGATGTGGGGCTGAAGTCCCCGGCTCGGGAGCCCCAGCCACCTTAGTGGCAAAAGTTACAAGGCTGAGGCGCTGACCCGCCCCCCTCCCACCCCACCCCGTGTGGAGCTGGCCTGAGCCCCTCTCGCTCCCATCCCCCCTGTGGAGCTGGCTCCCACTCTCTGGCTGTGGAGAAATTCAGCCCAACTCTCCCCATGTTGGTATCTCCATTCCCCACCATCACCCAGCCATGAATGGATTTAGCCCAGGAGGCAGGGTCAGTGTTGGCCCCATTGGGCAGGCGGGATCTAGGGCACAGCGAGGTGAAGTGACTTTCCCAAGGCTGAGCAGGGAGTCTGTGGCAGAGCAGAGACTCAAACCCAGAACACCTGACCCTGAGTCCTGTTCCTCAACCACTAGGCAACCTTCCCCCGAAGGAGTGGGAACCTCCTCCGCCACTTTGAGTGTGTGGGTGGGAGCAGCCACTAGACAGAGCTGCCAGGAGGTGGGAAGGGGTTGGATAGTTGGGGGTGATTGGGGTTGGGTTTCTGGAGGGGGCGGTCAGGGGACAAGGAGCAGGGGTTGGGGGTTCAGGAGGTGGAGCGGGGCCGGGGCAGGCAGGAAGCAGAGGGAGTGGGATGGGTCGGGAGTTCTTGGGGTCCTGTCAGGGGGCGGGGAGCGGTTGGATGGGGCGTGGGAGTCCCGGGGGTCTGTCTGGGGACAGGGGTGTGGATAAGGGTCAGGGGGACAGGTAGGGGGTAGGGTCCTAGGGAGGCAGTTACAGTGGGGTCTCAGGAGGGTAAGTCAGGGGACAAGGAGCAGGGGGTTGGGGTTCTGAGGGGGCAGCCAGGGGCAGGAAGGGAGGCAGTGAATGGGGTGGGGCTGGGGGCTCCCTGGGTGCACACCCTAATGAAATGTGCTGCACACGCCTATGGTCACGGGGGTGAGCTACTTGCATCCTTTTCCTGTTTGTGCCATTTCTTTCCGTCTCAAACCTGAGAACAATTCTCTCTAGTTCTTCCCCTTCTCTCTCCCCTCCCCACATGTGGCTAGAAAATCCAAGGAGATTCCCTCGTTTTCCCTAAAATTATTGACTCTCTAGTCTCTTATTTTCCTTATTTTCTCTGTAATTCTTAAATTCTCCTCAGCTTTGGGACATGAACCCAGCCCGTTTATCTGCAGCAATTTGTCCTTGGGTAGGTGGAATTTGCTGTCCTGTGTCACTCACCCAGCGTGGGTGGGGGTTAGTAGGTGCTGGCTGGGGGAGCCCGCAGACACGGCTGCCTCTGGGGGGGAGATGGGGTGGCCGATCTCTGCCAGTGACAGGACATGGCCGCACAGGAGGGGAAGGGAGGAGCCAGTGTCCCTATGGAGCCTGCCCAGCCCCTTTGATTCTGCTCCTTTCCAGCATTTTGTTCAGAGACTTTATTACTGGGGAGGCTGAAAAATCTCCCTGTGGGCTTAGCCTGGCAGGAGGGGCCAGGTCTCCCCTGCAATAAAGAGCTGGAGCATGTTCCCAGCATGGCAGAACCTAGGCTGTGTCTCTGCAGGGAAAGATCCTGGGGGAGTCGTGATGTGACATGAACTAAAGCCTGTTCTGAAACCTCCACAACTGCCCTTCTCGCCCTGCCAGGCTGCAGGATGTCGTCCATGTTTCGCTCCAGCTCATCCCATCCTCCCATGGGACAGGGAAGGGAAATGGCTGCAGAGGATCCCGTCCAGGTAGGGGTTATTGGGGGGGTTGCTGGTGGGTTCCTGCTGGAGGGAGAGGGGCAGCAAATGCACCGGAGGAGGGAGGCTTGGGCAGTCTGGTTTGGAGGTTGGAGCGGGGCAGGAAATTCCCAGGGTGGAGAATGGGAGGAGGCCAGGGTGTAGTAAACCTGTTGGGACTTGTTTAATATGTGGTTTCCATTCTAGGAACAGACCCATGAGGTTAGAGGGTGGAAATGCTCTACCGTATTTTTCCGTGTATAAGACTATATTTTTTCCTAAAATCCTTAGCCTAAAAATTGAGGGTAGTCTTATACACGGAAGTAAGCCTCCTGTTCCCTGCCCTCTGACCCCCCCAACCCCTATCCACCCCCCCCCACCCCGGAACTCCCCTGCCCTCTCTCCAACACCCTCCCTGCCCCTTACGCGCTGCCTGCACGTGGCTGGTGGCGCTACAATCCATCCGCGGCTGGAGCTGGGAGCGCGGGCCGGGCAGTGTCCGGAGCCGGGCATCCGGGTAGGTGGGGTCGCGGCTGCAGCGCCGGACCGCACTACCGGAGCCGGGCGGCCGACGCTGCTGGGAGCCGGGCGGCTGGGGAGCCAGGAGCCAGGGCGGCTCCCAGCCGCCCACTCCCCGGCTCCCTGCGTCCCCGGCTGCCTGGCTCCGGTAGTGCGGTCCGGGCACTGCGGCGACTGGGGACATGGGGAGCCGGGCGGCTGGGGACCGAGGGAGCCAGGGACACGGGGAGCCTGGTGGCTGGGGATCGAGGGAGCCAGGCGGCTCCCCGCCTCCCCAGCCGCCTGTCCCAGCGTCCCGGCTGCCCGGCTCTGGTAGTGCGGTCTGGGCACAGCGGCGGCTGGGGACGCGGGGAGCCGGGCGGCTGGGGACCGGGAGAGCCGGGGAGCCGGGTGGCAGGAGTTGCGCGGCCGGGGAGGGATGCGGCAGGAGCCGGGCAGGGCTGCTGCGGAGACCAGCGGCGCACGGCCCTCCTTCTTCCCTCTACCCCTACCTCCGTCCTCTTCCTGGGCCTGAGCAGCAAAGTCGGGGACAGCTGCAGTGCGGCTGGAGGAAAAGAAAACAAAACAAAAAAACCTGGGGCATGGCCGGAGCGGCAAAGCAGGGGAGAAAAAAAAACAAAAACCTGAATTTGGGGTTAGAAATGTGGGGGCGTCTTATACATGGAAAAATTTGTGGGACAGGAAACAACCTGCCTAGGTGGGGCTAGGAAAACAGACAAGACTCCCAGGGCTGGAGCCTGACCTGATTAACCAGCGGCTGCTGTGAGATGTGAGGGGACACCCGCCAGGGAGGCTGGGGGGGGGGAGGTTCTTAACCTTTTTCTTTCTAAGGCCCCCAACGTGCTATAAAAACTCCACGGCCCTGCATGTGCCTGGTTCTCTGCATATCACGATCATGTATGTGATTCACTAAGATTTGACTCCATCATTGCTATTAGTATCATACTTGGAGCTGCGTTTATTTTCATAGAAATTTTAAGTTACTTTACAGACAGATTTAAAAATACAGTTTGAAGATAAATGATCTTCATCTGCACAGTGTCTAAAGTTTTGAGTTTAGCTATTTTTTTTTTCAAACGAGCCCTGCGAAGGTAAGTACAAGCAAAATGTACAGTCTGTTATTTGATTGTAAATATTGTAAATAGCAAATGACAAAGCATAATACGGCAATAACAGTAATAATGATAATTACTCCAGCCAGGCCAGGTGAGGCATTTTAGAACTTGTTACTCAAAGAACTGAATTTAAGCATAAGACAGAAATAAAATGATGAAATTCAGAGATCAGTTAAAAAGCTAAACTACCAGCACTGTCATCCTGACCGAATGTGAAAGAATAAAATTACAGAGACTATATGTACTTTGTGCATTTTGACAGGAGGTAAAAGGAAGTAACAACAGTAACTGAAGTGTGTGTGGTGGGGGAGTGTGAGACACACCCGCTGTCACTTCCAGCCCAGCGGCACTCACTAGTCCGAAGGCTCGTTCACACGGCAGCAGGGGCCAGCAGCTCCCACTCCTGACCCAGCAGCACAGAATCTTGTCCCCCCCACCTCAGCTCAGGAGAGACTGGGCACAGAGGCAGGAGGGTGGGGCCACCCCGACATCAGCAAACCCCCCCCCCCCCCCGCACAGCACCGGGGGCTCCTGGGAGCCGCTTGGTCGGGGCAGCTCCAAGTGGGGGGGGGGGGGGCAGGGCTGCAGGAACAGTTGCAGGGGAGGCAGGTGAAGAGAAGTGGGGGGAGGAGAGACAGGACACCCCTGCTGGAGGAACCCCTTCAGCACGGCCCCCCTGGACCATCGTGTCATCTGCCCCCCACTGAGTCTGGCCCCGTCCAGCTCTTCACAATGAGAACAGCACTGGGCTCCCTGCCAGCGAGCTCTCCCTACACCCTGCCAGGGCCTCCATCTCCTGTGTCCGGCTGTGGCTAGTGGGGGGGGGGGGGTGGATCTGCTGGGAGAGACAAGGGGCTCTCGCTTCGTCCCTCCCCCTGGCGTTTCCTGGCTGCTCTGAGCGGGGTGGGATGGGACTCTGACTATCAACAACCAGAGCTTCCATTTGATTGAAAGTGTGAGTGATGCAGTAGGTACTGAGTGTTGGACTCTTGCTCTTTCAGGGGCCGGTGACCTTCGAGGAGGTGGCTGTGTACTTCACCAGGGAAGAGGGGGCTCTGCTGGACCCCACTCAGAGAGCCCTCTACAGGGATGTCATGCAGGAGAACTATGAGACTGTGACCTCGCTGGGTAAGGAGTCCTGTCCCCTGGGTTATTAGAAGCTGTGGGGTCTCTAAAGAACCTGAGCAGTAATAACTTTATACCTTCATTTGTCATTCAAGTTTTGACAAGTTTCCTTGCCCCCCCTTTTTTGCCTCATCTCCCACCTACTGGAATAATTTTTAGACATTTGTCATCAGTCATTTTGAAATTGCATTTAATGTATCCTTATTGGCTATATTAGTAACTACATTAATAAATGTTTTTTTAATTAATTAATAAAATTATAAATAAATAAAAAAAATATTTTTAAAATTATTAAAAAATAATTTAATTAATAAAAATAGGTGTGTGACTGATGCATGGCTTGTGTGACAGTCAGATGAGCTGATCTTTTGATAGAAGAGAGTATAACATTGACATTCAGGACCCCACGGGTGAAGGGAGAACAGAGCTGTGGGAGGGGCAGAGAAGGGGGGGTAGATAATCCTGGGGTGCCAGGACATGGGGCGGGTGTGTGCAGGGAAGCAGCAGGGAGGGAGGAGGTTGTGAGAGACGAGGAGGGATCACAAGAAGCTCCCAAGGTGCCGGGAGGTGGTGCTGGCTGAGAGTAATGGGAAGAAGCGGAGGGGAGTGTGGGGGAAGGGCACCCAGGAAGTGGGCTGGGTGGGTCAGTGGGAGAGAGGAGAGGTTTGGGAATCTAGAGCTGTGGGGGATCCCAGACCTTTAACCCCGAATCCCTACCCAAGCCTTGTTGTTCTAGAGCCTCCACTCCAGTTTTCTTTCTGTTCAGTTTCACTTCATTATACATTTCCTCCCCCAAATATTATTATTTTAACTCTTGACCTCCCTCTCCCGCTCATTACCCCCCTCCCCACATAACCTCCCTATCTCTATGCACAGAGACCCTGGCCACTGATCCTGAGTCCTTGCTGCATCCTCCCTCCCAGAGCAGGGCCCCTTCCCAGGCACAAATGGGCACTTTGTTGATGACGTCACAGCCTGGTGGTGTAGCCTGTACAATTTTTACACCTATAAGATTACGTATTGGGGCACAACTCGCCCTTGTACATGGCTACGCAAAGTTAATTGAGAAGATGAAATCTGGTGAAACACACTGAAATTTGATTTAATACAGACAGTTATAACTGAAATCACAGGCAAGGATCAATCCACATAACAGTTAGACTAAGGGCTGGTCCACACTAAGAAGCGGGGTCGAACTAGGGTATGCAAATTCAGCTACGTGAATAGCGTAGCTGAACTCGAAGTACCCTAGTTCGAACTACTCACCCGTCCAGACGCCGCGGAATCGAAGTCTGCGGCTCCAAGGTCGACTCCGCCACCGCCTTTGGCTGTGGTGGAGTACCGGAGTCGACCTTGGTGCTTCCGGAGTTCGAACTATCGCGTCCAGATTAGACGCGATAGTTCGAACTCCGAGAAGTCGAACTCACCGCATCGACCCGGCTGGTAAGTGTAGACTAGCCCTTAGAAGTATAGTAAAGAGGGCTTGCACTGTGCGGACTTGCAAGTTATGACACCAATGGAAACACAGATCAAGGGGCAAGGAGCCCATCAGAAGTGAGGCCCTGCTTGAGTTTACACTGTCTCGGGGACCTGACAATATGAAATAATGGTCACTAGGAGAGGTAATTTATCCACTTCCTTATGGTAATAGGATGGCTATATACCATATCTGCTCCTTAACTGTAATTACAAGAATGTCAATAGCTGCCCCAACCCGTATGTGGCCTTTGGAAAGTCCATAATTAAGCATCAAGCATTAATACTCATGATTTACATCACTTAGTTATTAATTCCAAGATATGAATGCGACCAACTGCTGAGATCCTGCATAGCAACCTAATTGCTAAAGCCCACCCCAAACTTCCTTCTTTCAGAATCCTGTGGCGTGTTGCACCTGTTTGTGGTTCCTCGTTAGTCTGTCAAAATGAGGGTGTAAAATATCTGACCTGGGATTCTCTCCTTAGGGGCCTGTTCAGGTAAATCCCAGACTTCAGCATAACTTCTCCCACAAAGCCTCTGCCTAATATAAGGCCCTTAACTGTAGCAAGCTGAATAACCCATTTATCTATGTTCACCTCCTTGCCCCTCCACACATGGTCCAAGCTAATAAGCAATACCCTGATCATGACATGTTACCTCTAGCGAGTATGAAATTGCCCACAAGACGTGAGACTGGGTCATAGATCGTACAATCAGGTCGGGGTCAAGAAGAGTGAGAGTTTGGAGAGAGTCTTGCCCCCCCTCTCCCCATCTGCAGCAGCCACAAGCTGTCTTCCCTCCCGGCTCCTTGGATCTCTGAGCCTGTCCCTCCTGAGGCTGCATGGCCCAGTTCTTGTTTCTGACCTTCTCCTTTTCCGGAAGAATTAGAGGCTGTTGCTCCTGAATGTTAGTGTGTAATTCCCCAGCCTTCTCCTCCCACTGGGGGAGTTTAATTCTCCCTCCCATTACACCTGAGTCACTAGATTTCCTAGTTCCTCAAAATGTGCTTTTGCAATGTCACAGTTCTGGGGTAGCGAAGCCTTTGACCTGCCTCCATGGTCTGCTCAAGGAATGGCCCCTCAGGTATCAGGCCTGTAGCCAGCCCCTCTCTATGGGCAGGAACCCACCTGCCTCTCCTTTTTGATCAGTGTGTGAGGATTGCAGCTTGTCCTCCACTGTGTTTGCTGGACTAACGTCCAGTTCCTGTGCTTTGCTTTCTCTCCAGGGGCTGTGAGCAGTGTGTCTGAGACAGAGGTGGGACTTTTGGTGATACTTGTATGATGCCAATACGCAGGGCCGGGGGCAAGGGGGGCAATTTGCCTCAGGCCCCGGGCCCAGCAGGGGCCCCCACGAGAGTTTTTCAGGGCCCCTGGAGCAGGGTCCTTCACTCTCCGGGGGCCCCGGAAAACTCTCGCGGGGCCCGGGCCCCCGGAGCTTCTTCGCTCCCGATCTTCGCTGGCCGGGGGTCCTTCCGCTCTGGGACAGAGGGACCCCCCACTGCCGAATTACCGCCAAAGCGGGACCCGCCGCCGGGTCTTCGGCGGTCATTCGGCGGCGGGGGGTCCGTCTGTTGCGGGACCACCCAACGAAGTGACCCGAAGACCATCTGTGGGGGCTGCACCTCGGCGGCGGGTCCCGGCAGGCAGTAATTCGGCGGCGGGGTCCCGCCGTGGGTCTTTGGGGCACTTTGGCGGCGGGGCCCGGACCGGAAGGACCCCCGCTGACTTACTGCCGAAGCGGGGGCCCCCCGCCGCCGAAGACCCCAGGCCCCCGGAATCCTCTGGGTGGCCCTGCCAATACGCATCTCAGTTTCCCTCTGTGATTGGTATTGCTATGATTAGAACGAGCAGGAGACATAAGGTGTTTTGTCACACAGCTGTCATGGGGTGATATGAATGGGTCATTAAGGACTGGCTGGGGCCAACTTAGATCAATGGAATACCCGACAGAGACAAGGGAATAATTGTCACCTGTCCATGGGAGGATCTCAGCTTGGCTGAGTGAAGCACACATGGACTCGTTATGTTTTGAGAGCAGGAAGACCTGGGCTCATGGACACAGGGAGCTTTGCCAGAGTGAAGACAAATGGACAGACACAGTGAAAAGAAACCAAACTGTTTTCTACAGCAGCCTGGCTCAAGGGCATTGGCCAGTGTGGACTATATTGTCTTCATTGCTTCGCTGTGCTAATGAAAAGACTTTCCAGTGCTGTGTCTCGGTTGACTAATAAACCCTGCAATGTTTTAAAAGTCTGCCCAGTGTCACAGCAAAAACTTGCTGAGGTGCATTGAAGCATGAATGAGGAACAGTCTCTGAACAGGAGTGTCGTTCAGCTGGACCTGCTGGCAGAGCTCACAGGTTGAAGTAGGAGTGTTGAAGCCAGAGGCTCAGTCTCAGGTGTTGAAGCTACATGGCCTGGCCTTGTGGAAGAGTGGGAGCCCTTAGGGGTCTAGTGCACGCAAGGGGCACCTCCCAAGGACTGTTTAAAAGCCAGGGCATTGCACAGATCCTATGGATCCATGACAGTGCCAGAGGTTCAGCCTTATGGGGAAAAGATACAAAACAAGAAAAGGATCTAAATGCGTGTTTACCATCGCTCCCTCTCAGTCCTCATGGGAATCCCTGATCCGTTCCAAAGTGTATTAAAACCTTCCTCTAAGGCTCACCTCTTGGTTATCAGGTCATGTCGGTTTTGTTAGAGGTTTTCCCTTCACCCTCCCACTTTCCCTGGGTCTTGTCACGCAGACAGGAAGCAGCAACAGACCAGAAGTCCAAAGCGCAGACAATGCCATGTTTATTGGGGTTAGTTTCCAAGGAAGCATATTCCGAAGCCCTTCACACCGGTCGGGCTTATCTCGATCTACTGATACAGTCTGTTCCCCAGTGTTCCCTTCCCAGCTCTGATGCCGCAGAGCGTTTATCCCGTGTCCCCCTTCCCAGCTCTGATGTAGCTGAGCCTGGCCTGTGTTCCTGTTTCCCCCACACACACCTTAACAAACATGATTCCAATTTCCCTTCCCCCTCCTGTTGGACCCCGTTTATATAGTAATATTCTCAGCTATACCTTAACCAATCATTGTACTGAAATTTAATGAACCAATTCTAACATATTGTAACATGCTTCTCTAACCAATTATATCCCACCACCCTAATTAACTTACACCTAGCAAAATTAATTATACAGCAGAGAGAAACAATTATAGAATCAGACAGATTAACAATGGAAAAGTGGGGGCCATAAAGATAGAACAATACAGAAATGAGGGTTTCACAACCACAAGCATTGAGAAGTGATTTCTTGCCAGACCGGCTGCTGTCAAACTAAGTTTTCTTTAACCATCTTATGATCTGTTTCTTTATCTGGTGGTGATGGGCACTATCAGGACAGGATCGTCTTCCTAACAGCCCAGTAGCACCTTATTTCAGTGTGACTGGTTTGGGATGTGAGGATGTGACCCTTCGCTTCCCAGCTTATGGCTGCCCCTGCTGCTTAGCCAAAGGCCTTAGCCTAAGAACAAGGCCTCAGACGGTCACAGTAAGAGAAGGCCCAGACACAGGCAGACAGTGATTTTGTTTCTTTGTTTTTATACCCCTGTAAGTAGCTAAGTGATAAAAATACACCTAAGTTCTTAAACTATAGGCTTTACAGGCAGGCCTGAATATCTCTATTCTAACAGTGGGGTCTATCCGTTCCCCCATTCTGTGTCTGTCTTGTCTATTCAGATTGTAAATTCTTCAGGGCATGGCCCAGCTACTATTCTCTGTTGTACTTTGCCTAGCACAATGGAGACCCACTGTTAGTTGGTCCTTAGGCATTAAGCTAATGAATATGATTTATAATCATAATAACTCTCCTGCCACTTTGAGCCAAGGAAGCTGGTCTTGGGATGTTACTGCTTAAAAATGAGCTGGGGTTAAAACCATAGACTATTCCTTGTGACAAGTATCCCACAAATTCCACTGACCTCCCTTGTTTTCTTTGCCTTGAGTAGGGATTCCAGTTTCCAAACCTGATGTGATCTCCCAGCTGGAACGAGGGGTAGTGCCGTGGGTCCCAGACCTTCAGGGCTCTGAGAAAGAAGTGCTTCCAAGAGCTGCCTGCACAGGTAGGGAATTGGTTAAACCAGCTCAAAAATTGTCAGTGAATGCAGGAAATATTTGGGATGCCCTACAAAGACCTTATGAGATCTCCAAGTTCAGGATTGTTCGCTGCAGATGTGGAATCATTAGGCAGATGTGACTCATGGCTTCCCTCCTATTCTGACTGACAACTAGCAGCAGGTCTCTCCCCATCTCTCTTTCCCCTGAGCGTTCTGGTGAGATGTGGATCAAAACTGATCCCTTCCTCTCTCCTCTGGGGAAGGGTTTGGGGAAAATCAGCACCTGATAGGTTTGATCTCTCCTGCACATATTTTGGTTTGTTCCCCCCCTTTTTCCATTCCTCTCTCTGAGATTTCCTTTCTCTCAGGTGCGGGGAGTGATGTGTCTGGATTCTCTCTGTCTCCCATCAGGTGATGGGCTGGTGAGTGAGAATGAGGAGGAGAAACCCCAGCAGGAAGATGCTGAGCAAGAAGAACCACATGGGATGTTATCAGGAAGATCCAAAGGGAATGATTCCGGGATTTGTGCACTCCCAGAAAAAGTGAAATCCTGTGAGACTCAGCACAGGCCAGAGGAAAACTTCAGTAGCCACGCAGACCTTATTACACATGAAAGAATCAACTTGGAAGAGACACGCTACACATGTCATGAGTGTGGGAAAAGCTTCAGTCGGAGCTCTGCCCTTATCAGACATCAGAGAATCCATACAGGTGAGAAACCTTATGGATGCTCTGAGTGTGGGAAATGCTTCAGGGATATTTCAAACCTTATCACACATCGGAGAATCCACACAGGGGAGACGCCCTACAGGTGCTCTGAGTGCAGGAAAAGCTTCAATCAGAGCTCAAACCTTATCAGACATAGGAGAATCCACATGGGTGAGAAACCTTATGGATGCTCTGAGTGTGGGAAACGCTTCATTCATCGTTCAGGCCTCATTTTACATCAGAGAATCCACACAGGAGAAAGGCCTTACACATGCTCTGAGTGTGGGAAAAGCTTCAATCAGAGCTCAAGCCTCATTAGACATCAGAAAATCCACATGAGAGAGAACTGTAGCAAATGCCTTGACTAGGGCTGGCCAAAGTGGTGGGGTTTTTTTTTTGTTTTTGTTTTTTAAATCACATTTGCTAATTCCCACATAGTGATCTTTGCACCATCTTCACTGTGGTGTCTCAACTCCACCAGATCAGTTGCCTGCTTCTGCCTTTTGCAGCTCACCCGTCTTTGGGGTCAGTCCTGTGATCTTTTCTATCAACTCCTTTCCTTCTGAGTCACAGGAGTGTGTGTCCCTCCTGCAGGAATGTTCATCAGCTCCAGGTGGGGGGAGAGAGGTTTGATCCCAACAAGCTACACTGAGGCAAAAACTACCTGAGCCTGACAGCCACTAGGGCTGTACATGGCGTTGGCTGCTCAAGTTAGTGATCTTGGGGTAACAAGACAATTATAGTTATAGAGCAGAAGCAGCCCAGGTGCAGTGGTTGCCATTAGCTTTCCCCTTGACCTGACCTAAACTCCATCACTTTTCCTAGTCTAAGCAAACCCTGAGCATCACGGTTGTACTGTTCCCCCATTTCACAGCAACCGTTAGTCATCAGGTTTTCTTTTAGTTCTCTCCCTGCCTCCTCCTACTGTATCGTAAATGGAGGCTAATCCTGAAATTAAAACCTCCCTCCAAAGGAATTAGAGTGGGGGAACAGGTGAGAGAAATAGCCTGTGTGAGACTAGAGACCCAGTATAGACTGTAATTATTTCTATTTCAAGTGGAATTCATTTTGATAAATTTTAAAATAAATCTTTTGTTAAGAGGAAAATTACTTAATACAAGAGGTGTAACCTTTTACCCAGTTAGAGGGTAACAGCCAGAGAGTTCCCCAGGTCTCTTGTTTGCAAAGCAAAGACGTCACATCAGGCAGCAGATGTCAAAATCTACAATGGTGATGGATGTGTGATGGGAGCTTTTCTGGGTTGGTTTTTTGGTTTGGGTTTTTTATTTATTTTTTTGGTTTTCAACCAGTTATTTTTATAGGTGTGGAGGCCCTTTCCTGTTGAGCACAGCTGTTTAACCTCAGGCCTGGCTCTGGAAACCTCCTCAGTGCTGGCCTTGTGTTTCTTTCATGTTTGATATCTTTGGGGTCCACACATCCACACTACATGCGGTTCACAGCGACAGGTACTTTGAGAAACCTGCTGGGTTAAGTGGGCCTTTTCCAAACGGACATTGACCCAAAGTCTGCCTCAGTTCAGCTGGATTGGGACACGTCTGTATCACAGAAGTGGTTCACACCGGATTTGCGCAGTAACCTCGGGGGAGGGGTGGTAAGATAACATCAGTAGGAATTGACAACAATGAAGTTAAAGATAAGGGTGAAAGACTCACCTTGCAGGGCAACAAGCCTGTTCTGTTCATTCCCTCTGACGCATCTGGCACTGGTCACTCTCAGGCAGCACACGGGGTTAGATGGACCATTGGTCTGAGCCAGTAGGACCAGGTTTGGGTTCTTATGTTACGTAAGCCATCTACGGCCTTGTCTACACTGGCAAGTTTCTGCACGGTAAAGCCGCTGTCTGCCCTGTAACTTCCAAGGTGTGCACGCTTTCAAAGTCCCCTCCCTGTTTGCTTGGTGATGCCTGCCGTGGTCTCCGCGCATCTCTCCAGGTGACCAGGCCTACTCCACGCACCAGGTGAGCCCTGGCTTGGAGCAAGGCCGAGCTGCTGCACTTCATCAGCATTTGGGGAGAGGAGGCTGTCCAGTTCCAGCTGTGCTCCAGACACATAGAAAAACATAAACTCTTGAGCAATAGTCAACATGGTTTCTGTAAAGGGAAATCGTGTCTTACTAATCTATTAGAGTTCTTTGAAGGGGTCAACAAACATGTGGACAAGGGGGATCCGGTGGACATAGTAGATTTCCAGAAAGCCTTTGACAAGGTCCCTCACCAAAGGCTCTTACGTAAATTAAGCTGTCATGGGATAAAAGGAAAGGTCCTTTCATGGATTGAGAACTGGTTAAAGGACAGGGAACAAAGGGTAGGAATTAATGGTAAATTCTCAGAATGGAGAGGGGTAACTAGTGGTGTTCCCCAAGGGTCAGTCCTAGGACCAATCCTATTCAATTTATTCATAAATGATCTGGAGAAAGGGGTAAACAGTGAGGTGGCAAAGTTTGCAGATGATACTAAACTACTCAAGATAGTTAAGACCAAAGCAGATTGTGAAGAACTTCAAAAAGATCTCACAAAACTAAGTGATTGGGCAACAAAATGGCAAATGAAATTTAATGTGGATAAATGTAAAGTAATGCACATTGGAAAAAATAACCCCAACTATACATACAACATGATGGGGGCTAATTTAGCTACAACGAGTCAGGAAAAAGATCTTGGAGTTATCATGGATAGTTCTCTGAAGATGTCCACGCAGTGTGCAGAGGCGGTCAAAAAAGCAAACAGGATGTTAGGAATCATTAAAAAGGGGATAGAGAATAAGACTGAGAATATATTATTGCCCTTATATAAATCCATGGTACGCCCGCATCTCGAATACTGCGTACAGATGTGGTCTCCTCACCTCAAAAAAGATATTCTAGCACTAGAAAAGGTTCAGAAAAGAGCAACTAAAATGATTAGGGGTTTAGAGAAGGTCCCATATGAGGAAAGATTAAAGAGGCTAGGACTCTTCAGTTTGGAAAAGAGAAGACTAAGGGGGGACATGATAGAGGTATATAAAATCATGAGTGATGTTGAGAAAGTGGATAAGGAAAAGTTATTTACTTATTCACATAATACAAGAACTAGGGGTCACCAAATGAAATTAATAGGCAGCAGGTTTAAAACAAATAAAGGAAGTTCTTCTTCACGCAGCGCACAGTCAACTTGTGGAACTCCTTACCTGAGGAGGTTGTGAAGGCTAGGACTATAACAATGTTTAAAGGGGACTGGATAAATTCATGGTGGCTAAGTCCATAAATGGCTATTAGCCAGGATGGGTAAGAATGGTGTCCCTAGCCTCTGTTCGTCAGAGGATGGAGATGGATGGCAGGAGAGAGATCATTTGATCATTGCCTGTTAGGTTCACTCCACAGGGGCACCTGGCATTGGCCACTGTCGGTAGACAGATACTGGGCTAGATGGACCTTTGGTCTGACCCGGTACGGCCTTTCTTATGTTCTTATGCTCCAGCGGTAGGAATTATCACGCCTATGGACAAATTTCATGATGCATGAGAGAAAGGGGCCATGACTGGGACACACTCCAGTGCAGGGTCAAAGCGAAGGCCCTGCAGAACACCTGCCACAAGACGTGGGAGGCAAACTGCCGCTCCAGGGCTGTGCCCATGAGCTCCAGATTCTACAAAGAGCAGGACGCGATAATCGGTGGTGACCCCACCTCCCCTGCAAAGGGCACTGTGGGTACTTTGGGGGCTTGCGTGCCCGTTGAGTGGATCGGGCCAGGAGGAGGAAAGCTTGGATGAGGATGTGAAGGGGGACCCAGAGGCAGAGGATGACTCATAGGTCAGAGATGTTTGCAGCTAGAAGTTCTTCTCTGCCCTGGAGGAGGCTCGCCAGTCACAGCTGGCTAGTGGCTTTGATTTTGGGAATCACTGAAGCAAGTTGTTGGGGGCAGGAGGGTTGCAGAAAGCAGGAGTTATGGAGTGCCAAGCGGACACGCTCTCCAGGTGCTACTAGCACTGCAAACCAGGCAGCGCTGTGCGTGCCCTCCCCTGCAGCCACTGTCACACGCCTCTTTCCTGTGTGCCCCCAGACACGGCCAACGCACTCTTATCAACCTCCTGGCTCCAGTCTGGACCCTTCTGCATTCCACTCCTGCCACATCGCAGTCCAGCCCTGCGTACTCCTAGTACCCAGTCCACTCAACACCCGTCCCTCTGCAGTTCATTCCTGCCGAAGCACAGTACCTGCTGCACTGTACTCCCAAGGATACGGTTGCATAGATACTTAGACTGACACAAATCTTTAACCTCATCTACTCATGGGACACTCCTTTCCTCATCCCCACTGTGCGGGGTGGGTGGGTGTGTGCGTGCGTCGTCCGTCCTCTAGTGGTAGCCTTTAATAGAATAGTTCTGGTTTGAAGCAATCTTCATTCCATTAATTGAAAGTGAACAGAGCCCTGCAAAGCAACAGGCAATTTTCTGCCCCCCTCTAATAGTGCTGGTCTCTGGCTGTTCAAATTCAACCTCCAGACACTGAGCCTCAGTGGTCCCGCCCTGAGTGAAGCTTTCACCCTTCCCGTCACAGATATTATGGAGTGTACAACATGGGGCTATAAGCACAGGAATATTGTCACTGGCCAGGTCCAGCTTCCCATAGAGGCAGCGCTAGTCGGCCTTTAAATGGCCAAAAGCACTCAACTGTCGTTCTGCACTCGCTCAGCCTGTTGTTGAACCGCTCCTTGCCGCTGTCAAGGTGCCCTGTGTATGGCTTCATAAGGGGTAGGCAGGGTCTCCCGGATCACAATGGGCATTTTGACTTCCCCTATGCTGACGTTCTGGTCTGGGAAGAAAGTCCCTGCTTGCAGCTTCCTGAACAGGCCAGTGTTCTGAAAGTGCGTGCACCATGCCCCTTTCGAACCAGCCTGCGTTAATGTCTGTGAAATGCACATGGTGATCCACTACTGCCTGGAGAACCATAGAAAAATACCCCTTGCGATTAATGTACTCGGGGGCTAGGTGGTCTGGTGCCAGAATTAGAATATGTGCCATCTATCATCTGCCACAGTTAGGGACGCGCATTTGTGCAAAGCCATCTGCAATGGCATGCACATTGCCCTGAATCAGGGTCTTTCAGAGCAGGATTCAATTAATGCCTGGCACACTTTTGTCAACACGCGTCCAACAGTCGATTTTCCAACTCTGAACTGGTTAGCGACTGATTGGTAGCAGTCTGGAGTAGCCAGCTTCCACAGTGCTCTTGCCACACGCTTCTCCAACAACAGGGCAGCTCTAATTCTCGTGTCCTTGTGCTGCAGGGCGAGCTCATCACAGAGTTCCTTGAATGTGGCTTTCCTCACCCAAAAGCTCTGCAGCCGCTGCTCATCATCCCAGATGTGCATGAGAATGTGATCCCGCCGCTCAGCGCTTGTTTCCACAGCAGCATTCCACTGTGGTCAGCACCCCGTGAATGCCATAAGCAATCTCCTGTCGTAGCTACTACATGTGGCGAGATCAATATCGAACTCCTCTTGCCTTTGTAGTTGAAGGAATAACTCCACTGCCACTCGTGATGTGTTAGTGAGAGCGAGCAGCATATTGGTCAACAGTGCGGGGTCCATGCCTGCTGCCCAAAGAGGCAGAATGCGCAGTACACCAACCATTGAAAGATGGCGCCAAATGTGAATGGAAGCACAGGGATTGCTGGGGTGCGAAGCGATGCATCATGGGGCATTGGGACAGGACCCGGGATGCTCCGTGACCCCTTCTGCCTTCCCACAACTCTTAGCAGCATAAGAGGAAGAGATGCTCAGTGGGATACTGAGTGCACCGCTCCGAACACTGCTGCAAGTGTGAACACGCTATTGCACAGGCTGTTGACAGTGTGAACATACAATAGTGGTTTCCCTTCAGCGCTCTCTGAGTGGCACTGTAACTCCTGGCGCAGTAACTCTGCCAGTGTAGACATAGCCTCAGAGAGACTGACTGCCAGGATCCCAGGACTGATCCCCTCTGGGGAATGACGCACAATGGCGATGGGCTAAGCAGCCTGTACTAGTCTCCCTGTACCTGCAAAGCCTGCTAGCCCAGCGTGCTGGAGCATCTATGCCACTACCTGGTTCCTAAACTGCAGCTACAGTTCCTACCCCAGTGAATCCAAAGCCCGAGAGGTGCAGAGGTCCAACCCCTTCTAATCTTAGAAATGTTTTGTTCCTTTTTCTATTTTTTTGTCTGTTTCTTTTTATGAAGTTGGAGACCTCCCGGCCTTTCTATTAGATTGAAGGGGGGGAGGTAGTGCAGTGTGTGTGCACGTGTGTTTGCACACCTCTGAAATCTGCACAGGGAAGATGCTAGGAAAACTAGTTCCCCAAATCTTAATAGCCTTAAAACCCTGCCCTATGAAATGACTGAATGCATGCGCCTCACCTGTGGAAGCATTGCAAAGAATTGAGCTGTCAGATATATATTGTTCAGAGAGAGCTGTTTGAACTTTTTACTAATGTCTCTGTAAGGTCAGTATGTGTTCTGGGGCGAGAGGGTGAGGAGAAGTATTAGCTACACAAAAGTGACATCTAAGGAGAAAACTGTAATTAGCTTTGAGGTTGTGGGCTAAATGTCAGCAATCATTTGGTTTCGGTATTGAAATATTCAGCTGTGTAAATCTGGGTTGCAAGGCCTGGGTGAAAATCTGATTGGGGTTTCGGCATCACTAAATGTGCACCTGCCTTCTTGGGTTGCTCTTTTAGGATTTATAGGGGTTGGTTTTTCTGCTGTATTAATCTGATGGTTGGACTAAATTGACGACTTGATTCCAGCGCAGTATCCTTGTTAACTCATTGATTTCCTGATTTGACCTGAACTTTATCACTGTGTTGTTTAACCCTTAGCTGAGTGGTGTCTATAGTCATTTAGCCTCAGTGACGTGCGCTCTTGGATTTATTTGTTCGTGTTAATAAAACCTGTAACTGGGAAGTTGAGTCATTTCTTTCAATAAGCAACGGGGGCTGGAACTTTTCTTTGTCTATTTCCCTTTAATTCAATCTCCATTTTCTTCATTTCACACTGTTCTAAGTTAAGGAACGTGGAGCAACAAAAACTGACACAAACCTGTTGCTGCCCCATTCGGTGCCCATCCAGCAGGAGCAGAGAACAAACCCCTCCTGGAGCCGGGATTGTCACACTGGACTGGAAATACAGACGCGTGTCCCCAAGCTTTGCTGTCTTTCTCCAATCATGGCATAAGAGTGACACCTACACCTGCTTGTAATCACGCCTGGCAGGAAGGAGACCCCTATGTGCATTGCCTTGGGAGCAGGGGGATCTGGGAGACACTGGGGGCTATCTACCCAGAGCTCAGGAGCAATCTGCTCAGGGGTGATGCAGTAGAAAAGAGCTGGGTGCTGCTTTCCTCACTTATTTCTCCTTATCCCCTTTCAATCTCTCCTCTTTCCCTTTCTTCCCCCTCCCCCACCCTCTGGCAGGGAGACTTGGTCACTTCCCTGCTCCCAGGGGCGCTCACTCTCCCGTAGCTGGATTGGCCCCTGTGAGCGCTAATAGGAGCGAGAGCCTGGGTGCGGGTCAGTCCCTGCAGGGGTTCTGGGACACACAGGGGCAGGAGGAGGAGCAGAGATGGGGCTAGTTCCCACCTCAGACAGTCCCTGGCCCGGTGAGTGCGGCAGCTGCAGCCTGGGTTGGGCTTGAAGGTGCCAGGAAGGGGCTGGAGCAGTGGGGGGCTGGTAGGAAGGAAGCAGGAAAAACAAGGAAAAGAGCCGTGGGGCAGCTCCTGGTGGCTGGGCTTTGTAAGGTGCAAGACACTGCTGGTGCTGCTGCCTCCAGTGTGCGCTGGGAGCCCGGGCTGAGCTCCGGGCTGCTGCAGCAGTGCCAGAGGTGCTGGGCCAGGGACAGCCTTTCACTGAAGCACTTTCTGTGCCCATCCGAGGTGGGGAATTTCTCCAGCTGGACCCAGTCACAGGCTCTGCTGTCCCTGGCCTGGGGCTGCAAGGGCCAGAGGGACCCCAGGGGCAGCCCTGGGTGGGCAGAAGAGAGACTCCACACACAGGTCCCAGAAGCTGAGGGTCTCGCAGCCCCTGGGGATCTGCTCTTGGGTGGGGTCTGGACAGCGATGGAGCCCCTGCCTCATGCTGCCTCAGGTGTAGTGTGAGTAACTGCTGTGTGTAGGAATTTGCTACTTATGGTGCACTGAGCCTGTTCACATAAACTGAGCATGCTCAGTAAATCTGCTGAAGCCACTTCCCTTCACCCTGCTCTTTCTCAGAATCAGATTCTGCAGATTGCTATTTACAGGGTGTCATAAATGTATCGCTACGGGTAGCATAAAATACCCTGTAAAGGGTTAAAAAGCTCAGATAACCTGGTTGGCACAGGACCAAAAGGACCAATAAGAGAAGAAAATACTTTCAAATCTGTGGGGGAAGGTTTTTGTTTTCTTGTTCCTTTGTTCTCTCTGGGTCAGTGAGGAACCAGGGCATGGAAAATACATCTCCCTAAGCACATGGCATAGAAAAACCTTAGAGTTCTGTCCATAGGCAGGTCCTTGCATAGCTTTCTGAGTCACAAGACGTATCTGCCTTCTCTCAGTGGGTCGACTGTAGAGCTGATGGTCCGTAATGGGCCATCAAGCAGGCTCGGCAGAACTGACACCAAATTGTCTGGCTGGGGTGTTCCCCGGAAGCAGAGCACAAGTTTGAAATACAGGCAGCATAGAGCCAATATTCATAACATCAACTTCAAAAATGATACACATCTAGAGATGGCATCATTATAATCAGCCAATCAGAACCTCTCCATAGAACCCTTACACGACAACCTTTCTACAATATTGGCTGCAAATATAGAACAGTGGTCGCAATGGTGATCTATACAGGTACAGATTATGTCAATAACGTCACAGGAGGTGACATGGCATCAGTGAGACTGATACTGGAATAGCCTCCAGTTTTGGTGTCCTCATTTGAAAAAGATGTTGTGAAACTGGAGCTGGGGCAGCAAAGAGCCACCAAATGTCCTGAGGGCTGGAGAAAAATGCCTTCTAGTGAGCTATTGAAAGAGCTCAACCTGTCCAGCTTATCAAAAGAAGATTGAAAGGTGACTTAATTGAAGTGTTGAAGTGCATTAATGGAGAGAAAAGATTGGATATTAAAGGGCTCTTTAATCTAGCAGAGAAAGGAATAACAAGACCCAATGTCTGGAAGGTGAAAAGAGACAAATTCATATTACAACTAAGGCACAAATATTCAACAGCGAGGATGATTTACCCCAGGAACAAGCTACCAAGGAAAGTGATGGATTCTCCATCTCCTGATGTCATTTCATGAAGACTAGGTGCCTTTCTGGAATGTGTTTGCCCCAAAAGTAGCTATTGTGTCATACAGGAGGCCTGTGATACGCAGGGGGTCAGATTAGATGCTCTAATGGTCTCTTCTGGCCATAAAGTCGACTAATTTCTGAAAAACTGAGTGTAGCATTGGGAGCAGCGTCTGATGTTTCCCTGTCTAGCCGGCTTGCTGCCTAGAACGAACGCTCCTTGAGTGGGGTGATCCACAGGGAGTAGCTCAAACCTCCAAAGTGCCTGACCAGGGGCAGGACATTGGCACAGCGAGGGAGGGGTGTGGCAGTGACATCACAAAGGCCTTTTGCAGGACCTCAGACTATTGGTCCAAGGTGGTGGGGAGGTGGTGACCTCACAGAGAGATGCTGACATCAGCCAGGCAGGACAGGGGTGAGGGGCCAGGGAAACCTCAGAGACCCCTGTGGCTTTGCTCCAGCAAGTCTCCTTCTCCAGGTCTCTCTCTGAGGACTGAGGGAGTATTCGGGTTCACGGACGTGAGCGCCAGGAGGAACCTCTTTCGAGTTTTCTCCTTCCCTTTTCCTGATTTTACTAGAAAACAGCCGTCCCTGTTTAGAAGGTAAGAGCCTCCTGGAGGTTTGAAACCTGTTCAGTCTGATCCATCTGGTGACAGTTGAATTCTAGGCATGGAAAACACGAGGTTAAGGAAGCAGAATTTTATTCTGCACCTGGGATTTTGTCCCTTAGAATCACTGGGGACATTAGGGTTTGTCCTTTTTGTTTCCCCTTTTCCTCCATCCATCCCCCCCTCCTTTCTCTTCGTCTCTTGCTTCTTTTGTCCTTTCTCCTGTTCACCTCCCAGGAGGGAGGGGGGTGTGTGTGTGTGTGTGTGCGTGTGTGTGTGTGCGTGTGTGTGTGTGTTGCGGGGGAGTTCTCTGCAGCTCCCACTGTGGGAGGTCCACCCAAAAATGTGGAGCTGAAATAGTGCTCAGGCAGTCAGGGCCGGATTAACCTTCTGTGGGTCCTGCTTTAATAGGTTCAATTAGTTGGTTAATAAGATGTTTATGAGGTAAATCATTGGCTTTAAAATAAGATCCAATCTGGAGCATATGAACTATTGATCCCTGGACTCCATCTCTGAGAGGGGACTTGTTTACCATCAGGGGACAGGCTCAAACCAGTCCAAACCGGTTTTTCCCGCCAAAACCAGCCCTCAGCGTTCCATCTCCTCAGCACTTTTCCCGCCACAGAAGTGATATAAGGACGTGTTCAGCGCCTGCGCTGGGCCGCCCCCAGCGACGGCCCTCCACGGTCGGGTCTTCCCAGCGCTCCCGAGCCGAGAGCGACGAGCCCCTGGGTCCCGCCGTGAGACTGAGGAACAGGAGGCCTGTCACCCACATTCCTGCCGTCCTGCTTGCCTGGGGTCCAGCCTCCCAAGGAGCCCCCGGGGAGTGAGAGACCACGGGGGGGGGGCACTGGGGCTGGGCAGGATAGTGACTCTGCCCCGGGGAACCTGGGAGAAGCCTCAGAGCTGCCTCAGCCCCAGTGGGATTTGGGGCAGAGACTGGGGCCTGGTGGGGATCCTGTGGTGGGGAGATGGGGGGTGTCAGGCAGGGAGGGGAGAAGCTGGAGTTGTAGGAGGGGGAAGGTCAGTGGGATGTGGGGGGGGGGGGGTTTGAACTGTCGCTGGGCAGCCAGGAAATTCCCGGGGGGGGGGGAGTGGCGGGTGGGCGAAGGGGGGAGGTGAGTTAATTGGATCCTGTCCCTGTTTGTGCCACTTGCCTCTCACGCCGCTACAAATTCTCTCTAGTTCTGCCCCTTTTCTCTCTCAGTATCTCACATGGGGCTATAAAATCTGGGGCGATTCCCCATCCTCCAATGATCAGCTCTCCTGTCCCCGATTTCCCTGTTCTCCCCATGAGTCCCAAACGTCAGTTTAAAATCTTCTCTAGTGAGGGGCATTTTCCCACCCATTTTATCTGCAGCGATTTGTCCTTGTGTAGGTGGGAAATTGTTGCCCTGAGTCATTCCCCAGCACATGGCTGCCCCTGGAGTGGGGGTGGGATGGCTCAGTGGTTGGAGCACTGGCCTGCTAAACCCAGGGCTGGGAGCTGACTCCTTGCGGGGGCCATTTGGGGATTTAGTTGGGGATTGGCCCTGCTTTGAGCAGGGGGTTGGACTAGACACCTCCTGAGGTCCCTTCCAGCCCTGATATTCTAGGAGATGCCGGGTCTCTGCCAGGGCAGGGAAGGGCAGCGCACGTGTCCCCCATGGGGACTGCCCAGACCCCCGTTTCCCACTCCCAGTTGTTGCCCCCTAAGTACCAACACAGTTGCCCCCAACCATCAGTTGCCAGTCACCTGCCTGTCCCCCACTGCTGCCCCCTTCCTTTATCCAGGGACCTTTCAGCTCCCCCTCCCCCTCCCTTGCCCTTTTAATCAGCTCCTCAAAGGGCTCCCTGCTGCCCATGGGAATGGTGGGGGTGGGGGGAACCATCACTTTGTATTTATGTATTGGACAGTTGTATAAAATCCAGTCCAACAGTCCCCCTTTTCCACTAGTTCGTTAACAGCAACATAAAATCCCCTCAGATCTTGGTGTTTTTCTCTCATGTTATCAAATACGCAGTTTGTGACACATTTGCTTTGCAAATCTCAAAGATTCATATAAAGTAACCTAAACATTTGCCCCACTGCTCTCTAGTTGTCTATTTCTAATTGAATATGCCCTGAGATTTTTCCCCTGTCTCTCTAATTATAAAATACTAAGAAAATTTCTCAGATTCTTGAACCTGGATATAAAATGTTTGCAAATGTTGCCCATTTCCTCTTTATTCATTTATCAGATATTGATGTGAAACACTCAGATTTTACCTCCTATCAACAACTGATATAAAATCCCACTGATTTTCCACTTGTCTCTCTATAATTTGCAAAATGGATCCAAAATCTCTCAGATTTCCACCCTTTCTCTTTCATTTCTGAACGTTGCTCTCAAAGCTCAGGTTTTGCCTCTTTCTATGTCATTATCAAATGTCAGTTAAAAATCCTCTCGGGTTTGGGGCTGTTCCCCGTGTTTCTAAATCCCAGCAACTTCTTCCTTCGAGGGAACCTGTTGCCCTGAGTCTTCTCCATCCTGGAGGTCATCTTTCCCGTCTCCTTTGTGAATCATTTGTTCCCTCCTTTATCTCTGTTAAAATGTTTGCCAAAGAAACAGACCAGCCAGATATTTAATACACATCAAAGTCAGAGGCCTCCCCCTGTTTGGGGATCGGTGGTTCCCAGCTAGTAATGGGAGAGTTGGCTGGACCCTTTTCTTTTCTCCAGCTGGCATGGGATGAGGAGGTCACTCTGAGTGAAGTGTGAGTTGAGAAGTTATCCAAACCCCATGGCAAATGGCCTCTGTGAGGGGTTGCTTCCCACAGTGCTAAGATGCAGCCACCTCTGGGGTGGATCCAGGGTGGCCATTATTTGCTAGTGACAGGCATGGACATTTCTTACCTATTTTGTCCCTCCAGGCCTTCCATACTCCTGTTCAAGAGACATCCCCCAGGGCTCCCTCTGCCTGTGTGACTGGCCAGCAGGGGGCGGTGGTCACTTTCTATCCACTTCTCAGGCACTGTGAGGTAACAGTGTTGCTGGGGCTGGGGGGGGAGATCGCAGCTGAAGGGGGATTGTGGTGGGGGAGGCCTCTGGGTGGCTGGGCAGGGGGTACCCTAGTGAGGTTGGTGGGTTCTGGAGATTTGGGGTTTCAGGGGGTGGGTGTGATGTGCCCAGCCCTGAGGCTGTGGGTCCTGGAGGTGGGTATTGCTGGGGCCTGGTGGCTGCAGAACAGCCGGGTGGGCGTCTCTGGGGCAGGCGGGACAGGGGGTTAGAGGGGGCCTGGTGCTGTGCCAGGGGCTCTGTCTGGGCTTCCCCCGCAGACTCCTGGGATCGCTGCCGTGCCCAGTGCACAGAGTGTGTGTGGGAGAATCCCCGGCGCTAGGCCAGGGGGTGCCCCTGTAAAGCACCAGGGGATCCCGCAGGGGGGAGGAGGGGGTGCCAGGCAAAGGGCAGCGCAGATCCTGCTGGAGGGCGGGGAGGGGGGGATCCGAGGCAGGCAGTGAGGGACTGAGTTCCCAGTGGGGTCCCTTTGGTGGGGTCTCTGGCTGTTGGGGTCTCTTGGTGGGGGGAACCCTTTGGGATTCCCAACCTGGCAATGAAGGTCTGGTGGGGTTCTCTGGCAGGTGGGGCTCTGAGGGGTATCTGAGGTCCCTGGCCAGGGACTCTGGGGGCTGGGTCCCAGGGAGTATCTTGGGCGGGGGGGGTTGGCTGGGGCTCTGGGGGCTGCTACTAACCTTGCTGCTTCTCCATGATTAGCTTATGCCAGAATCCTGGCTCCAAGCACTGCCCGACATTCCCCGGCCAGGCCCAGTCACTGTGATAACTTTCTAGCCACTTATCAAACACTGTGAGGTGAAATCACAGATTTTTGCTCTTCTCCCCTCTTGAAAACTGCAGGAACTTCCAGTTCCATTGTCCTAGATTGTCCAGTCCTTGTCCTGGATCTGGGGGTGAGGGAGGTGGGAAGGGGGTCAGCACTGCCACACGATGGTCTCTTCCACAGCATTCTGGACTCATTATTTCTGAACTCTGGTTTCCTTGAGACTATTGTTAATCCAGATTCACTGTATGGAAAGACAAGGAGTGACTCCAGATGGACAGTGGGGCAAATGAGATCAGCAATTCTCCCTGTGAGGAGGGGTTCTCATTAGCTGCTCTCCCCAGAGAGCTAAAGGAGGGAAGCTGCTCAAACACTCTGTCCCTCTCTGCTCAGGAGATTGGGGTCCAGCTTCCTGGGTCAGACGCTGCAGCCTCCATTGTGATCTGGGTGACCAGGCTTAGCAGCTGCTGCTCCCCCAGCGGGGTTCTGTGCTGGGAAGTGACCTGAATTAAAGCTGCTTCTCTGCCTGGCTCAGGGGATGACTTTCTCCAGCTGGTCCTAGCCCCCTAGGGCAGCCCTGGGCCCTGTTAATACTAAATTCTGAGCCAAGACTCCAGGTAACTGAAAGACCTCAGGGAAAGTCTTCGGGTCTGGCAAGAAAGTGACTCTGCACAAACAGCCCCTCCCTATTTCTCCTCCCATTAGCAATTGCCAGGAGAAAATCCAGCCCTGGGAGAGCAAAGCCCCCAGGAATGGGACTTTCCCAGCCAGAGGGGCAGGGAGAGAGGACAGGGGAAGGAGAGACTGAAAGGGGCAGTGGGAGAAATGAGGGGGGAGAGATTTCCACCCAGACACATGTATTGCTGCATCCCTGGGCAGAACCACTTTCCAGTGAACAAAACAAGGATCAGAGAGAGGAAAAGCCAGTTCCTGACTCCATATTTCCCCTGCTGGGGTGTGGCTGCCGTGGGGTCAGTGTCCGAGGGAATCACCCACAGTGACTCCTTTGGTTCTGCTCTTTTCTAGCCTTGTGTTCAGAGACTTTGTTATGGGGTGAGGGGAGAGAGAAGGGAGATTAAAAATGTGTCTGGGCTTAGCCTGGCAGGAGGGTCAGGTCAACATTGTAATAAACAGACTGAGCATTTCCCAGCATGGCAGACTCTAGGGTGTCTGTCTGCAGGGAAAGGGCCTGGGGGAATTCTGATGTGAAATTAACTAAAACCGGTTCTGAAACACCCACAACTGCCCTTCTCCCCCAGACAGGCTGCAGAATGACATCCATGTTTTGCTCCAGCTCATCCCAGCCTGGCGTGGGACAGGAAAGAGAAATCGCTGCAGTGGAGCCAACTCAGGTAGAGATAATCGGGGGGTTGCTGGTGGGTTCGTGCTGGAGGAGAGGGACAGCAAATACACCGGAGATGGGAAGGTTTGCACAGTCTGGTTTGGAGGTTGGAGCGGGGCAGGAAATTCACAGCGTGGGGAAAGCAGGAGGCCAGGGTGTGGCAAACCTGCTGGGAGTTATTTAATAAGTGGCCTAGATTCTAGGAACAGACCCAGGAGGTTTGGAGGTGGAAATGCCCTAATTTGTGAAGAAAGAAAATAGCCCACCTACATGGAGCTAGTCAAACTGACCAGAGTCCCAGTGCTGGAGCCTGAGCTCACTAGCCAGCGGCTGCTGTGAGATATGAAGGGGGCACCCATGAGTCAGGCTTATTGGAGCTGCCTCTCCCTTCATATCCCGCTTCTCACAAGGAGGAGGCTATTGGGCTTCCTACCAGGGAGCTCTCCCTGGACCCTGCTAGGGGCTCCATCTCCTGTATCGGTCAGTGGCCAGTAGGTGTGTGATGGATCTGCTGGGAGAGACAAGGGGCTCTCTCTTCATCCCCTCACCCTGGTATTTGCTGGATACGCTGAGCGGGGTGGGGGTGGGACTCTGTTGACTGCGATCCACCCAGAGCTTCCATTTGATTGGCTCCTCTCTGCCACAAATAGTGGGGCTCTGAGTGGGGAAAGAGATCCTGAGTGTTGGACTCTTGCTCTTTCAGGGGCCGGTGACCTTCGAGGAGGTGGCTGTGCATTTCACCAGGGAAGAGTGGGCTCTGCTGGACCCCGCTCAGAGAGCCCTCTACTGGGATGTCATGCAGGAGAACTATGAGACTGTGACCTCGCTGGGTAAGGGTTCCTGTCCCCTCGGATCTTGGAAGGGGAAATGAAGAGAAAAGGTTCATGCCAGCCCCATGATGCCACCTCTACTCTGTCCTGTTATGCCAGTGACACACACACACTACCAGAGACCCTCCCCTGCTGCAGAACACTTTGGGAACAGAGCACAGGAGCCGTATCGCACAGTGTCAAATAGCTCCTGTTTGCTCAAGTGAAACTGGGGGTTAGGTCTGGCATAACTGTTCCATACCCCTAATCATTTTTGTTGCCCTTTTCTGAACCTTTTCCAATTCCAATATATCTTTTTTTGAGATGGGGCGACAACATCTTCATGCAGTATTCAAGATGTGGGTCTATCATGGATTTATTTGCTGTTTTTACAAATATGATATATGATATATTCTATCGTATCTATCCCTTTCTTAATTATTTCCAACATTGCTTGCATCATATTTTGCAATATATTCCAAATAAGGTAATTAACATGCAAAATATGTGTCGTTGTTTGGGGTTTTAAGCTTTAAAAGGCTTGTGTGATTTTTAGCTCAGGGGACAGTATTCCAATAGCTGTTGCCCCCTGCGCACTTTTAACCAAGAAAAGAGCCTCAGGCTGAGCTGATTCAAAATCAATCGTGTGGTCGTTTTCCACAACAGCTTCAAGAGGTTCCTGTGATGGAATGTAAATGTCTTCACACCTTCCCCCTGCAGGAGACTGGCTGTTTGACCAGCTGTTTGCCTTGCTGTCTCTGAGGAACTGGTCTGTGGGTGTTCCCCAGAATTGTAACATTTTCAGTAATCTCATACTGTAAAATCTCATAACTTTACATACAGTGTTACTACACATTTTAACAGGAGGATAATATTCAGTAGATTATGCGTTTTCAAATGATACCTCACAAGCCATACTGCGTACAAAATTGATCATAATTTTCTAGAAGAGTGAACACAGAGGTATAGACTGACACAGTGTCTGTGTGTGTGTTCCCAGCAGATATGTGAGTATTTCAATCCCTTATAAGCATAGTGTTCGGCATCTTCAAGGCCCTGGGGAACTGGTCCTGGGAATTCACTGTTTTACCAAGTGTGACACTGTATGGAATTGTGAGACACTTTGGTATTAATAATAAAATAATAATATAATCTGATAAAATTTCAATGAATCATGCTAGATATGCCATGTAAGGTGTCAGTAAAAATGTTATGATTTGCCAAGTATGATAATATTATTTCTATGTTTGTATCACCTTTGTATTGTGACTTATAGATATGTAGGGTATATCTGTATTTCCAGACTTGTGCAGTGTTTCTGGGTGACACCCCCAGACATATTGGGATCAACACTGCCTAGCCTGTTTGATGGCCCATTGACGATCATCAGCTGTACAATGAGCCCATGGAAAGGACCAAGGGGATACACCTATTGAGTCAGCAAGACATGCCGGGGTATGCCTGTCTACTGAGAACTTCAAGGCTTTTCCATGCCATGTGCTGTGAATCTTGTGTTTGGGACACAGGAAGTACAGGCCACATGGCAAAAGGAATATAAAGGGCAGCTGCATCATCTCCATTTTGTCTTCAATCCACCTTCCTACCTCTGGAGCAACTTCTCTACAAAGTGAAGCCTTGAACAAAGGACTGAATGACCCATCCAAACTGTGGATGTGTTCCAGACGGACTTTCAAGCCAGCAACTCACCAACACTGCTAAGAACCTGATATATCCATTTTGGAATGTATCTGACTGCTTTCCCATTTAACTTCTTTCTGTCTTTCTTTCGTTTAAACCTTTAGTTTAGATGCTAAAGGATTGTCTGGAAGGATGGAATTTTGGGTAATATCCAAACCTATACTGACCTGGTGATGTGGCTGACCCTTTGGGGTCACAGGAACACTTTGTTTATGTGAGCAGAGTTTTTAAATAACCTCTCACTGTACTGGACCTCGCTGCTGATTAGGAGTCAGAGAACTGGGATGGAATAAAGGGGGCCGTGTGATTTCTCTTTTCAGCTTCTCGATAACCCATGTGGGGGATCAGAAGCACAGTTGGTGACTGGTCAGTGAGTTTAACTTCAGTGTTAACCAGCAGTTTTGGGAGCATCCGCTCTCCCTTTTTCAGCCTGCCCTAACTTTGGGATTTTCAGTGAGAACTGCCCCTGGCCCACCAGGTCACACTAAGCACTGAAGTTAAATTAATAGAATGTTTTTTTATGACCAAGTCTTATGAAATCAACTGAACTCCTTTGTTTTCTTTCATCTGAGCAGGGTTTCTAGTTTTCCAACGTGATGTGATCTCCCATCTGGAACAAGGGGAAGAGCCATGGGTCCCAGACCTCCAGGGTTCAGAGGAAAGAGAGATCCTGAGAGCTGCCTGCACAGGTGAGGAAACATTAAACCACCTCAGAATCTGTAAGTGCCTGAAGGAAACATCTGGGATGCCCAACAAAGCCCTTGGGGAGGTCTCTCAGTTCATTATTGTCCCTAGCAGGGGTCATATCCTCAGGGTAAATATAGTTCATGGCTTCCTATAGATCCTAGCAGACACCAGGCAGTAGCTTCCTCCCTTCCCCCTGCGTATTTGGATGGGATGTGAAGGCTGAATTCATCCCCCTCCTCTCTCCTATTTGCGGGAAGAGTTTGGGGGAGTTCAGCTCCTGATTTTTATTTGACCTGTCTTCAGCACTTGTTTTTGTTTGGTCTTCTCCTTTCCATTCCTGTTTGAGGTTCCTGTCTCTGTCACAGCAGGTGATGCAAAGGCATGTGAGAAAGAGGAGCAGAATTCTCAGCCTGAAAATGTTGAGCCAGTGGGTAAAAACAGAGCATTATCGCAAAGATCGAAAAGGAATGTGTCCAGGAGTCCTGAGCAGGGAAAATCCTGGGAGATTCAGCACAGACCAAAAACAGAGCAAGGAAACCAGCCAGGGAAGAAAGTGGATAAATTTATTTCCTGTTGGGGAACTCAGAAGGTCCTCATGGAAACCACAAGACAGCAGGATATCCTCAGGCGAAAGAGAAAAAATAGATGCAGTGAGTGTGGAAAAATCTTCTCTCACAGCTCAGCCCTTTCTGTACATCAGAGAATCCACACAGGGGACAGGCCCTATGAATGCCGTGATTGTGGGAAAACCTTCAATCGCAGTTCGCACCTTATTAGGCATCAAACAATCCACAGAGGAGAGAGGCCCTATGAATGCCGTGAGTGTGGGAAAACCTTCACTAGCAGCTCAGACCTTTCTAAACATCAGAGAATCCACAGAGGGGGGAGGCCCTATGAATGCCGTGAGTGTGGGAAATGCTTCACTAACAGCTCAAACCTTTCTCAACATCAGAGAATCCACACAGGGGACAGGCCCTATGAATGCACTGAGTGTGGGAAAACCTTCAATCGCAGTTCGCACCTTATTAGGCATCAAACAATCCAGGTAGGAGAGAGGCCCTATGAATGCCGTGACTGTGGAAAATGCTTCACTAGCAGCTGAAACCTTAGATTTAATTTACCCTGGTTCCTCAACTGTTGCTACAGCTCTAGTACCCATCAATCCAAAGACTGAGAGAAATGGAGAGTTCCAACCATTGTCCTTTTAGTATCTTATTGTTCCTCTCTGTTTTTTGTGCTGGCCTTTCTATTCTATCATTTTCTGCCTTTGTTTAGTTGGTAACAGTTGGTTTCCATCACTCACGTTTGTGTGTTTAAATCTCTATCCATTGTTAAATAAATTTTTTGCTTGTTCGATAACTGTACTCAGGTGCTGTGTGAGATACAGTAGCAATGGTCCACAGTAAAACTAGTAACCTGGGATACTTGGGGAAGAGAGGATCTGGGATTTCACCGAGTATATGGTGATCTGGGCTGGACCCCAGAGGGGGACACATTGAAGGAACTCAAGGGTTAAGGTGGCTGCTGTAACTCAGAGGAGGGTCCTTGAGTTCCAGCAGGCTGGTGAGTTGGTCACTAACATCCAGCTGCCAAATGCAAAACTCCCTCTTCCTTGTGGCAGGTGCCAACAAGGAGACTCACAGTCCTCAGCACCCTGAGAAGGGTCAGTGTGTCTCTATGTTGATCCACCTGTCAAATTCACACAGGGAAAGCTCCCGATAGCACAAAACTCTGCCCTATGAAATCATGGAACATGTGCTCTTTGCTCTGTGAAAGCATGTAAAGAATCCAAGTGCTGGAGGACAGGTTTTGGGTCCAGAGTGCCCCAGACAAATTGGAGGATTGGGCCAAAAGAAATCTGAGGAGGTTCAACAAGGAGAAGTGCAGAGTCCTGCATTTAGGACGGAAGAATCCTATGCACTGCCACAGACTGGGGACTGACTGAGTGAGGGGGGTTTGATAGCAGCCTTCAACTACCTGAAAGAGCAGCAGTGTGGGCTTTCTCCTTGCCACTTTACTGGGCTGGGCAGGCAGCCTGGAGGCCTTTCTAGAAGAGCATTGGGAACTGAGTTAGAAAATCCAATGTGAAAACCAGAACCTCAGGTTTAGACTCATTTATTTATAATATTAAATCTTCAATTCTAGTGTCACTGTCAATACAATTGCTTCAGCCTGATAGTTGCCCAAAGGGAAACTTAACGTCTCTCCCAGGGGAGTGGCGAGAAAACACTTTTCAGAGTCCGAGAGACAAGGCGGGTGAGGGTAAGAGCTTGCAGAGGACCAACCTCTGTTGGTGAAAGAGACAAGCTGTGGAGCTAACCCAGCACCCTTCTTCAGTTCTGTGTAGCCTGGAAGTTCGTCTCTTCCATAACCAGCAGTTAGAACATAAGAACAGCCACACTGAGTCAGACCAGTTCATCTAGCCCACTCTCCTGAAAGTGGCCAATGCCCGGCGCCCCAGAGGACCCCTGGGTTCAACATGGATACACCACCACCACAAACAAGGTTAAAAGTCAATGCACATGGAGAAGGATCTTGTGTTTCATTCCTTATGTCCTAGTCCCATCATGTGGCCATTTCCTTTTCTTCCTTTCTGTTAAAAGCTTTGGTGTTTTGCACAGAAACATTATTTCCCCAGGAGAGACCCAGGAGTGGGGGCTGCATTCCTGTACCAAACAGTCAGTGGAAGGGGGCAGACAAAGGCCTTTAGGACGAGGCGTCCGTCACTGTCAAAAGATCATCTCCCTCCTGCAGGTCACTGGCAGCCTGAATTTGTTCCTTATCCTCCCAGAGTCTGGGGGCTGGAATTAGCACTACCCAGCCCCTGCATATGTACCAGAAACAAACACAAACCTGGTCTTTAACACAAGCTGTCCCCTTCCTTCTCAGGGAAGATTTTTCTGTGATTGAAGTTGAGCTTCAGTTCCCCTTTCCTAGGGGCGGGGCTGGTGTGGGGCCAGCTCCCAATGAGCTCTGTTTTCACCATTGCCCCCTTTCAGTCACTCTGGGATGGTAACTCTGCTCCCAGCTGTCAGGCAGCTTCCAGCCCATCCACCCTACTCACTAACTCCATGGTCTTATGTCACTCCCTCTGCCAGTACACACAGCCTGCAGGAAAGCTACTCCTGCCAGCTGCATTGGTGGTATAGTGGTGTGCGTAGGTGTCTTCCAAGCAGTTGATCTGGGTTTGATTCCCAGCCAATGCGCTAATGGCTTTTCTCTTCTGTTGTTTCCTCATCTGGATGTGGTTTAATTTCACTCACATTGTGTTACAATCACATTATCTATAGAATGAGACAATAAATGTGTCAAAGTCCAGCAGGTCATACAGGATGGAGGCACACAAGGGGCTGGAATGTGTCATCTGAGAAAGACAGAACCCTTGGAAACCTGCATCTCCCATCCCTGGCCTTGTGTGTTATGATTCCAGCTGCATGAGCTGTTTGTAGGATGTTCTGGCATGATGGGGAAATGAAGTTTTGAGTCAGTTTTTGCTCCTGCAGGTTCCTTTGCTGTTACAGTTATAATGACATGAACAAAAGGGAAGCAAAATTAACATAAACCCCAAATTGCAATACAGGTGGGGAAAGGGAAGATCATGGTTAAGCCAAACACGTCAAAATAAAAATTAATACTAAAAAGGTGAGGAGGGAAGAGATCAGGTATGTGGAGATCCCCTTGATATTTCAACGCACATTGTTAGAATCTAAGTTCAGACTTGACACTGGAAAACCTGCAACTTACTGTCTCTCTGAACACCTGTGATGAGCAAGATGGAGTTGGGACACCTGTTCTGGCTCAATCATTTATTGTCTCTCTCTTCTCTCCTTCTTCTCCCCCCAATTCCTCATCTCCAATGTCTCTGCCTTTCTCCTCTTGCTCCCTCTCCCCTGCCCTTTCCAGGAACTCACAGTCTACAGCATTTAGGACAAGCCAGAGCTCCCATGTTCTGCACATGAGCCTGTCTCAAAGGACGTGGGACCCCGGTCAGAACCAGTCATCTGATCAATATGACCCTTTATGGGCGACTTCTCTGCCTACTCTGCAATTTACACACACACACACTGAAGGGGGTGGGGGTACAGCTCTGACTGAGAGGCCCCACAGGAGAAACTTCAGCCCAAAGACAAATTTGTGTGAAATGCTGAGAAGTGAAGAGCCCCCTTCCCCTCCCCCCAAATCCCAAGAACTCTAGTGTCACCCCCATGGCACCAGCACAGGGAACCCAGTTAGATGGGGTTACAGAATACAAGGGGGGAGGCAGCAGGGAGAGAGGTGACAGGGAATCTCTCTTTTTCTTTCTCTCGTCACTTTCTGTTCTTCTCTTTCCTTCCAGGAACTGCAGTCACAGCAGGGAGGGGTTTGTCTCCGTGTCTGTCACGGAGGTGGTGGAAGTGATGGATTCTGTGACTTCCTGCAACCTCCGTGACTTCTGCAGTGGGCACAGTGGCTGACTCCAGGGCCACTCAATCAACTGGCTCCAGGGACCGCCCAAGCAGCGGCCAATGCGGCTGGCCCTGGGGACCACTTGACCAGTGGTCCCGAGGGCAGCAGCAGCAGCCACAGCTTGGTGGCCTCTGGCAGCACTTCTGGGGTGGCCAGAACAGCAGCTGGCCCCCTGGGGCTCCCCCCTGCCCTAGCAGCATCTGGAGTGGCAGCGACTCTCAGGGCTTCTCCCCTGGTAGCTGGTGCTCATTATCCATCAAATAAATCAACACGCTTCCCCCTGCAAGTGGATTTAGCCCGGGACCCTCAGAGTCAGCAGCTGTTACACCCCCACTGAGATCTCTGGTCAGGTGTCCTAGTGCCAGGAGCCTCCGATGTAGATCCTAAAATAGCATTTTTGCACCAGGGACAGCTGAAATTTTGGACCAGACATTGTAGCTCCTCTGTTATTTTACTGAATTGCTTCAAAACAGCAAGTGTAGAAAGTCTCCTAAGTGCCAGGCTCTCTGCCATGGAAAAAGTTGCCCCTGCTCTGCAGGAGTCTGTGCGTTTCACCCAGCAACGTACACACCTGCTCCGCACTGAAGGGGGGGTCAGACAGTGACGGTAACGCAAATCTTCCGACTAGTAACCCAGGTCCCTTTCTTTAACCCAGGACGTGCTAGTCACCTGTTAGCCATGGCGTTATCTTCACCTTCAAATACCTCTCAGGACATTGAACAGAGGGAGTGAACCCCCCCAAATGGCTCCCTGTTGAGGCGTTGTACCGGACCTGCCCCTGGAGACTGTCTGGTTTTATACTCTTAGAGCTTTTTCTCTTCAAACCCCTTATTCCAATCTCTGGGCCAACCTCCACATTTAAGAGTTTAGAATTTACTCTCATCACCCTCCTATGGCACTTTCCATGTGAATTGGGCAAAGAAAGTGGGGGAAGCTCCGTGGCTAATGAAAACCAACGTTCTGGGTGAGGCCTGAACTCACACCCACAGCTGTATTTCCCCCTGCATGAGCCACTATAGGTGCTTCTTAGACAAACTTGGGCTGTCGGTGGTTATGTGTGTCTGTGCTTCACCACTTTGGCTGCTCTGTGAAAAGCTGATGGTTCAAACAGAAGCTGGTGGGGGTTTGTTTTGTTTTAAGCAATTAGAGTCTAGTACATTTTAACAGGCAGAAAATGTCCTATTCTGGTCTAGCCCCATTTGACTCCTTCTGTCCATCTTCTTCCTTCCCCCTCAGTGTCTTTCCTTCCCCATTGGGGACATGCAGAGATGAACCCCAGTCAGTCTGTGTCACAGAGAGTCTGTATCTCCTAAGGAATGTGGGTGAAGGATTCCAGCTGAATTAACGCCGCTCACCTGGGTTAGAAACATTTGTTTCTTTCGAGCAGATAGTGGGAAATGGGACATTAATTCAGACCCAGGAGGCAAGGCAGAGGCTTCATGATCTTGATCTCCAGGAAGGGAGAGAGGATCCCCAGGAAGGAACAGAGCTTCCTTTAGACTCAAGCTGGGGCCTCCTGGAAGTTGGAAAAGACCCTTGGTCACTGAGGATCTCATGGGATCGTGCTGCTCCAGAGGCTCGAGAGTCCTGGGTGCAGGGAGGGTGTCACTGCACAGTCTGAAATGGAAGGGAGGACCCTGGAAGGGACGGGGAGGAACAGAAAATGGAGAGGAATGAAACAGAATAAAGGCCTCTTCTCTCTCCCCTCCCCGACCCAGCAAGAACTGTTATCAGTGGGGAAACTCCCCACGATGAATGGCAGAGACCACAGAGACATTTGCCTCATGCTGAGAAGTAAGGTGACCAGACAGCAAGTGTGAAAAATCAGAGAGTTTCCCCAGATGCATTGGTGGTATAGTGGTGAGCATAGCTGCCTTCCAAGCAGTTGACCTGGGTTCGATTCCCAGCCAATGCAATGATGTGATGATTGCTGTCCTGAGAATTGGTTTAATTTCAGTCATGTTGTTTCAGTTTATCAATGGAATGAGAGAATCAGTGTCCCAAATCCCAACAGGTCATTAAACACCCAGTGGAGGAAGAAAGGGGTGGGACTATACAATGAGCAGTTGGAGTCATCCTGGTATTACAATGCTTGGTTGATTTTTTTTTTAAATTCCTTTACTTCCCTCTCCCTTTTAGACTCGGAGCCTTTAAGGTCAGAAGGGACCAGTGTGATCATCTTGTCTGACCTGCTGCACCTTGCAGGCCAAAAGACCCCACCCACCCACTCCTGTAATAGACCCGGGAGGGGAGGCAGCTCCGTGAACTGCCCCTACCCCAGACAGCACATGGAGGCCCTCTGCTCCCCTCCCCCAACGGGTGTGCAGAGATGTGCCAGCAGCATTAAGGTGGCTCCATGCCCACTCTACCTCCGTCCCTCCGTGCCGCTCCCAGAAGTGGCTGGCATGTCCCAGCATCCCCAGGGGTGGGGGGAGTGTCACCACATGCTGACCCTGCCCCGAGCACCAACTCTGCAGCTCCCATTGGCCAGGAACTGTAGCCAATGGGAGCTCTGGGGGCAGCGCCTGCAGACAGCAGCACATGGAGATCCCCTGGCCCCACTCATCTAGGAGCTGCTGCCAGAGGGTTGTGTGTACCGGTCACTTTGGGAGCTGCACCACCCCTCCTGCACCCCACCCCCACCCCCAGCGCAGAGCCCACACCCAAATTTCCTCCCAGTGCTTTGCTTGTCTTTCTTTTACCAGAACCATCCTTCTTCTCCTGGGCTGCAAGTAGCCATCCCTGGGAAGCCAAGAGGCAGGCACAGGATTCTGCAAGGTAAGTGTCCCACAGCGCCGCGATGGACAGTGCGATGAAGGTAAGTCTTCCTGAGGCACAATGAACTGCAATGCAGCGAACCACTGGCCAGGCGGTCCGGGCCAAGGGCATTCACTGGAGGTACAAGCTTGTGAGTGACTCCTGAGCACAGGGCCCCTTCCCCTTTTAAGGACCTGCTCCTCATGGCCTGCGACTAGAGATGACTTGGCTGCATCTGGTGGGTCACACTCCACCTCAGCCAGTGTCCATGCTCTGGGTGTGTGATCGCTGCCTAATGAGAGTCCCAGACACCTTGTCTATCTAGGAGCTCTTCTGATCTTCCAGCTGTTCAACCAGCCCCTTCATCCCACAAGCATTACAGGAGGGAGCGGGAGGGGGAGGGGGAAAGCCACTTCACAGGCATTCAGAGAGGGAGAGGAAACAAAAATGGGAATCGGGGAGGTATAACAGACCTATTGAGCATAGAAATCACTGCTGCTCCTACAACAGCAGGGACAGGCCACTAGGAGAACTTAAGCCATCATGTTTCTGCCTGGTTTTGAACCAGGGACCTTTTGCGTGTTAGGCAAACGTGATAACCACTACACTACAGAAACTCTGTTGCAGGGCTCTGCCCCTCCCTTCATAAGAACAGAAGAATGGCCAGACTGGGTCAGACCAAAGGTCCATCCAACCCTATATCCTGTCTGCCAACAGTGGCCAATGCCAGGTGCCCCAGAGGGAGTGAACCTAACCGGAAATGGTCAAGTGATCTCTCTCCTGCCATCCATCTCCACCCTCTGACAAACAGAGGCTAGAGATACCATTCCTTACCCAGGCTGCCTAATAGCCATTAATGGACTTCACCTCCATGAATTTATCTGCAAAAATAATGAGGAGTACTTGTGGCACCTTAGAGACTAACAAACTTATTTGAGCATAAGCTTTCGTGGGCTAAAATCCACTTAATCAGATGCATACAGTGGAAAATACAGCAGGAAGATATATATACACACAGAGAACATGAAAAAATGGGTGTTGCCATCCACACTATAATGAGAGTGAGCAGTTAAGGTGAGCTATTATCAGCAGGAGAAAAAAACCTGTAGTGACAATCAGGATGGCCCATTTCCAACAGTTGACAAGAAGGTGTGAGTAACAGTAGGGGGACAAATAAACATGGGGAAATAGTTTTACTTTGTGTAATGACCCACCCACTCCCAGTCTTTATTCAAGCCTAATTTAACGGTGTCCAGTTTGCAAATTAATTCCAATTCAGCATCTCTCGTGAGAGTCTGTTGTTGAAGGTTTTTTGTTGTAATATTGCGACTTTTAGGTCTGTAATCGAGTGACTAGGGAGATTGAAGTGTTCTCTGGCTGTGTTTGAATGTTATAATTCTTGATGTCTGATTTGCGTCCATTTATTCTTTTATGTAGAGACTCTCTGGTTTGGCCAATGTACATGGCAGAGAGGCATTGCTGGCACATGATGGCACTTATCACATTGGTAGATGTGCAGGTGAATGAGCCCCTGATGGCATGGCTGATGTGATTAGGTCCTATGATGGTGTCCCCTGAACAGATATGGGGAGAGAGTTGGCAATGGGCTTTGTTGCAAGGACAGGTTCCTGGGTTAGTGTTTTTGTTGTGTGGTTGCTGGTAAATATTTGCTTCAGGTTGGGTGGCTGTCAGTAAGCAAGGACTGACCTGTCTCCCAAGATCTGTGAGAGTGAGGGATTGTCCTTCAGGATGGGTTGTAGATCCTTGATGATGCACTGGAGAGGTTTTAGTTGGGGGCTGAAGGTGACGGCTAGTGGGGTTCTGTTCCTTTCTTTGTTGGGCCTGTCCTGTAGTAGGTGACTTCTGGGTACTCTTCTGGCTCTGTCAATCTGCTTCTTCACTTCAGCAGGTGGGTACTGTAGTTGTAAGAACGCTTGATAGAGATCTTGTAGGTGTTTGTCTCTGTCTGAGGGGTTGGAGCAAATGCGGTTGTATCTTAGAGCTTGGCTGTAGACAATGGATTGTGTGATGTGGTCTGGGTGAAAGCTGGAGACATGTAGGTAAGTATAGCGTTCAGTATGTTTCCGGTATAGGGTGGTGTTTATGTGACCATCGCTTATTAGCACAGTAGTGTCCAGGAAGTGGATCTCTTGTGTGGACTGGTCCAGGCAGAGGTTGTAGGTGGGATGGAAATTGTTGAAATCATGGTGGAATTCCTCAAGGGTTTTCTTTTCCATGGGACCAGATGATGAAGATGTCATCAGTGTAGCACAAGTAGAGTAGGGGCATTAGGGGACGAGAGCTGAGGAAGCGTTGTTCTAAGTCAGCCATAAAAACGTTGGCACACTGTGGGGTCATGTGAGTACCCATAGCAGTGCTGCTGACTTGAAGGTAAACATTGTCCCCAAATGTGAAATAGTTATGGGTGAGGACAAAGTCACAAAGTTCAGCCTCCAGGTTTGCTGTGACATTATCGGGGATACTGTTCCTGACGGCTTGTAGTCCATCTTTGTGTGGAATGATGATGGAGCGTCTACATAGCCAGACAATCCTGCTGTCAGGGTGCCAATGCCTGAGATGATGGGGCATCCAGGATTTCCAGGTTTATGGATCTTGGGTAGCAGATAGAATAACCCTGGTTGGGGTTCTAGGCTGTCTTATTGCCAAGGGACGGAGAAACTCAGCCAGCCGCAGGGGGTGCATAACACCGTCCTAGTGTGGGGGTGACAGCGCCTCCAAGATCCTGACACCCCTATTGGTTCCACTGCTGGTTGTTTTCCTTTTTCGGTGGGACTTTGGGCAAGTTGCTCCCCCCTCTAGGGCTCCGTCCCCAGCAAGCAAATGGGGATTTAATACTTTCCCGCTATTGGAAAGTGCTGGGAGAATCCCCCAGCCAAAGCTGCTCTGACAGCGCTAAGCAGCATCTGACCATTCAAGGTCAGAGCGCACTGCCCAGGAGGAGTGTTTGGCTCTGGGGTTTCACTTCAGCCCAGTCTAGAGAGAGGGGCCTAGCCATGGGGTTTGGATCAAGAAGACCAAGTCTCCAATTTATTAAGGGCGTTTTGAATTCCAGTCCTGAGCTCCAAAGTGCTTGGTGTCGTTTGCACATTTTAGAAGCATGATCTCCACTCCATTTTCCAAATAATTCATGAAACTATTGAATAGTACTGGACCCCGGACTGATCCCTGCCGGACCCACGAGTTGCCCCCTCTCTGTTGGGCAGCCAACCATGGAGAAGGGCCCTTGGAGTCTGGGCTTTCAACCAGCTCTGCACCCACATGACACTGATTGCAGCTGGACCGCATTTCCCTCGTTTGCTTGTGAGAATGTCCTACGGGACTGTGTCAAAAGCCTTAGTAACCCTGAGATAGATCCCATCTACTGTTTACCCACCTCCACTTGGCCCGGAACCCTGCCAAAGAAGGAAAGAGGCTGGGTTTGGGATGATTTGTTCTTGACAAATCCATGCTCACTTGTCCTAAGAACCAAATTCTCCTGTAGGTGCTGCTGACAAACTGTTTAAGAATGTATTGCAGTATCTCTCCAGCTATGGAAGTGAGGCTAGCTAGTCTGTAAGTCCCAGGGGTCTCTTTGTTCCCCTTTGAAAGATAGGTCCTGTCTTGTTCATGGATGGGAAGATGTTCTTTTTCAGGGATCTCAGATGAGAACTGGGGCACAACACCTGGTTTGTTAAGGCCACAAACATGGAGGCAGGAACCTCTTCTCTCCTGCTGGCAAAGAACCCCAGGTACCTAAAAGACAGGGACTCACACCCCTGAATGGGCTTTAGAAAAGGCAATGGTTAAAAAGTTTGTCCCGACCATTTCTTGTTTCCGCAGACTAGACATTTTAGCAAACTTTAGAATTCCTTGGTGTTAAACACCGTGAAACTCCCCTTTCTCCTTCACAGAGGGCTTTATCGCCCCTTATCTCACTCAGGCTCACGACTGCCCAGAGTTTGAGAACTGTCCCTGTTCCCATTGGGCAGATGGGGAGGAGCCTGAGGTATAGAGAAGGGAAGTGACCTGTCACCAGATGGATCAGACTGAACAGGTTTCAAATCTCCAGGAGGTTCTTACCTTCTAAACAGGGACGGCTGTTTTCTAGTAAAATCACTAAAAGGGAAGGAGAAAACTCGAGAGAGGTTCCTCCTGGCGCTCACGTCCGTGAACCCGAATACTCTCTCAGTCCTCAAAGAGAGACCTGGAGAAGGAGACTTGCTGCAGCAAAGCCACAGGGGTCTCTGAGGTTTCCCTGGCCCCTCGCCCCGTCCTGCCTGGCTGATGTCAGCATCTCTCTGTGAGGTCACCACCTCCCCACCACCTTGGACCAATAGTCTGAGGTCCTGCAAAAGGCCTTTGTGATGTCACTGCCACACCCCTCCCTTGCTGGGCTAATGTCCTGCCTCTGGCCAGGCACTTTGCAGGTTTGAGCTACTCCCTGTGGATCACCCCACTCAAGGAGCGTTCATTCTAGGCAGCAAGCCAGCTAGACAGGGAAACATCAGACGCTGCTCCCAATGCTACACTCAGTTTTTCAGAAATTAGTCGACTTTATGGCCAGAAGAGACCATTAGAGCATCTAATCTGACCCCCTGCATATCACAGGCCTCCTGTATGACAGAAGAGCTACTTTGGCATCTAGTCTTCATTAAATGACATCAGGAGATGGAGAATCCACCACTTCCCTTGGTAGCTTGTTCGTGTGGTGAATCATCCTCGCTGTTGAATATTTGTGCCTTAGTTGTAATATGAATTTGTCTCTTTTCACCTTCAGGCCATTGGGTCTTGTTATGCGTTTCTCTGCTAGATTCAAGAGCGCTTTAACACCCAATATTTTCTCTCCATTAAGGCACTTCAACACGTCAATGAAGTCACCTTTCAATGTTCTTTTGATCAGCTAAGCAGGTTGAGCTCTTTCAATAGCTCCCTAGAAGGCATTTTTCTCCAGCCCTCAGAACCTTTGGTGGCTCTTTGCTGCCCCAGCTCCAATTTCACAACATCTTTTTCAAACGAGGACACCAAAACTGGAGGCAGTATTCCAGTATCAGTCTGACTGATGCCGTGTCACCTCCTGTGACGTTATTGACATAATCTGTAACTGTATAGATCACCATTGCGACCGCTGTTCTATTTGTAGCCAATATTGTAGAAAGGTTGTCACGTAAGGGGTCTATGGAGAGGTCCTGATTGGCTGATTATAATTATGCTATTTCTAGATGTGTATCATTTTTATAGTTGATGTTATGAATTCCTGCCCATTTCCCCATTGGCTGGAGCATGGCTAGATTGTGTCTGTGGTTAATGATGTTGCTGTAGATTGTTCGTTTCCTGCCTTGGCAATTCAGACAGTCCCTTTTCCCAACATATCTCCAGCACATCATTAGTTCCAATAAAAGGGGCAGCTTTTCTCTGGGGCACTGAGATTTTCTGGGGAGTTGGTGGCTCCTTTCTTTCCTCACCCTGGAGTAAACTCACCTTTTTATTCCATGGTTCATGCTTTATGGAATAACAACAGCAGCTTGAAGAAAGAGGAGAGTGAATATCTCACTGCCAGGGCTGAAGGTGGCCACGTCCCCTCTGTTTGACCGTTGCCATTGCAGGAGAGACGGTGTCAATACAATTGAATGCCCTGGCTCAGACTAGTGACACAGGGAGGTTTTGCTGTTCATGGATCCATGCAAAGGAAATTGTGTCTCTGTGTGAAACGGAGGAGGGACATGAAACGGCCACAGGGTGGTGCAATGCCCTAAGCTAAGGCAGGAGGGGGAAGGAATGGGGCTGAGGAATGACTGAAGTGGACTCACCTGGGATTGAAATGACATTTGTTTGTGTCGGGCAGTGAGAAATGTGACATTAATTCAGATGCAGGGTTGAGGCTTCTTTAGCTCCTTGTAGAACTTGAACTTGATTTCCCAGAAGGGAGAAAGGGAAAGTCTGGGGCTGCCTTGAGTCCCTGGCTGGGTCTCCTGGGCAGTGGAAAACATCCCTTGTTTGGCCCTGCCAAGGGGATCGCGGAGGCTGAGACGCCCCTCGGCTTGGATCAAAGGGGGAGTTGGATGGAATTTATCACACAACCCTCCCTGCTCCCCAGAGCCCCACGGGGAGAAGCTAGAGAAGGGGGAGTCATTCCTCCCCTGCGCTCCCAGAAGAGCTGCTAGCAGGGCCGCCCGGAGGCAGGGGCAAGGGGGGCAATTTGCCCAAGGCCCTGGGTCTTGCAGGGGCCCCCACAAGCAGGAGCGTAGCTGGGGGGAGCAGGGGGGCTGCCACTCCCCCACTGAGCACATTCCCCCGAAGTGGTGCCTTAGTAGGAATTTGGAATAAGGTGGAAAGATCTGGATTTCTCCCCCCCCCCCCGCCGAGTACGGCACTGCTGATTGGCCGCCGGGGCCTGATTGAGCTGCTCCCATTGGGCCTCCAGCAGCCAGACCCCCCCTTGCACACACACACACCCCCGCTGCCTCAGCACGCTGCGGGGGAGGGGCTGTGTGCTGGCACGTGTTTCACTTTGGCTCCAGAGGCAGCCAGCGGCTCGAGCTGCCGGGTGGTAAGAGGAGTCCTGGGGGGCAGTTAGGGAGCAAGGGGAGTGTTGGATGGTTCGGGGGGGGGACTTTCTGGGGGCTGGGGCAGTCAGGGAGCAGGGGGGGTTAGATGGGAGGAAGTCTGGGCCTCTGTCCAACAGCAAAACACAAGCCTAGAAAAGCAGCCGTTAGCGGGAAGTGCTATCAGCTGGCCCGGGCAGCCTGCACGGCCCCCGGCTCACTTGCCTGAGCTGTATTGTTAATGCATTTTAGTTGGAAGATGCAGCCTGAGTGATTGAAAGGCCCCAAACGCGGCTGAAAGAGCTGGGAGAGTTGCAAGCTTTTTCTGCTGGGCTTTTCATCGGGGTCACACAATGCAAACCTGCTTGAGGCTCCGCACAGGAGAGATTTCTTGAGGCCGTCCATGCAGCTCACAGCTTAAGTTCTTCTAAGCTTGCAGCCGTGGCACAAAAGGATTTGGGAGCAGTTAACAATTCTGTGTGGTTAAGAGATTTTCATTTCCTGGGCCCTGCTACCCAATGCCACAGGGGAGACTGAGTGAGTAGCCCGGCTTGTCCTCTGCAATCCCTTCCCTGCGTCTTTCCCTTGTGTTTGCAAGGGTCTCATTAACATGCTGCATCCGAACACACCTTCCCTCCAGAGACACAGTCCTGGCTTCTCCTCCTTCCTCACTTTCTCCTTCTCTCCATCTCTGTGGTTTTTCTCCATGCCCCGTCCCTGGTCTCTGCTCCCTCCCCACCCCATGCACTGTATTGAGCACGTCTCTGCCTCTCTTTTTTATGGGCCCTGTGCTGGGATGGCAGAGGCAGGGCTATTGTTGTGTTCTCTGCTGGGTCTGTCTGGATCAGACTCTAAAATCAAACACTCCCTTTGCTAGCAGGATCCCTCCGCCTGCTCACAAGAGCTTCTGGCTACACACTAGAGCCAGGTGCTAGGACAGAAGCAGCTGCCCATGTACCCTCAATGGCAGGAGCAGTGCGTGGTCCTCGCCCTGCCCCCCACACACTTTGGATTACGGGTGTGTCTTGGTGTATATTGGGGTCCTGTCAGGGGTGGGAGTGGTTGGATAGGTGTGGGAGTCGTGCCAGTGTGTCTGGGGGCTGGGGTGTTGATAAGGGTCGGGGCTGTCTGGGGACAGGTTGGGTTCTAGGGGGCAGTCAGGGACCGGGGTCCCAGGAGGGGGCAGTCAGGGGACAAGGAGTGGGGGTGGGAGTTCTGAAGGGGGCAGGAAGTGGGAGGAGCGGATGTAATTAGTAATTTGATATGTTGGGTGGTGCCTTTTTATGTGTTCGCTTCCCCTCATGTGAGACCCTGGCTACGCCGCTGCCCACGAGAATACAGTATTCTACAGTATTGCAACTTTTTTGTCTGGAAGGGGCCCCCAAAATTGCTTTGCCCCAGGCCCCCTGAATCCTGTGGGCAGCCCTGAACTAATGTCGAGTGTTTGCTCAGCGGGAGGAGGGCAGTGGGGAGGGATCCTGGAAGCAGGGAGTTGGACAGTGTGGGAGGAGCCCAGCAGTGGGGGTGGGGGCAGAGGTCTGAGGGGAGGTCAGGAAGGATCCCAGCGTTGTGGGAAGTGGGCAGCATGGAGAGCCCAGGCCTGGCATGGGCTCTGGGCAGAGTGACTCTGTCCTTCTACACTCCCCCCCGGCAGGCTAGGCAGGACTGGGAGAATTACGTGTTTGTTGGTAAATGTCAATTTCTGCGTAAACACACGACCCAATGGCAAAATATTTCCATTGATAATCATCAAACCTGACAGATGGGCAGAGTAAGAAACATGCTGCTTGAGAACGTGTCCTGTTCCAATCCGATACGGATCCCTTCCGCCTTGGGCACCACCAGGCGGGTGTTTCATTTCCCTCCCTATTTTCACACAGAGACACAATGTCCTTTGCATGGATCCATGAACAGCAAAACCTCCCTGTGTCTCTTGTCTGAGCCAGGGCATCCGATTCCAGTGACACCTTCTCTCCTGCAATGGTAACTGTCAAACAGAGGAGACGTGGCCACCTTCAGCCCTGGCAGTGAGATATTCCCTCTCCTCTTTCTTCAGGCTGATGTTGTTATTCCATAAAACATGAACCATGGAATAAAAAGCTGAGTTTACTCCAGGGTGAGGAAAGAAAGGAGCCACCATCTCCCCAAAAAATCACAGTGCCCCAGAGAAAAGCTGCCCCTGTTATTGGAACTAATGATGTGCTGGAGATATGTTGGGAAAAGGGACTGTCTGAATCGCCAAGGCAGGAAATGAACAATCTACAGCAACATCATTAACCACAGACACACTCTAGCCATGCTCCAGCCAGTGGGGAAATGGGCAGGAATTCATAACGTCAACTATAAAAATGATACACATCTAGAAATAGCATAATTATAATCAGCCAATCAGAACCTCTCCATAGACCCTTTACGCGACAACCTTTCTACAATATTGGCTACAAATAGAACAGCAGTCACAACGGTGATCTATACGGTTACAGATTATGTCAATAACGTCACAGGAGGTGACACGGCATCAGTGAGACTGATACTGGAATAGCCTCCAGTTTTGGTGTCCTCGTTTGAAAAAGATGTTGTGAAATTGGAGCTGGGGCAGCAAAGAGACACCAAATGTTCTGAGGGCTGGAGAAAAATGCCTTCTAGTGAGCTATTGAAAGAGCTCAACCTGTTTAGCTTATCAAAAGAAGATTGAAAGGTGACTTCATTGAAGTGTTGAAGTGCCTTCAGAGAGAGAAAAGATTTGGGTATTAAAAGGCTCTTGAATCAAGCAGAGAAAGGCATAAAAAGACCCAATGGCTGGAAGGTGAAAAGAGACAAATTCATATTACAACTAAGGCACAAATATTCAACAGTCAGGATGATTCACCACAGGAACAAGCTACCACGGGAAGTGATGGATTCTCCAACTCCTGATGTCATGTCATGAAGACTAGATGCCTTTCTGGAATGTATTTGCCCCCAAAATAGCTCTTGTGTCATACAGGAGGCCTGTGATATGCAGGGGGTCAGATTAGATGCTCTAATGGTCTCTTCTGGCCATAAAGTCAACTCATTTCTGAAAAACTGAGTGTAGCATTGGGAGCAGCATCTGATGTTTCCCTGTCTAGCCGGCTTGCTGCCTAGAACGAACGCTCCTTGAGTGGGGTGATCCCCAGGGAGTAGCTCAAACCTCCAAAGTGCCTGGCCTGGGGCAGGACATTGGCACAGCAAGGGAGGGGTGTGGCAGTGACATCACAAAGGCCTTTTGCAGGACCTCAGACTATTGGTCCAAGGTGGTGGGGAGGTGGTGACCTCACAGAGAGATGCTGACATCAGCCAGGCAGGACAGGGGCGAGGGGCCAGGGAAACCTCAGAGACCCCTGTGGCTTTGCTGCAGCAAGTCTCCTTCTCCAGGTCTCTCTCTGAGGACTGAGGGAGTATTCGGGTTCACGGACGTGAGTGCCAGGAGGAACCTCTTTCGAGTTTTCTCCTTCCCTCTTAGTGATTTTACTAGAAAACAGCCATCCCTGTTTAGAAGGTAAGAGCCTCCTCGAGATGTGAAACCTGTTCAGTCTGATCCATCTGGTGACAGGTCACTTCCCTTCTCTATACCTCAGGCTCCTCCCCATCTGCCCAATGGGAACAGGGACAGTTCTCAAACTCTGGGCAGTCGTGAGCCTGAGTGAGATAAGGGGCGATAAAGCCCTCTGTGAAGGAGAAAGGGGCGTTTCACGGTGTTTAACACCAAGGAATTCTAAAGTTTGCTAAAATGTCTAGTCTGCGGAAACAAGAAATGGTCGGGGCCAAACTTTTTAACCACTGCCTTTTCTAAAGCCCATTCAGGGGTGTGAGTCCCTGTCTTTTAGGTACCTGGGGTTCTTTGCCAGCAGGAGAGAAGAGGTACCTGCCTCCATTTTTGTGGCCTTAACAAACCAGGTGTTGTGCCCCACTTCTCATCTGAGATCCCTGAAAAAGAACATCTTCCCATCCATGAACAAGACAGGACCTATCTTTCAAAGGGGAACAAAGAGACCCCTGGGACTTACAGACTAGCTAGCCTCACTTCCATAGCTGGAGAGATACTGCAATACATTCTTAAACAGTTTGTCAGCAGCACCTACAGGAGAATTTGGTTCTTAGGACAAGTGAGCATGGATTTGTCAAGAACAAATCATCCCAAACCAATCCTCTTTCCTTCTTTGGCAGGGTTCCGGGCCTAGTGGAGGTGGGTAAACAGTAGATGGGATCTATCTTGGGGTCACTAAGGCTTTTGACACAGTCCCGCAGGACATTCTCACAAGCAAACAAGGGAAATGAGGTCTAGATTCAATCAGTGTCACGAGGGTGCAGAGCTGGTTGAAAGCCCAGACTCCAAGGGCCCTTCTCCATGGTTGGCTGCCCAACAGAGAGGGCACCTCGTGGGTCCGGCAGGGATCAGTCCGGGGTCAGTACTATTCAATAGTTTCATGAATGATTTGGAAAATGGAGTGGAGAGCATGCTTCTAAAATGTGCAAATGACACCAAGCACTTTGGAGCTCAGGACTGGAATTCAAAATGCCCTTAACAAATTGGAGACTTGGTCTTCTTGAGCCAAACCCCATGGCTGGGCCCCTCTCTCTAGACTGGGCTGAAGTGAAACCCCAGAGCCAAACCCTCCTCCTCCTGGGCAGCGCTCCGGCCTTGAATGGTCAGATGCTGCTTAGCGCTGTCAGAGCAGCTTTGGCTGGGGGATTCTCCCAGCACTTTCCAATAGCGGGAAGGTACGAAATCCCCATTTGCCTGCTGGGGACGGAGCCCTAGAGGGGGGAGCAACTTGCCCAAAGTCCCCCAGGAAAGGAAAACAACCAGCAGTGGAACCAATAGGGGTGTCAGGATCTTGGAGGCGCTGTCACCCCCACACTAGGGCGGTGTTATGCACCCCTGCGGCTGGCCGAGTTTCTCCGTCTCTTGGCAATAAGACAGCCTAGAACCCCAACCAGGGTTATTCTATCTGCTACCCAAGATCCATAAACCTGGAAATCCTGGATGCCCCATCATCTCAGGCATTGGCACCCTGACAGCAGGATTGTCTGGCTATGTAGACGCTCCATCATCATTCCACACAAAGATGGACTACAAGCCGTCAGGAACAGTATCCCGATAATGTCACAGCTGAATTTTGTGACTTTGTCCTCACCCATAACTATTTCACATTTGGGGACAATGTGTACCTTCAAGTCAGCGGCACTGCTATGGGTACTCACATGACCCCACAGTGTGCCAACGTTTTATGGCTGACTTAGAACAACGCTTCCTCAGCTCTCGTCCCCTAATGCCCCTACTCTACTTGTGCTACACTGATGACATCTTCATCATCTGGTCCCATGGAAAAGAAAACCCTTGAGGAATTCCACCATGATTTCAACAATTTCCATCCCACCTACAACCTCTGCCTGGACCAATCCACACAAGAGATCCACTTCCTGGACACTACTGTGCTAATAAGCGATGGTCACATAAACACCACCCTATACCGGAAACATACTGACCGCTGTACTTACCTACATGTCTCCAGCTTTCACCCAGACCACATCACACAATCCATTGTCTACAGCCAAGCTCTAAGATACAACCGCATTTGCTCCAACCCCTCAGACAGAGACAAACACCTACAAGATCTCTATCAAGCGTTCTTACAACTACAGTACCCACCTGCTGAAGTGAAGAAGCAGATTGACAGAGCCAGAAGAGTACCCAGAAGTCACCTACTACAGGACAGGCCCAACAAAGAAAGGAACAGAACCCCACTAGCCGTCACCTTCAGCCCCCAACTAAAACCTCTCCAGTGCATCATCAAGGATCTACAACCCATCCTGAAGGACAATCCCTCACTCTCACAGATCTTGGGAGACAGGCCAGTCCTTGCTTACTGACAGCCACCCAACCTGAAGCAAATACTTACCAGCAACCACACAACAAAAACACTAACCCAGGAACCTATCCTTGCAACAAAACCCGTTGCCAACTCTGTCCACATATCTATTCAGGGGACACCATCATAGGACCTAATCACATCAGCAATGCCATCAGGGGCTCATTCACCTGCACATCTACCAATGTGATATGTGCCATCATGTGCCAGCAATGCCTCTCTGCCATGTACATTGGCCAAACCAAAGAGTCTCTACATAAAAGAATAAATGGACACAAATCAGACATCAAGAATTATAACATTCAAACACAGCCAGAGAACACTTCAATCTCCCTGGTCACTCGATTACAGACCTAAAAGTCGCAATATTATAACAAAAAACCTTCAACAACAGACTCCCACAAGAGATGCTGAATTGGAATTAATTTGCAAACTGGACACCATTAAATTAGGCTTGAATAAAGACTGGGAGTGGTGGGTGGTCATTACACAAAGTCAAACTATTTCCCCATGTTTATTTGTCCCCTACTGTTACTCACACCTTCTTGTCAACTGTTGGAAATGGGCCATCCTGATTATCACTACAAGTTTTTTTCTCCTGCTGATAATAGCTCACCTTAACTGCTCACTCTCATTATAGTGTGGATGGCAACACCCATTTTTTCATGTTCTCTGTGTATATATATATATCTTCCTGCTGTATTTTCCACTGTATGCATCTGATTAAGTGGATTTTAGGCCACGAAAGCTTATGCTCAAATAAATTTGTTAGTCTCTAAGGTGCCATAAGTACTCATTATTTTTGCAGATAAATTAATGGAGGTTAAGTCCATAAATGGCTATTAGGCAGCCTGGGTAAGGAATGGTGTCTCTAGCCTCTGTTTGTCAGAGGGAGGAGATGGATGGCAGGAGAGAGATCACTTGATCATTATCTGTTAGGTTCACTCCCTCTGGGGCACCTGGCATTGGCCACTGTTGACAGATAGGATATGGGGTTGGATGGACCTTTGGTCTGACCCAGTCTGGCCATTCTTCTATTCTTATGAAGGGAGGGGGAAAGCTCTGTAACAGAGTTTCTGTAGTGTAGTGGTTATCACGTTTGCCTAACATGCAAAAGGTCCGTGGTTCAAAACCAAACAGAAACATGATGGCTTAATTTTTCCCAACTCCGAGTGGCCTGTCCCTGCTGTTGTAGGAGCAGCAGTGATTTCTATGCTCAATAGGTCTGTTATACTTCCCCGATTCCCATTTTTGTCTCCTCTCCCTCTCTGAATGCCTGTGAAGTGGCTTTCCCCCTCTCCCTCCCGCTCCCTCCTGCAATGCTTGTGGGATGAATGGGCTGGTTGAACGGCTGGAAGATCAGAAGAGCTCCTAGATAGACAAGGTGTCTGGGACTCTAATTAGGCAGCGATCGCACACCCAGAGCATGGACACTACATGGACACTGGCTGAGGTGGAGTGTGACCCACCAGATGCAGCCAAGTCATCTCCAGTCGCAGGCCATGAGGAGCAGGTCCTTAAAAGGGGAAGGGGCCCTGTGCTCAGGAGTCACTCACAAGCTTGTACCTCCAGTGAATGCCCTTGGCCCGGACCGCCTGGCCAGTGGTTCGCTGCATTGCAGTTCATTGTGCCTCAGGAAGACTTACCTTCATCGCACTGTCCATCGCGGCGCTGTGGGACACTTACCTTGCAGAATCCTGTGCCTGCCTCTTGGCTTCCCAGGGATGGCTACTTGCAGCCCAGGAGAAGAAGGATGGTTCTGGTGAAAGGAAGACAAGCAAAGCACTGGGAGAAATTTGGGTGTGGGCTCTGCGCTGGGGGTGGGGGTGGGGTGCAGGAGGGGTGGTGCAGCTCCCAAAGTGACCGGTACACACAACCCTCTGGCAGCAGCTCCTAGATGAGTGGGGCCAGGGGATCTCCATGTGCTGCTGTCTGCAGGCGCTGCCTCCAGAGCTCCCATTGGCTACAGTTCCTGGCCAATGGGAGCTGCAGAGTCGGTGCCCGGGCAGGGGCAGCACGTGGAGACACTCCCCCCACCCCAGGGGATGCTGGGACATGCCAGCCACTTCTGGGAGCGGCACGGAGGGACGGAGGTAGAGTGGGCAGGGAGCCACCTTAGTGCTGCTGGCACATCTCTTCACACCCGTTGGGGGAGGGGAGCAGAGGGCCTCCATGTGCTGCCTGGGGTAGGGGCAGAGCACGGAGCTGCCTCCCCTCCCGGGTCTATTCCAGGAGTGGGTGGGTGGGGTCTTTTGGCCTGCAAGGTGCAGCAGGTCAGACTAGATGATCACACTGGTCCCTTCTGACCTTAAAGGCTCTGAGTCTAAAAGGGAGAGGGAAGTAAAGGAATTTAAAAAAAATAAAATAAACCAACCATTGTAATACCAGGATGACTCCAACTGCTCATTATATAGTCCCACCCCTTTCTTCCTCCACTGGGTGTTTAATGATCTGTTGGGATTTGGGACACTGATTCTCTCATTCCATTGATAAACTGAAACAATGTGACTGAAACTAAACCAATTCCCAGTGGAGGAATCATCACATCTTGCATTGGCTGGGAATTGAACCCAGGTCAACTGCTTGGAAGGCAGCTATGCTCACCACTATACCACCAATGCATCTGGTGAAAGTCTCTGATTTTTCACACTTGGTGATTGGTCACCTTACTTCTCAGCATGAGGCAAATGTCTCTGTGGTCTCTGCCATTCATCGTGGGGAGTTTCCCCACTGATAACAGTTCTTGCTGGGTTGGGGATGGGAGAGAGAAGAGGCGTTTATTCTGTTTCATTCCTCTCCATTTTCTGTTCCTCCCCCTCCCTTCCAGGGTCCTCCCTTCCATTTCAGACTGTGCAGTGACACCCTCCCCGCACCCAGGACTCTCGAGCCTCTGGAGCAGCGCGATCCCATGAGATCCTCAGTGACCAAGGGTCTTTTCCAACTTCCAGGAGACCCAGCTTGAGTCTAAAGGAAGCTCTGTTCCTTCCTGGGGATCCTCTCTCCCTTCATGGAGATCAAGCGCATGAAGCCTCTGCCTTGCCTCCTGGCTCTGAATTCATGTCCCATTTCCCACTATGTGCTCGAAAGAAACAAATGTTTCTAACCCAGGTGAGCGGCGTTAATTCAGCTGGAATCCTTCACCCACATTCCTTAGGAGATACAGACTCTCTGTGACACAGACTGACTGGGGTTCATCTCTGCATGTCCCCAATGGGGAAGGAAAGACACTGAGGGGGAAGGAAGAAGATGGACAGAAGGAGTCAAATGGGGCTAGACCAGAATAGGACATTTTCTGCCTGTTAAAATGTACTAGACTCTAATTGCTTAAAACAAAACAAAAACCCACCAGCTTCTGTTTGAACCATCAGCTTTTCACAGAGCAGCCAAAGTGGTGAAGCACAGACACACATAACCACCTACAGCCCAAGTTTGTCTAAGAAGCACCTATAGTGGCTCATGCAGGGGGAAATGCAGCTGTGGGTGTGAGTTCAGGCCTCACCCAGAGCATTGATTTTCATTAGCCACGGAGCTTCCCCTACTTCCTTTGCCCAATTCACATGGAAAGTGCCATAGGAGGGTGATGAGAGTAAATTCTAAACTCTGAAATGCGGAGGTTGGCCCAGAGATTGGGATAAGGGGTTTGAAGAGAAAAAGCTCTAAGAGTATAAAACCAGACAGTCTCCAGGGGCAGGTCCGGTACAACGCCTCAACAGGGAGACATTCGGGGGAGGGGGTTTCACTCCCTCTGTTCAATGTCCTGAGAGGTATTTGAAGATGAAGATAACGCCATGGCTAACAGGTGACTGGCATGTCCTGGGTTAAAGAAAGGGACCTGGGTTAATAGTCTGAAGATTTGCGTTACCGTCACTGTCTGACCCCCCTTCAGTGCGGAGCAGGTTTGTACGTTGCTGGGTGGAACGCACAGACTCCTGGAGAGCAGGGGCAGCTGTTTCCATGGCAGAGAGCCTGGCACTTAGGAGACTTTCTACACTTGCTGTTTTGAAGCAATTCAGTAAAATAACAGAGGAGCTACAACGTCTGGTCCAAAATTTCATCCGCCCCTGGTGCAAAAACACTATTTTAAGATCTACATCGGAGGCTCCCGGCACTAGGACACCTGACCAGAGAGCTCAGTGGGGGCGTAACAGCTGCTGACTCTGAGGGTCCCGGGCTAAATCCACTTGCAGGGGGAAGTGTTTTGATTTATTTGATGGATAATGAGCACCAGCTACCAGGGGAGAAGCCCTAAGAGTCGCTGCCACTCCAGCTGCTGCTAGGGCAGGGGGGAGCCCCAGGGGGCCAGCTGCTGCTCTGGCCACCCCAGAAGTGCTGCCAGAGGCCACCAGGCTGTGGCTGCTCCTGCTGCCCTCGGGACCACTGGACAAGTGGTCCCCGGGCCAGCCGCATTGGCCGCTGCTTGGGCGGTCCCTGGAGCCAGTTGATTGAGTGGCCCTGGAGTCAGCCACTGTGGCCACTGCAGAAGTCACGGAGGTTGCAGGAAGTCACAGAATCCGTCACTTCCACCACCTCCGTGACAGACACGGAGACAAACCCCTCCCTGCTGTGACTGCAGTTCCTGGAAGGAAAGAGAAGAACAGAAAGTGACGAGAGAAAGAAAAACAGAGATTCCCTGTCACCTCTCTCTCTGCTGCCTCCCCCCTTGTATTCTGTAATCCCATCTCACTGGGTTCCCTGTGCTGGTGCCATGGGGGTGACACTAGAGTTCTGGGGATTTGGGGGGCTCTTCATTTCTCAACATTTCACACAAATTTGTCTTTGGGCTGAAATTTCTCCTGTTAGGCCTCTGTCAGAGCTGTACCCCACCCTGTTTGTGGGTGGTGGAGGGAAGAGGGGAGATGTAAATTGCAGAGCAGGCAGAGAAGTCGCTCATAAAGGGTCATATTGATCCAGTGACTGGTTCTGACCTGGGTCACACGTCCTCTGACACAGGCTCATGTGTAGAACATGGGAGCTCTGGCTTGTCCTAAATGCTGTAGACTGTGAGTTCCTGGGAAAGGGCAGGGGAGAGGGAGCAAGAGGAGAAAGGCAGAGACATTGGAGATGAGGAATTGGGGGGAGAAGAAGGAGAGAACAGAGAGACAATAAATGATTGAAGCAGAACAGGTGTCCCAACTCCATCTTGCTCATCACAGGTGTTCAGAGAGACAGGTAGTTTTCCAGTGTCAAGTCTGAACTTTGATTCTAACAATGTGCACTGAAATATCAAGGGGATCTCCACATACCTGATCTCTTCCCCCCTCCCCTTTTTTAGTATTAACTTTTATTTTGACGTGTTTGGCTTAACCGTGATCGTCCCTTTCCCCACCTGTATTGCAACTTGGGGGTTATGTTTATTGTGCCTCCCTTTTGTTCATGTCATTATAATTATAACAGCAAAGGAAACTGCAGGAGCAAAAACTGACTCAAAACTTCATGTCCCCATCATGCCAGAACATCCTACAAACAGCTCACGCAGCTGGAATCATAACACGCAAGCCCAGGGGATGGGAGATGCAGGTTTCCGTGTGTTCTGTCTTTCTCAGATGACACATTCCAGCCCCTTGTGTGCCTCCATCCTGTATGACCTGCTGGACTTCGACACATTTATTGTCTCATTCTATAGATAATGTGATTGTAACACAATGTGACTGAAATTAAACCACTTCCAGATGAGGAAACAACAGAAGAGAAAAGCCATTATTGCATTGGCTGGGAATCAAACCCAGATGAATTGCTTGAAAGACACCTACACACACCACTATACCACCAATGCGTCTGGCAGGAGTAGCTTTCCTGCAGGCTCTGTGCGCTGCCAAAGGGGGTGACACATGACCACGGAGTTAGTGAGCAGGGTGGATGGGCTGGAAGCTGCCTGACAGCTGGGAGCAGACTTAGGATCCCAGAGTGACTGAAAGGGGGCAAAGGTGAAAACAGATCTCACTGGGAGCTGGCCCCACACCCGCCCCTAGGAGAGGGGAACTGAAGCTCAACTTCAATCACAGAAAAATCTTCCCTGAGAAGGAAGGGGACAGCTTGTTTTAAAGACCAGGTTTGTGTTTGTTCCTGCTATACACGGAGGGGCTGGGTAGTGCTGATTCCGGCCCCCAGACTCTGGGAGGATAAGGAACAAATTCAGGCTGCCAGTGACCTGCAGTAGGGAGATGATCTTTTGACAGTGACGGACGCCTCGTCCTAAAGGCCTTTGTCTGCCCCCTTCCAGTGACTGTTTGGCACAGGAATGCAGCCCCCACTCCTGGGTCTCTCCTGGGGAAATACCGGTAATGTTTCTGTGCAAAACACCAAAGCTTTTAACAGCAAGGAAGAAAAGGAAATGGCCACACGATGGGATTAGGACATAAGGAATGAAACACAAGATCCTTCTCTCATGTGCATTGACTTTTAACCTTGTTTGTGGTGGTGTTGTATCCATGTTGGTCCCAGGGGACCTCTGGGGCGCCGGGCATTGGCCACTTTCGGGAGAGTGGGCTAGATGAACTGGTCTGACTCAGTGTGGCTGTTCTTATGTTCTAACTGCTGGTTATGGAAGAGACGAACTTCCAGGTTCTGGAAGAAGAACTGAAGAAGGGTGCTGGGTTAGCTCCACAGCTTGTCTCTTTCACCAACAGAGGTTGGTCCTCTGCAAGCTCTTACCCTCACCCGCCTTGTCTCTCTTGGACTCTGAAAAGTGTTTTCTCTCCACTCCCCTTGGAGAGAAGTTAAGTTTTTCTTTGGGCAACTATCAGGCTGAAGCAATTGTATTGACTGTGACACTAGAATTGAAGATTTAATATTATAAATAAATGAGTCTAAACCTGAGGTTCTGGTTTTCACATTAGTTTTTCTAACTCAGTTCCCAATGCTCTTCTAGAAAGGCCTCCAGGCTGCCTGCCCAGCCCAGCAAAAGTGGCCAGGAGAAAGCCCACACTGCTGCTTTTTCAGGTAGTTGAAGGCTGCTATCAAACCCCCCTCACTCCGTCAGTCCCCAGTCTGTGGCAGTGCCTGGGATTCTTCCGTCCTAAGTGCAGGACTCTGCACTTCTCCTTGTTGAACCTCCTCAGATTTCTTTTGGCCCAATCCTCCAATTTGTCTAGGTCGCTCTGGACCCAAACCCTGTCCTCCAGCGCTTGGATTCTTTACATGCTTTCACAGAGCAAAGAGCACATGTTCCATGATTTCATAGGGCAGAGTTTTGTGCTATCGGGAGCTTTCCCTGTGTGGATTTGACAGGTGGATCAACATAGAGACACACTGACCCTTCTCAGGGTGCTGAGGACTGTGAGTCTCCTTGTTGCCACCTGCCACGAGGAAGAGGGAGTTTTGCATTTGGCAGCTGGATGTTAGTGACCAAACTCACCAGCCTGCTGGAACTCAAAGACCCGCCTCTGAGCTACAGCAGCCACCTTAACCCTTGAGTTCCTTCAATGTGTCCCCCTCTGGGGACCAGCCCGGATCACCAGATACCCGGTGAAATCCCAGATCCTCTCTTCCCCAAGTATCCCAGGTTACTAGTTTTACTGTGGACCATTGCTACTGTATCTCACACAGCACCTGAGTACAGTTATCGAACAAGCAAAAAATTTATTTAACAATGGATAGAGATTTAAACAAACAAACGTGAGTGACGGAAACCAACTGTTACCAACTAAACAAAGGCAGAAAGTGATAGAATAGAAAGGCCACCACAAAAAACAGAGAGAGGAACAATAAGATACTAAAAGGACAATGGTTGGAACTCTCCATTTCTCTCAGTCTTTGGATTGATGGGTACTAGAGCTGTAGCAACAGTTGAGGAACCAAGGTAAATTAAATCTAAGGTTTGAGCTGCTAGTGAAGCATTTCCCACACTCACTGCAATCATAGGGCCTCTCTCCTCGTGGATTGTTTGATGCCTAATAAGGTGCGAACTGCGGTTGAAGGTTTTCCCGCACTCAGTGCATTCATAGGGCCTGTCCCCTGTGTGGATTCTCTGATGTCTAGAAAGGACTGATCTTTGAGTGAAGCTTTTCACACACTCACGGCATTCAAAGGGCCTCTCCCCCGTGTGGATTCTCTGATGTTGAGAAAGGTTTGAGCTGCTAGTGAAGCATTTCCCACACTCACGGCATTCAAAGGTCCTCTCCCCTGTGTGGATTCTCTGATGTTGAGAAAGGTCTGAGCTGCTAGTGAAGCATTTCCCACACTCACGGCATTCAAAGGTCCTCTCCCCTGTGTGGATTCTCTGATGTTGAGAAAGGTCTGAGCTGCTAGTGAAGCTTTTCCCACACTCACTGCATTCAAAGGGCCTCTCCCCTGTGTGGATTCTCTGATGTTGAGAAAGGTTTGAGCTGCTAGTGAAGCGTTTCCCACACTCACGGCATTCAAAGGGTCTCTCCCCTGTGTGGATTCTCTGATGAACAGAAAGGGCCGAGCGGCTAGTGAAGCATTTCCGACACTCACGGCATTCATAGGGCCTTTCCCCTGTGTGGATTCTCTGATGTTTAGAAAGGTCTGAGCTGCTAGTGAAGCTTATCCCACACTCACTGCATTCAAAGGGCCTCTCCCCTGTGTGGATTCTCTGATGTTGAGAAAGGTTTGAGCTGCTAGTGAAGCATTTCCCACACTCAGTGCATTCATAGGGCCTGTCCCCTGTGTGGATTCTCTGATGTACAGAAAGGGCTGAGCTGTGAGAGAAGGTTTTTCCCCACTCCCTGCATGTATTTTTTCTCTTTCGCCTGAGGATATCCTGCTGTGTTGTGATTTCCATGAGGACCTTCTGAGTTCCCCAACAGGAAATAAATTTATCCACTTTCTTCCCTGGCTGGTTTCCTTCATCTGTTTTTGGTCTGTGCTGAATCTCCCAGGATTTTCCCTGCTCATGACTCCTGGACACATTCCTTTTCGATCTTTGAGATAATGCTCTGTTTTTACCCACTGGCTCAACATTATCAGGCTGAGAATTCTGCTCCTCTTTCTCACATGCCATTGCATCACCTGCTGTGACAGAGACAGAAACCTCAAACAGGGATGGAAAGGGGAAGACCAAACAAAAACAAGTGCTGAAGACAGGTCAAATAAAAATCAGGAGCTGAACTCCCCCAAACTCTTCCCCCAAATAGGAGAGAGGAGGGGGATGAATTCAGCCTTCACATCCCATCCAAATACGCAGGGGGAAGGGAGGAAGCTACTGCCTGGTGTCTGCTAGGATCTATAGGAAGCCATGAACTATATTTACCCTGAGGATACGACTCCTGCTACGGACAATAATGAACTGAGAGACCTCCCCAAGGGCTTTGTTGGGCATTCCAGATGTTTCATTCAGGCACTTACAGATTCTGAGGTGGTTTAATGTTTCCTCACCTGTGCAGGAAGATCTCAGGATCTCTCTTTCCTCTGAACCCTGGAGGTCTGGGACCCATGGCTCTTCCCCTTGTTCCAGCTGGGAGATCATATCAAGTTGGAAAACTAGAAACCCTGCTCAGATGAAAGAAAACAAAGGAGTTCAGTTGATTTCATAAGACTTGGTCATAAAAAAACAAGAGTGGGAGAACACTTCGGCCTCCCTGGCCACACGGTGGCGGATTTTAAGGTGGCCATCCTCCAGCAAGAGAACTTTAGGACCGGACTCCGGAGAGAGGCTGCTGAGCTCCAGTTCATCTGCAAATTTAACACCATCAGTTTAGGACTAAACAAAGACTGTGAATGGCTTGCCAATTACAGAACCAGTTTCTCCTCCCTTGGTTTTCACACCTCAGCTGCTGGAACAGGGCCCCATCCTCCCTGATTGATCTAACCTCGTTATCTCTAGCTTGCTTCTTGCTTGCTTATATATACACACCTGCCCCTGGAAATTTCCACTGCTTGCATCCGAAGAAGTGGGTGTTCACCCACGAAAGCTCATGCTACAAAAGATCTGTTAGTCTATAAGGTGCCACAGGATTCTTTGCTGCTTCTAAAAAACATTCTATTCATTTAACTTCAGTGCTTAATGTGACCTGGTGGGCCAGGGGCAGTTCTCACTGACAATGCCAAAGTTAGGACAGGCTGAAAAAGGGAGAGTAGATGCTCCCAAAACTGCTGGTTAACACTGAAGTTAAACTCACCGACCAGTCACCAGCTGTGCTTCTGATCCCCCACGCGGGTTATCGAGAAGCTGAAAAAAGAAATCACACGGCCCCCTTTATTGCATCCCTGTTCTCTGACTCCTAATCAGCAACTAGGTCCAGTACAGTGAGAGGTTATTTAAAAACTCTGCTCACATAAACAAAGTGTTCTTCTGACCCCAAAGGGTCAGCCACATCACCAGGTCAGTATAGGTTTGGATATTACCCAAAATTCCATCCTTCCAGACAATCCTTTAGCATCTAAACTAAAGGTTTAAAGGAAAGAAAGACAGAAAGAAGTTAAATGGGAAAGCAGTCAGATACATTCCAAAATGGATATATCAGGTTCTTAGCAGTATTGGTGAGTTGCTGGCTTGAAAGTCCGTCTGGAACACATCCATAGCTTGGATGGGTCATTCAGTCCTTTGTTCCAGGGTTCAGTTTGTAGAGAAGTTGCTCCAGAAGTAGGAAGGGGGATTGAAGACAAATGGAGATGATGCAGCTGCCCTTTATATTCCTTTTGCCATGTGGCCTGTACTTCCTGTGTCCCAAACACAAGATTCAGAGCACAAAGGTGATACAAACATAGAAACAAAATTATCATACTTGGCAAATCATAACATTTTCACTGACACCTTGCATGGCATATCTAGCACGATTCATTGCAATTTTATCAGATTATATTATTATTTTATTATTAATACCAAAGTGTCTCACAATTCCATACAGTGTCACACTTGGTAAACCAGTGAATTCCCAGGACCAGTTCCCCAGGTCCTTGAAGATGCCGAACACTGGGCTTATGAGGGACTGAAATACCCACATATCTTCTGGGAACACACACACAGACACTGTGTCAGTCTGTAGAGCAGTTTTTAAACTAGGAGATGGGGGAAAGCCGACTGCTGCAGAGGAGCGTGTGGATCGGACACAGACTTCTCTTAGGGGAGAGTCTGATGATAGAGAATCTCCAGGTTATAGTCAGGAGCAGAGGAATGAGAAGTATAATGTAAGGGCCAGATCAGATGATAAACAGTCACATAAAAAAGAATCTGGCACATCAGAAAAAGGCAGGCTAATAAACAGGGACAAGTTTTTAAAGTGCTTGTACACAAATGCCAGAAGTCTAAATAATAAGATGGGTGAACTAGAGTGCCTTGTGATAAAGGAGGATATAGATATAATAGGCATCACAGAAACCTGGTGGACTGAGAGCAATCAATGGGACACAATCATTCCGGGGTACAAAATATATCGGAAGGACAGAACAGGCCGTGCAGGGGGAGGAGTGGCACTATATGTTAAAGAAAGTGTAGATTCAAATGTAGTAAAAATCTTAAGCGAATCCACAGGTTCCATAGAGTCTCTATGGATAGAAATTTCATGCTCTAGTAAAAATATAACAGTAGGGATCTATTATCGACCACCTGACCAGGACAGTAATAGTGATGATGAAATGCTAAGGGAAATTAGAGAGGCTATCAAAATTAAGAACCCAATAATAGTGGGGGATTTCAATTATCCCCATATTGACTGGGAACATTTCACTTCAGGACGAAATGCAGAGATAAAATTTCTCGATACTTTAAATGACTGCTTCATGGAGCAGCTGGTACGGGAACCCACAAGGGGAGAGGCGACTCTAGATTTAATCCTGAGTGGAGCGCAGGAGCTGGTCCAAGAGGTAACTATAGCAGGACCGCTTGGAAATAGTGACCATAATACAATAGCATTCAACATCCCTGTGGTGGGAAGAACATCTCAACTGCCCAACACTGTGGCCTTTAATTTCAAAAGGGGGAACTATACAAAAATGAGGGGGTTAGTTAGACAAAAGTTAAAAGGTACAGTGACTAAAGTGAAATCCCTGCAAGTTGCGTGGGCCCTTTTTAAAGACACCATAATAGAGGCCCAACTTCAATGTATACCCCAAATTAAGAAAAACAGTAAAAGAACTAAAAAAGAGCCACCGTGGCTTAACAACCATGTAAAAGAAGCAGTGAGAGATAAAAAGACTTCCTTTAAAAGTGGAAGTCAAATCCTAGTGAGGCAAATAGAAAGGAGCACAAACACTGCCAACTTAAGTGCAAGAGTGTAATAAGAAAAGCCAAAGAGGAGTTTGAAGAACGGCTAGCCAAAAACTCCAAAGGTAATAACAAAATGTTTTTTAAGTACATCAGAAGCAGGAAGCCTGCTAAACAACCAGTGGGGCCCCTTGACGATGAAAATACAAAAGGAGCGCTTAAAGATGATAAAGTCATTGCGGAGAAACTAAATGGATTCTTTGCTTCAGTCTTCACGGCTGAGGATGTTAGGAGATTCCCAAACCTGAGCTGGCTTTTGTAGGTGACAAATCTGAGGAACTGTCACAGATTGAAGTATCACTAGAGGAGGTTTTGGAATTAATTGATAAACTCAACATTAACAAGTCACCGGGACCAGATGGCATTCACCCAAGAGTTCTGAAAGAACTCAAATGTGAAGTTGTGGAACTATTAACTAAGGTTTGTAACCTGTCCTTTAAATCGGCTTCGGTACCCAATGACTGGAAGTTAGCTAATGTAACGCCAATATTTAAAAAGGGCTCTAGGGGTGATCCCGGCAATTACAGACCGGTAAGTCTAACGTCGGTACCGGGCAAATTAGTTGAAACAATAGTAAAGAATAAAATTGTCAGACACATAGAAGAACATAAATTGTTGGGCAAAAGTCAACACAGTTTCCGTAAAGGGAAGTCATGTCTTACTAATCTATTAGAGTTCTTTGAGAGGGTCAACAAACATGTGGACAAGGGGGATCCGGTGGACATAGTGTACTTAGATTTCCAGAAAGCCTTTGACAAGGTCCCTCACCAAAGGCTCTTACGTAAATTAAGCTGTCATGGGATAAAAGGAAAGGTCCTTTCATGGATTGAGAACTGGTTAAAGGACAGGGAACAAAGGGTAGGAATTAATGGTAAATTCTCAGAATGGAGAGGGGTAACTAGTGGTGTTCCCCAAGGGTCAGTCCTAGGACCAATCCTATTCAATTTATTCATAAATGATCTGGAGAAAGGGGTAAACAGTGAGGTGGCAAAGTTTGCAGATGATACTAAACTACTCAAGATAGTTAAGACCAAAGCAGATTGTGAAGAACTTCAAAAAGATCTCACAAAACTAAGTGATTGGGCAACAAAATGGCAAATGAAATTTAATGTGGATAAATGTAAAGTAATGCACATTGGAAAAAATAACCCCAACTATACATACAACATGATGGGGGCTAATTTAGCTACAACGAGTCAGGAAAAAGATCTTGGAGTTATCATGGATAGTTCTCTGAAGATGTCCACGCAGTGTGCAGAGGCGGTCAAAAAAGCAAACAGGATGTTAGGAATCATTAAAAAGGGGATAAAGAATAAGACTGAGAATATATTATTGCCCTTATATAAATCCATGGTACGCCCACATCTCGAATACTGTGTACAGATGTGGTCTCCTCACCTCAAAAAAGATATTCTAGCACTAGAAAAGGTTCAGAAAAGAGCAACTAAAATGATTAGGGGTTTAGAGAGGGTCCCATATGAGGAAAGATTAAAGAGGCTAGGACTCTTCAGTTTGGAAAAGAGAAGTTTGGAAAAGAGAAGACTAAGGGGGGACATGATAGAGGTATATAAAATCATGAGTGATGTTGAGAAAGTGGATAAGGAAAAGTTATTTTCCCATAATACAAGAACTAGGGGTCACCAAATGAAATTAATAGGCAGCAGGTTTAAAACAAATAAAAGGAAGTTCTTCTTCACGCAGCGCAGTCAACTTGTGGAACTCCTTACCTGAGGAGGTTGTGAAGGCTAGGACTATAACAATGTTTAAAAGGGGACTGGATAAATTCATGGTGGCTAAGTCCATAAATGGCTATTAGCCAGGATGGGTAAGAATGGTGTCCCTAGCCTCTGTTCGTCAGAGGATGGAGATGGATGGCAGGAGAGAGATCACTTGATCATTGCCTGTTAGGTTCACTCCCTCAGGGGCACCTGGCATTGGCCACTGTCGGTAGACAGATACTGGGCTAGATGGACCTTTGGTCTGACCCGGTACGGCCTTTCTTATGTTCTTATGTTCTTATACCCCTGTGTTCACTCATCTAGAAAATTATGATCAATTTTGTACGCAGTATGGATTGTGAGGTATCGTTTGAAAACGCATAACCTACTGAATATTATCCTCCTGTTAAAACGTGTAGTAACACTGTATGTAAAGTTATGAGATTTTACAGTATGATATTACTGAAAAAGTTACAATTCTGGGGAACACCCACAGAGCAGTTCCTCAGAGACAGCAAGGCAAACAGCTGGTCAAACAGTCATTCTCCTGCAGGGGGAAGGTGGGAAGAAGACATTTACATTCCATCACAGGGACCACTTGAACTTGTTGTGGAAAATGACCACACGATTGATTTTGAATCAGCTCAGCCTGAGGCTCTTTTCTTGGTTAAAAGTGCACAGGGGGCGACAGCTATTGGAATACTGTCCCCCTGAGCTAAAAATCACACAAGCCTTTTAAAGCTTAAAACCCCAAACAATGACACATACGTTGCACGTTAATTTCCTTATTTGGAATATATTGCAAAATATGATGCAGGTCAAAAGCAAGCTGAACAATCAGTTTTCCATATTCAGCCTTTCCTGTTATTGTTATTACACCTGGTGACATGGGAGCAAGACTCTGCATGTCTCAAGAAATGTCACTACCAACCTAGGCCATTTTCACATGCTTGGGTGCAATCCAGAGCAGTGAGGAGTTGTGTCATCTGTAATTCTGGGTGAGATTCAGTGTTCTGCTGCTGGAGCTCCCCTGTCTGGATACCCTCAGCCAGCATTCAAGGACGCACCGAGTGTCTGTGTGATAAATAACCCTGGACCGGCAGCTCTGACTCCAGTCGCCTGCTTGTTACACCCCAAGCACATTCTGGTTTGGGTAGAGAAGGCTCAGGGTTTGAGAGAAGCCCGGGGATAGGAAGCTTCTGTTCGTTATGCTGGACCTAACCCCCAGTTTTACTTGAGTAAACAGGAGCTATTTGACACTGCGATACGGCTCCTGTGCTCTGTTCCCAAACTGTTCTGCAGCAGGGGAGGGTCTCTGGTAGTGTGTGTGTTACTGGCATATTGGGGTGATGCTGCCAGGGCCGGCTCTAACAGTTTTGCTGCCCCAAGCCAAAAAAAAGACTCCAGAGAGAGGGCAAGTCTCCCTGGCACTGCTTCTTGCTGACAGGGAGGTTCAGAGACAGAGAGAGAGTCCTGGGGAAGCTGGGAACAGGAAGCATGGGCTGGTGGGGTTCAGTGGAGAAAGGGAACAGGAAGGGCAGGGATATCACTGAATGCAGGATCTCAGCAGTACTGGATGACAGGATAGCACATAGTGCAGCCCATTGGAAAACATAATCCCAACTATACATACAAAATGATGGGGTCTAAATTAGCTGTTTCCACTCAAGAGATGGATCTTGGAGTCACTGTGGATTGTTCTCTGAAAACATCCACTCAGTGTGCAGCAGCAGTGAAAAAAAGCGAACAATGTTGGAAATAAGTAAGAAAGGGATAGATACGACAGAATATATCATATTTGTAAAAACAGCAAATGAATCCATGATACACCCACGTCTTGAATACTGCATGAAGATGTTGTCGCCCCATCTCAAAAAAAGATATATTGGAATTGGAAAAGGTTCAGAAAAGGGCAACAAAAACGATTAGGGGTATGGAACAGTAATGCCAGACCTAACCCCCAGTTTCACTTGAGCAAACAGGAGCTATTTGACACTGTGCTATACGGCTCCTGTGCTCTGTTCCCAAAGTGTTCTGCAGCAGGGGAGGGTCTCTGGTAGTGTGTGTATCACTGGCATATTGGGGTGATGCTGAAACAGGACAGAGTAGAGGTGGCATTGTGGGGCTGGCGTGAACCTTATCTCTTAATTTCCCCTTCCAAGAACCGAGGGGACAGGAACCCTTACCCAGCGAGGTCACAGTCTCATAGTTCTCCTGCATGACATCCCAGTAGAGGGCTCTCTGAGCGGGGTCCAGCAGAGCCCACTCTTCCCTGGTGAAATGCACAGCCACCTCCTCGAAGGTCACCGGCCCCTGAAAGAGCAAGAGTCCAACACTCAGGACCTCTTTCCCCATTCACAGCCCCATTATTTGTGGCAGAGAGGAGCCAATCAAATGGAAGCTCTGGGTGGATCGCAGTCAACAGAGTCCCACCCTGACCCCGCTCAGCGTATCCAGCAAATATCAGGGTGAGGGGACGAAGAGGGAGCCCCTTGTCTCTCCCAGCAGATCCATCGCACCCCTACTGGCCACCGACTGATACAGGAGATGGAGCCCCTAGCAGGGTTCAGGGAAAACTCCCTGGTAGGAAGCCCAATAACTTCCTCATTGTGAGGAGCAGGATATGAAGGGAGAGGCAGCTCCAATAAGCCTGACTCATGGGTGTCCCCTTCATATCTCACAGCAGCCGCTGGTTAGTGAGCTCAGGCTCCAGCACTGGGAGTCTGGTCAGTTTTATCAGCCCCATGTAGGTGGGCTATTTTCTTTCTTCACAAATTAGGGCATTTCCACCTCCCAACCTCCTGGGTTATTAAATAACTCCCAGCAGGTTTGCCACACCCTGGCCTCCTCCTTTCCCCACGCTGTGAATTTCCTGCCCTGCACCAACCTCCAAACCAGACTGTGCAAACCTTCCCATCTCCGGTGTATTTGCTCTCCCTCTCCTCCAGCAGGAACCCACCAGCAACCCCCCGATAATCTCTACCTGAGTTGGCTCCACTGCAGCCATTTCTCTTCCCTGTCCCACGGCAGGCTGGGATGACCTGGAGCAAGACATGGACGTCATTCTGCAGCCTGTCTGGGGGAGAAGGGCAGTTGTGGGCATCTCAGAACAGGTTTTAGTTCATTTCACATCAGAATTCCCCCAGGCCCCTTCCCTGCAGACAGACACCCTAGATTCTGCCATGCTGGGAAATGCTCAATCTGTTTATTACAATGTAGACCTGGCCCCTCCTGCCAGGCTAAGCCCAGACACATTTTTAACCTCCCTTCTCCCTCCCTTCACCCCCTAACAAAGTCTCTGAACACAAGGCTAGAAAAGAGCAGAACGAAAGGAGTCATTGTGGGAGATTCCCTCGGACACTGACCCCACGGCAGCCACACCCCAGCAGGGGGAATATGGAGTCAGGAACTGGCTTTCCCTCTGTCTGATCCTTGTTTTGTTCACTGGAAAGTGGTTCTGCCCAGGGATGCAGCAATACATGTCATTTCTCCCACTGCCCCTTTCAGTCTCTCCTTCCCCGTCCTCTCTCCCTGCCCCTCTGGCTGGGACAGTCCCATTCCTGGGGGCTTTGCTCTCCCATGGCTGGATTTTCTCCTAGCAATTGCTACTGGGAGGAGAAATGAGGAGGGGTCTGTTTGTGTGGAGTCATTTTAAGGCCAGATCCCAGCATTTTCCCTTCGTTCTTTTCAGTCACCTGGAGACTCTGGCTCAGAATTTAGTATTAACAGGGCCCAGGGCTGCCCTAGGGGGCTAGGAACAGCTGGAGAAAGTCATCCCCTGGGCCGGGCAGAGAAGCAGCTTTAATTCAGGTCACTTCCCAGCACAGAACCCCACTGGGGGAGCAGCAGCTGCTAAGCCTGGTCTCCCAGATCACAATGGAGGCTGCAGCGTCTGACCAAGGAAGCTGAACCCCAGTATCCTGAGCAGAGAGGGACAGAGCGTTTGAGCAGCTTCCCTCCTTTAGCTCTCTGGGGAGAGCAGCTAATGAGAGCCCCTCCTCAGAGGGAGAATTGCTGATCTCATTTACCCCACTGTCCATCCGGAGTCACTCCTTGTCTTTCCATACAGTGACTGTGGATTAACAATGGTCTCAATGAAACCAGAGTTCAGAAAGACTGAGTCCAGAACGCTGTGGAAGATAGTGCCATAGTGTAGCAGTGCTAGATCCCTTCCCACCTCCCTCACCCTCCAGATCTAGGACAAGGAATCGGGCAGGAGTTTTCCCAATGGAACCGGAAGTTCCTACGGTTTTCAAGAAGGGAGAAGAGCAAAAATCTGTGATTTCACCTCACAGTGTTTGATAAGTGGCTAGAAAGTTATCACGGTGACTGGGCCTGGCTGGGGAATGCCGGGCAGTGCTTGGAGCCAGGATTCTGGCACAAGCTGATGAGATAGAAGGAACATGGTTAGTAGCAGCCCCCAGAGCTTCCATCCAGGGGGGCCCCCCCAACATCTGCAGTACCCAGACCACCCTAGCCAGGGTCCCACCAGATATTTCCTGGGACCCAACCCCCAGAATCCCTGGCCAGAGACCCCAGATACCCCTCAAAGCCCCACCGGCCAAAGAACCCCCACCAGATCTTCACTGCTGGCTGGGAATCCCAAAGGTTCCCCCCACCAAGAGCCCCCACCAGCCAGGGACCCCAGTTAGGAACTCACTGGCATCCTGAGATTCCCCCACTGCCCTCCTAGGACCCCCGCCTGCCCTTCAGCAAAAAGGTAAGACATGTCCATGCCCTGTCACTAGCAAATAATGGTCACCATGGATCCAACCCAGTAGTGGCTGCATCACAGAGCCCATTTGTCATGGGGTTTAGGATACTTCTGGACCCACACTGCACTGAGTGACCTCTTCATCCCGTGCCAGCTGGAGACAAGAAATGGGTCCAGCCAACTCTCCCGTTACCGGCTGGGAACCACTGACCCCCCAAACAGGGAGAGGCCTCTGGCGTTGATAGGTATTAAATATGTGGCTGGTCTCTTTCATCAGCAAACATTTTAACAGAGGTAAAGGAGGGAACAAGTGATTCTCAAAGGAGACGGGAAAGATGATCTCTGGGCAATTTAACCCCCTGCGACCTCCAGGATGGAGGAGAACTCAGGGCAACAGGTTCCCTCGAAGGAAGAAGTTGCTGGGATTTAGAAACACGGGGAACAGCCCCAAACCTGAGAGGATTTTTAATTGATATTGACATAGAAAGAGGGAAATCCTGAGCTTTGAGATCAATGTTCAGAAATGAAAAAGAAAGGGTGGAAATCTGAGCAATTTTGGATCTATTTTTGCCAATTATAGAGAGGAAAGCGTAAAAGAGGGATTTTATATCAGTTGTTGGCATGAGGTAAAATCTGAGTGTATTTCACATCAATATTTGATAAATGAATAGAACATGGGCAAGTGGGAAATGGGCAACATTTGCCCACATTTTGTATCCATGTTCAAGCATCTGAGGAAAGGTGTAAATCTGAGATTTTCTTTGTATTTTATCATGAGAGAGACAAGGAAAAAATCTCAGGGGATATTCACTTAGAATTAGACAACTAAAGAAAAGTGGGGCAAATGTTTAGAGTATTTTATATCAGTCTTTGAGATTTGCAGAGAAAAGAAGCCACAAGCTAAGCAATTGATAACATGAGAGAAAAATACCAAGATCTGAGGGGATTTTATGTTGCTATTAAATAACTAGAGGGAAAAGGGAGACTGTTTGCCTGGATTTTATGAGACTGTCCAATACAGAAACACAAAGTGATGGTTCCCCCCCACTGCCACCATTCACATGGGCAGCAGGGAGCCTGGGAGGAGCTGATTTAAGGGGGGAGGGGGAGCTGGAAGGCTCCCTGGATAAAGGAAGGGGGCGGAAGTGGGGGACAGGCAGGTGACTGGCAACTGAGGGCTGGGGGAAACTGTGTTGGTAGTTTGGGGTCAGTGGGTGGGATTGGGAAACGGGGTCTGGACAGTCTCCGTGGGGGATACGTGCTTTTCCCATCCCCGCCTTGGCAGAGAACGGGCACCTCCTCCCACCCCCACTCCAGGGCAGCCATGTGCTGGGGAATGACTCAGGGCAACAATTTCCCACCTAAATGAGGACAAATCGCTGCAGAAAAAATGGGTGGGAAAAGCTGCCCCATGGGAGAGATTTTAAATTGACACTTGAGAAGTAGAGAGAGAGAGACCAGGGCAAAATCAGAGATTAGAGAGCTGAACATTGGGGATCTCCCTGGATTTTATAGCCACGTGTGATAATGGGAGAAAAGGGGAAAAGCTGGAGAGACTTTGTATGTGGGAGGACGGGGCACAAACAGGGCAGGATTCAGTGAACTCACCTCCCCGCAGAATTTCCTGGCTGCACAAAACAGTTCAAATGTCCCGCCCCAATGACCTCCCCGTGCCCCCGCTCAACTCCTGCTTCCCCCAGCCCTGCCCCCACCTGCCTGACACCCCCATCAATTCCCTGCTCAGCCCCCGCCGCTCCCTCGCGAACCTGAATACTCTCTCAGTCCTCAGAGAGAGACCTGGAGAAGGAGACTTGCTGCAGCAAAGCCACAGGGGTCTCTGAGGTTTCCCTGGCCCCTCGCCCCTGTCCTGCCTGGCTGATGTCAGCATCTCTCTGTGAGGTCACCACCTCCCCACCACCTTGGACCAATAGGCTGAGGTCCTGCAAAAGGCCTTTGTGATGTCACTGCCGCACCCCTCCCTTGCTGGGCTAATGTCCTGCCCCTGGCCAGGCACTTTGGAGGTTTGAGCTAGTCCCTGGGGATCACCCCACCCAAGGAGCGTTCGTTCTAGGCAGCAAGCCGGCTAGACAGGGAAACAGCAGACGCTGCTCCCAATGCTACACTCAGTTTTTCAGAAATTAGTTGACTTTATGGCCAGATGAGACCATTAGAGCATCTAATCTGACCCCCTGCATATCACAGGCCTCCTGTAGGACACAATAGCAGGTGAGGGTGGGGGGCTGAGGAAGCGAGTGGGTGGGCACCATCAGGGGCAGGGGTTCCAGGGGCCATCAGGGGACAGGGAGAAGGGGTGGTTCAATGGGGCAAGGGTCCCAGGGGGGCCATGTGGATTGAGAGGAGGGGTTGGATGGGGTGGCAGGGGGCAGTTAGGGGACAGGGAAGGAGGGTAGAGGGATGGGGTGCCGGGGTTGAGGAACGTCGGGGTTGGATGGAGCAGGCGTCCCCGGGGGCCGGGGGGGGCCACACCCCCCATGGGGGGTGCGGCGGGCACGGGTGGGTAAGCTTTTGGCAGCCCATCACTAGCCAGGGGGGGGGGAGGCTGAGGAGGCAAGCGGGCGGGCAGTGGTGGGGGTGAGTATGTGAGCCGGGGAGGGGGAACGGAGGTGAGTGGGGAGGGCAGGTGAGCTGGGGGTGGGGTCTGAGGAGGCAAGCGGGTGGGCATTGGCAGGGGTCAGGTGAGCTAGCAGTGGGAAGGAGAGGTGAGGAGGCGAGTGGGCGGGTAGGCAGGTGAGCCATGGGGGCTGAGGCAAGTGGGCAGGTGAGCAGGCAGCAGGGAGGGGGTTGAGGAGGTGAGTGGGGTGGGGGCTGAGGGGGTGACTGGTGAGTCAGTGGCTGACCTGTTCTACTGATCTGGTCTGGCTCCCAGCCCCTCTCCAAGGGTTGCAGCTGTCTGGAGGTGCTGCCTTCCTCAGTCCCACCTCATTCACTCCACAGGGCAACTGATTACCAAGGGGAGATCTTATTCTACTGCTAGCAAAGAGACATTTTCCTTGTACCTTAATTATACTACCTTTGGGGCCTCCTATAACATATTAACAAGGTTCATTACCGCTGTTTTGTCAGGGCGGTGCTGGGGAAGGAGGGTTTGTTTCCACAGGGCGGGCGGCACTTTGGGGGGGGGGAATTGTTTTGGAGGGGCTGGGCGGTGCTGGGGGTGGGGTTCAGTGGGATTTTCAGCCCTCAGGTGTTTTCTTTGGAGTAATATGGCCCTCGCTGCTTTACGAGTTGTGCAGGCCTAGACTACTCCACAGACTCTGGACTCAGCATTCAAGTATCCTGCAGTCTGAGCTTTGCATCTGATACATTCCCTCGTTGGCTACCATTGTTTGCCCAACATGGAAGTGCTTCTTGTCCAACAAGGCAGCCAGATTGGGACCCATAGGCGCGGAATGGCTCTGGAGGAATCAGCTGTTTCTCTCTGTGCTTCATCTAACTTTGGATCCAAATGGTAAAAGACAGTTGTGCCCAATTTAATCATGGGGTCCTTCAGGAGTGTGACCAATGCCACTTAACTAGGGAGCAGGGTTCTAAAAATAGTTTACCTGGGCCACAGCTTCCATCTCGGGGGTGACAATCAACCACTAGTACCTGCAATTTCTACCTGAGCTCTTGTGAAATCTTTAACCTTCCTTGGAATAATTTTACACTTCTCTGCCGTAGAATTCTTCACCAACTGCACAACAGATCAGTAGCGACAGTGAGGTACAACTCCCCCAACTATGCCTTTTTATTTCTTTAATCTGCTGGCACAGAATTAAATTAGGGACTAAATTCAGGTGCGGCTTAGAATCCCTGTAAGACAACAAATATCAGGTCTCTATTAAAAATAGGTATCTTTCTGCAGCTACAGCACATTCAACATGGATTTCATTTTCTACACATTTGCAGCATCTCCCAGGGGTGAGCTGAAGAGAAATGTCACTTCCATTTTTCCCATCTCTACCTAGATAGGGATTGCATTTCCCAAATAATAGGCAACATGCAGCTGATTAGGAAGGAGATCTCTTCAGGAGCGACCTCCTGCAGGGCCTGGGCCACAATGGCTGTGGTAGCCAAATGCATGGGCACTTTGCTTAGTTATAAGTTATTTACGAGTGACTCCTCTTCCCAGCCCTTTGGAAAAAATATAGGCCTAAGAAGCTGAACAAAAGGGAGATTGGGATGGTGATGAGGAATCAGGGTAAATCAGAGGGATTCCCTATGTTCTTCTGCTGTTATAGAGGAGAAATGACATTTTCCCCTATCCCTACGTTGTTCCTGCACTTTGTTATAGTTCAATATATTTTAAGTGAGGAAAATGGTAGTAAAAATATCTGCTCCCCAGCATAACCTGAACCAACATCAGAGCAACTGGGAATGAAACAATTGGTTCCTAAAGGGGGAACTCGCTGACTAACAATTGCTGTGAAATGGGGGAACAGTATAACCGGGATGCTCAGGGTTTGTTTAGACCAGGGAAAGTGATGGAGTTTAGGTCAGGTCACGGGGGAAGCTAATGCCAACCCCTGCACCCGGGCTGCATCTGCTCTACAACTCTAATTGTCTTTTTACACCAAGATCACTAACCTGAGCAGCCAACCCCATGTACAGCTCTAGTGGATGGAAGGCTCAGGTAGTTTTTGCCTCAGTGTAGCTTGTTGGGTGTGAGGATGCGGTCCTGGCGGGACCCAACTGAGAGTGCCAGTTCAGGACCAATTGCTTAAACAGGGCAGTTACAGCCCTAGGCTGGGGGTTTTCCACCTGTAAGGCAAAGAAAACCAGCCAGCCAAAGAGGACTTTGGTTTCACACCACTGGCTAACCACGAGTCACACAAGCAATTCCCTTAGACACTCCAGCCTCCCGGTATCCCCACCAGTGCCACTCGTCCTGGGGATGAATGGTTATGAAAACCAACACCCCAATAAAAGAAAATGGTTCTCTCGATCCCAAAGAATCAAGCCCCAGACCCAGGTCAAAAACAAATCAGATCTTAGCATGATTTGTGGGTGTTGCCAATCCTTTAGAATCTAAAATCTAAAGGTTTATTCATAAAAGGAAAAAGATAGAGATGAGAGCTAGAATTGGTTAAATGGAATCAATTACACACAGTAATGGCAAAGTTCTTAGTTCAGGCTTGTAGCAGTGATGGAGTAAACTGCAGGTTCAAATCAAGTCTCTGGAGAACATCCCCCGCTGGGATGGGTCAGTCAGTCCTTTGTGCAGAGCTTCAGTTTGTAGCAAAGTCCCTCCAGAGGTAAGAAACAGGATTGAAGACAAGATGGAGATGAGGCATCAGTCTTTTATAGTCTCTTTTCCAGGTGTAAGAACCTCTTTGTCCTTACTGTGGAAAACTACAGCAAAATGGAGTCTGGAGTCACACGGGCAAGTCCCTGCATACTTTGCTGAGTCACAAGGCGTATCTGCCTTCTCTCCATGGGTCAATTGTATAGCTGATGGTCCTTAATGGGACATCAAGCAGGCTAGGCAGAGCTAACACCAACTTGTCTGGGATGTCTCCCAGAAGCAGAGCACAAGTTTGAAATACAGACAGGATAGAGCCAATATTCATAATTTCAACTAAAAAATGACACATGCTGGTTATAATTATGCTGTCTGTAAGCAACCCATAACCTGGTCTTAGACACCTTATATGACCCCCTTTACATAAGATTTGGTGCCACTACAGGACCTTGGTTACAACCATGTTCTATATGGTCCCAGATTATATCAATAACGTCACCTGGAGCTGATGAACATTCCTGGCTGGAGGGACACACACTCCTTCAATTCAAAGGGAAAGGAGTTGATAGAGAAGATCACAGAACTGACCCCAAAGAAGGGTGAGCTGCACAAGGGAGAAGCAGGCAACTCATCTGGTGGAGCTGAGACACCACGGTGAAGATGGTGCAAAGATCACTATGACGGAATTAACCAACGTGATTAAAAAAAATAATCTTTGGCCAGCCCTAGTCAAGGCGTTTGTGGATTTTCTGATGTCTAATAAGGACTGAGCTGTAACCGAAGCTTTTCCTGCACTCAGCGCACGTGTAGGGCGTCTCTCCTGTGTGGATTCTCTGATGTGTGATAAGGCTTGAGCTTCGATTGAAGCTTTTCCCACACTCATGGCATGTGTAGCGTGTGTCTTCCAAGTTGACTCTCTCACGGGTAATAAGGTCTGAGTGGCTACTGAAGTTCTCCTCTGGCCTGTGCACAGTCTCACAGGCTTTTGCTTTTTCTGGGAGTGCACAACTCCTGGAATCGTTCCCTTTGGATCTTCCTGATAACATCCAATGTGGTTCTACTTGCTCAGCATCTTCCTGATGGGATTTCTCCTCCCCAGTCTCACTCACCAGCCCATCACCTGATGGGAGACAGAGAGAATCCAGACATAGGTCACTCCCTGTGCCAGAAAGAAAGGAAATCTCAGAGAGAGGAATGGAAAAAGGGATGAACAATCCAAAATATATGTGGGAGAGATCAAACCTATCAGGAGCTGATTTTCCCCAAACCCTTCCCCAGAGAAGAGAGGAAGGGATCAGTTTTGGTCTGCATCTCACCAGAACACTCAGGGGAAAGCGAGATCGGGGAGGGACCTGGTGCCAGTTGTCAGTCAGAATAGGAGGGAAGCCATGAGTGACATCTGCCATAATGATTCCACATCTGCAGAGAACAATCCTGAGCTTGGAGAGCTCACAGGGTCTTTGTAGGGCATCCCAAATGTTTCCTGCATTCCCACACAGTTTTTGAGTTGGTTTAACCAATTCCTCACCAGTGAAGGCAGCTCTTGGGAGCACTTCTTTCTCAGAGCCCTGGGGGTCTGGGACCCACGGCTCTTCCCCTTGTTCCAGCTGCGAGATCACATCAGGTTTGGAAACTGGAAACCCTACTCAAGGCAAAGAAAACAAGGGAGGTCAGTGGAATTTGTAGGATACTTGTCACAAGGTATATTGTATGATTTTACTCCCCAGCTCATTTTTAAGCAGTAACATCCCAAGACCAGCTTCCTTGGCTCCAAGTGGCAGGAGAGTTATTATTATAAATCATATTCATTACATTAGTCCCTAAGGACCAACTAACAGTGGGTCTCCATTGTGCTAGGCACAGTACAAACCCAGAATAGTAGCTGGGCCATGCCCTGAAGAATTTACAATCTAAATAGACAAGCCAGACACAGAATGGGGGAAGGGGTAGACCCCACTGTTAGAATAGAGATATCCAGGCCTGCCTGTAAAGCCTATAGTTTAAGAACTTAGGGGTATTTTTTATCACTTAGCTATTTACAGGGGCATAAAACAAAGAATCAAAATCTCAGTCTGCCTGTGTCTGGGCCTTCTCTCACTAGGATAGTCTGAGGCCTTGTTCTTAGGCTAAGGCCTTTGCCTAAGCAGCAGGGGCAGCCATAAGCTGGGAAGCGAAGGGTCACATCCTCACATCCCAAACCAGTCATACTGAAATAAGGTGCTGCTGGGCTGTTAGGAAGTAAATCCTGTCCTGATAGCGCCCATCACCACCAGATAAAGAAACAGATCTTAAGATGGTTAGGTCAAACTAAGTTTTCTAGCAGCCTGTTTGGCAAGAAATCACTTCTCAATGGTTGTGAAACTCTCATTTCTGTATTGCTTTATATTTATGTCCCACACTTTTCCATTGTAAATCTGTCTGGTTCTCTAATTGTTTCTCTCTGCTGTATAATTAATTTTGCTAGATGTAAGTTAATTAGGGTGGTGGGATATAATTGGTTAAAGAAGTATGTTACAATATGTTAGAATTGGTTAGTTACATTTCAGTAAAATGACTGGTTAAGGTATAGCTGAGAATATTACTATATAAACAGGGTCAAACAGGAGGAAGGGACATTGGAATCATGTTTGTTAAGGTGTGGGGGGGAAAAACAGGAACACAGGCCAGGCTCAGCTGCATCAGAGCTGGGAAGGGGGACATGGGATAAACGCTCTACGGCGTCAGAGCTGGGAAGGGAACACTGGGGAACAGACTGTATCAGTAGATCGAGATAAGCCCGACCGTGTGAAGGGCTTGAATATGGTTGCTTGAAACTAACCCCAATAAACATGGCATTGTCTGCGCTTCGGACTTCTGGTCTGTTGCTGCTTCCTGTCTGCGTGACAAGAACCAGGGAAGTGGGAGGGTGAAGGGAAAACCTCTAACAAAACTGACATGACCTGATACCCAAGAGGTGAGCCTTAGAGGACGGTTTTAATACACACTGGAACTGATCAGGGATTCCCCTGAGGACTGAGAGGGAGCGATGGTAAACACGCATTTAGATTCTTTTCTTGTTTTATATCTTTTCCCCATAAGGCTGAACCTCTGGCACTGTCATGGATCCACAGGATCTCTGCAATGCCCTGGCTTTTAAACAGTCCTTGGGAGCTGCCCCTTGCGTGCACTAGACTCCCAAGGGCTCCCACTCTTCCACAAGGACAGGCCATGTAGCTTCAACACCTGAGACTGAGCCTCTGGCTTCAACAATCCTACTTCAACCTGTGAGCTCTGCCAGCAGGTCCAGCTGAACGACACTCCTGTTCAGAGACTGTTCCTCAGTCAATGCACAGAGCAAGTTTTTGCTGTGACACTGGGCAGACTTTAAAACACAGCAGGGTTTATTAGTCAACTGAAACGCAGCATTGGAAAGTCCTTGGATTAGCACAGGGAAGTGAAGACGACAATATAGTCCATACTGGCGAATGCCCTTGAGCCAGGCTGCTGTACAAAACAGTTTGTTTTCCTTTCACTGTGCCTGTTCATTTGCCTTCACTCCGGTAGAGCTCCCTGCATCTGCGAGCCCAGTTCTTCCTGCTTCCAAAAACATAAGTCTATGTACGCTTCACTCAGCCAAGCTGAGATACACAGGTGACAATCATTCCCTTGTCTCTGTCGGGTATTCCATTGATGTAGGTTGCTCCCAGCCTGTCCTTAATGACCCCTTTGTATCACCCCATGACAGCTACGTGACAAAACACCTCATGTCTCCTGCTCGTTCTAATCACAGCAATACCACCCACAGAGGGAAACTGAGGTGTGTATTGGCATCATGCAAGTATCACCAAAATTCCCACCTCTCTCTCACACACACTGCTCACAGCCCCTGGAGAGAAAGCAACGCACAGGAACTGGACATTAGTCCAGTGAACACAGTGGAGGACAAGCTGCAATCCTCAAACCCTGGTGAAAAAGGAGAGGCATGTGAGTCCCTACCCAAGCACGTGCCCGGGATGGCAAGCCGCGGGGGCCGCCCTGGAGGTCCCTGTGAGGGCGGCAGTCAGGCAGCCTTCGGCGGCTTGCCTGCAGGAGGTCCGCCGATCCCGTGGATTCGGCGGCAATTTGGCAATGGGTACATTATGTAGATTGATCCTTGCCTATGATTTCAATTATAACTGTCTCCATTCAATCAAGTTTCTGTGTGTTTCACCAAATTTCATCTTCTCAATTAACTTTGCGTAGCCATGTACAAGGGCGAGTTGTACCCCAATACGTAATCTTATAGGTGTAAAAATTGTACAGGCTACACTACCAGCCTGTGACGTCATCAACAAAGTGCCCATTTGTGCCTGAGTAGGGGCCCTGCTCTGGGAGGGAGGATGCAGCAAGGACTCAGGATCGGTGGCCGGGGTCTCTGTGCATAGAGATGGGAAGGTTATATGGGGAGGGGGGTAATGAGCGGGAGAGGGAGGTCAAGAGTTAAAATAATAATATTTGGGTTAAAAATGTATATAAGTGAAACCGAACAGAAAGAAAACTGGAGTGTAGGCTCTAGAACAACAAGGCTTGGGTAGGGATTCAGGGTTAAAGGTCTGGGATCCCCCACAGTTCTAGATCCCCAAACCTCTCCTCCCTCCCATTGACCCACCCAGACCACTTCCTGGGTGCCCTTCCTCCACACTCCCCTCCCCTTCTTCCCATTACTCTCAGCTGTCACCACCTTCCGGCACCTTGGGAGCATCTTCTGTTCCCTCCTCATCTCCCACAACCTCCTCCCTCCCTGCTGATTCTTAGCTCTAATCCTGCACACACCCTCCCCATGTCCAGGCACCCCAGAATTATCTACTCCCCCCACTTCTCCTCCTCTCACATGGCTCTGTTCTCCTTTCACCTTTGGGCTCCTGAATGACAATGTTATACTCTCTTCTATCAAAAGAGGAGCTCATCTGACTGTCACAAAAGCCCTGCATCGGTCACACACCTATTTACTCAACTTAGAATTCTACAGGTGGCATATTTTCCTCTTAAAATGAGGAAAAGGCATGAAACCTATAGTTATTAATGTAGCCAATAAGGATACATTAAATGTAATTTTAAAATGACAAATGTCTAAAAATTATTCTAGTGGGTGGGAGATGAGGCAAAAAACAGGGGGCAAGGAAACTTGTCAAAACTTTATACCTTTATTCATCATACAAGTTATTACTACTCAGGTTCTTTAGAGACCCCACAGCTTCTAAGAACCGAGGGGATAGGACTCCTTACCCAGCGAGGTCACCGTCTCATAGTTCTCCTGCATGACATTGCTGTAGAGGGCTCTCTGAGCGGGGTCCAGCAGAGCCCACTCTTCCCTGGTGAAATGCACAGCCACCTCCTCGAAGGTCACCGGCCCCTGAAAGAGCAAGAGTCCAACACTCGGTACCTGCTGCCCCACTCACAGCCCCACACTCATGGGGCAGAGGAGCCGATCAAATGGGAGCTCTGGGTGGCTCACAGGCAGAGTCCCACGCCCACCCCGCTCAGAGCAGCCAGGAAACGCCAGGAGGAGGGACGAAGCGAGAGCCCCTTGTCTCTCCCAGCAGATCCACCCCCCCCCCCACTAGCCACAGCCGGACACAGGAGATGGAGGCCCTGGCAGGGTGCAGGGAGAGCTCGCTGGCAGGGAGCCCAGCGCTGTTCTCATTGTGAAGAGCTGGACGGGGCCAGACTCAGTGGGGGGCAGATGACATGACGGTCCCGGGGGGCCTTGCTGAGGGGGTTCCTCCAGCAGGGGTGTCCTATCTCTCCTCCCCCCACTTCTCTTCAGCTGCCTCCCCTGCAACTGTTCCTGCAGCCCTGCCCCCTCCCCCTTGGAGCTGCCCCTGGCCAAGCTGCCCCCAGGAGCCTCCTGTGCTGTGCCGGGGGGGGTGGCCCCACCCTCCTGCCTCTGGGCCCAGTCTCTGCTGAGCTGAGCTGGGGGGACAAGAGTCTGTGCTGCTGCCTCTGGGTCAGGAGTGGGGGCTGCTGGCTCCTGCTGCCATGTGAACGAGCCTTCGGACTAGTGAGTGCCGCTGGGTTGGAAGTGACAGCGGGTGTGTCTCACACTCCCCGCCCCACACACACACACTCACCCCACCACAGACACTTCAGTTACTGTTGTTACTTCCTTTTACCTCCTGTCAAAATGCACAAAGTACATGTAGTCTCTGTAATTTTATTCTTTCACATTCGGTCAGGATGACAGTGCTGGTAGTTTAGCTTTAACTGGTCTGTGCATTTCATCATTTTATTTCTGTCTTATGCTTAAAGTCAGTTCTCTGAGTAATGAGTTCTAAAATGCCTCACCTGGCATGGCTGGAGTAATTATTATTACTGTTATTGCCATATTGTGCTTTGTCATTCATTATTTAAATAGTACTAGCAAATAACTGACTGTACATTTTGCATGTACTTACCTGAGCAGAGCTCGTTTGAAAAAATTAGCTAAACTCAAAACTTCAGACACTGTGCAGATGAAGATCACTTATCTTCAGATTGTATTTTTAGTCTGTGACGAAGCAGGGAGTGGGGAGGACTGAGCTGGGGATGTTGCGGGGGAGTTTTACTGGGACTGTCTGCATTGGGGATGGGATATCAGGGTGTGACTTCACTTGAAGGGCGATAGCTGAGCATGTGACCTGAGCCCAGGAGGGGGATGGGGCCAGGTGACACCTTCTGCCCGAGGAAACTGGACAAAGGCTGGAGGAGGAGCTGGGGGGTGGCTGGAGGAGACGGCTGGAGGGGGGGGGGTTCAGTGTGGAGCTGGCTGGGGAAATGGAGGGAGGCCAGAACCAGGTCTGGCTCCCTACCCCCCAAGATGGACCTGACCAAGGGGTCCTGTTCTCTGTACCTACAAGCTCTGTTTGGGACTGTGTTCCTGTCGTCTAAGAAACCTTCTGTTTTACTGGCTGGCTGAGAGTCACGGTGAATGGCAGGAAGTGGGGGAGGTGCAAGGCCCCATCTCCCCCAAACTTCATGGTACAGTTATATCTGGAAAGTAACTTAAAATTTCTATGAAAATAAATGCAGTTCCAAGTATGATACTAATAGCAATGATGGAGTCAAATGTTAGTAAGCCACATACATGATTGTGATCAGTAAACATAAATGCCAAAATAACTAGAAAAATAAATTTCCGTTCTTAGGAGAAAAAACCCTTAATCACGTATATAAAAGTAAGTAAATACGCTGTCAGTGGAGTGAAAAACAATTGACTAAAATAGAGGAGATAATGGCAGTAACACAGAGTGTGTCTGTTAAGTAAAATCTGCTTCCTTTCTCTATATTTATTTATCTCTACGAAAGGGAGGGTGCAAAGTATCAAACTTGTGTTTCTGATACCTGCATCAAAGCTCCAGAACTGATACCTCAAGACTTGGGATAGGGAATATCTTGCTGTATTATCTCCTGATTGTTCTAAATTTAATTTTACATTTAATATGTGGCTATAATTGGAGTCAGTAAATATTTATTTTTTTTATATAACAATTAGATACAGTGCTCGTTAGTGAATTTCTAAGTTATTTTCTGCAAAAAATCCTACAGTTTTCAGGGCATCAGTAGCCCCTGGAATCACAGTTAAAGTTGCCCCCTCCCCAAAATCTGAAATGGCCCCTGGTGAGCCAGGAGCAGCCACAGGGCTGCCGGGTATCTGGGGCTCCGGCAAGATGCAGCCCCCGTGTGAGAGCGCAAAGCTCATCTTGAGCTGCAGGCAGAGCGCCCGGCACCACAGGCCACAGCACCAGTGTAGGAGTAAGGGTGGGAACGGCAGCCAGTGATTTTAGTTTACTGTTCATTTATTGTGTGGTGTTATAAATAACTAACACGTTATGTCACATGGAATCACTGTGTGCTAAATAGAGAATCGATTGTTCGGTCTGTAGCGAGAATAATCATGTATTAGGTATCTACGTAAATAGGGTTGAAACGCAAGGCCTGTAGGCTGAGACCTGCAAGATTTTAGCTTCGCTATTTTAGGCCTTGGAGCTAAGAAATGATGACAGACGTAAATGTCCAAGGAATAACCCAATGCCCTAAGATTATGGGAAAAGAGGTACCAAGGGGTAACAGGGTGAACAAAAAGCCAGAAGATTAATTTTAAATACAAAAATTCTGGAAAGGCACCTCTGTTTCCAAATGTGCCTTAACCACAGGATACAGATTGTGCCTCAATGCTAATGAGGTATAATCAGAATCATGTTATAAAAAGGGGGTGCCCAGAGCAGGAAAATTGAGCTCCCTGTGGGAAACTCCAGCAGGAACCATCCCTCTACTGATGATCAATCCATGAGAGACACATCAGCCCCTAATACTATTGTTCAGGATGTGAGTGGAACTAGAGTTGTAACTTTTGCACAGGTCTTTATAGAATTTCTGTGCACTTGGGGCGTCATAACCTTAACTGTAACTTTAATAAAACTTGTAAAACCGACTAGACCTTGTGCTTATGAATGTCTGTGTGGTCACTTCCCTTGGTCTTCGTGTGTTCCTAGAGACTGTACGTTTGAAGCAAGTAGCAGAGGCGACTTTCACTCTGTTAAGCTTGAAACTGTCGCCACCAGAGCCGACCCCGCGGTGGTGAAATGCCACATTACAAACTGCACTTTACATAAAATCAAAGGCTGCACAATACACCACACACCAGGCCACCCTCACTTCTGCGCTGCTGCTGGCGGTGGCATGGCCTTCAGAGCTGGGCGCTCGGCCAGCAGCCGCTGCTGTGAGGCCGCCCTGCCAGTGCTGAATTTGTGCCAGGGCTGAGCTCTGGCGCCTCTTTCAATACAAACTAAGCCCTAGAGGGAGGCATCGGGGTCTGGACATGATGGTGGGGAGCCCGTGGGGGCCAGGGGGGATGGGGGGCACCAAAATACAAGTTCACCCAGGGCCCCATTTTCTCTAAGGCCAGCCCTGGAGCTGGGTATGGGGGAGGGCCACATCCCCTAAGGCCGTGGTTCTCAGCTAGGGGTCCCTGGGCCTCTGGGGGGCTGCAAGCAGGTTTCAGGGGGGCCTCCAAGCAGGGCCAGTGTCAGACTCGCTTGGGCCCAGGGCAGAAAGCCCAAACCTCCCGGCCTGGGGCTGAAGCCTGGGGCCATGAGCCCTGCCACCAGGGGCTGAAGCCAAAGCTTGAGCAATTAGCTTTGCGGGGGGGCCTGTCACATGGGGCCCCAGGCAACTGCCCTGGCTGCCTCCCCCTAACGCCAGCCCTGGCTTTTATATGCAGAGAACCAGGCACATGCAGGGCAGTGGAGTTTTTATAGCACGTTGGGGGCCTTAGAAAGAAAAAGGTTAAGAACCCCCCCCCCAAGCCTCCCTGGTGGGTGCCCCCTCACACCTCACAGCAGCCGCTGGTTAATCAGGTCGGGCTCCAGCCCTGGGAGTCTGGCCCATTTTCCTAGCCCCACCAAGGGGGGTTGTTTCCTGTCCCACAAATTAGAGCATTTCCACCCTCTAACCCCGTGGGTCTGTTCCTAGAATGGAAGCCGCATATTGAACAAGTCCCAACAGGTTTGCTACACCCTGGCCTCCTCCCATTCTCCACCCTGGGAATTTTTTGGCAAACTCCAACTCCCAAACCAGACTGCCCAAGCCTCCCTCCTCTGGTGCATTTGGTGTCCCTCTCCCTCCAGCAGGAACCCACCAGCAAACCCCCAATAACCCCTACCTGGACGGGATCCTCTGCAGCCATTTCCCTTCCCTGTCCCATGGGAGGATGGGACGAGCTGGAGCGAAACATGGACAACATCCTGCAGCCTGGCAGGGCGAGAAGGGCAGTTGTGGAGGTTTCAGAACAGGCTTTAGTTCATGTCACATCACAATTCCCCCAGGATCTTTCCCTGCAGAGACACAGCCTAGGTTCTGCCATGCTGGGAACATGCTCCAGCTCTTTATTGCAGGGGAGACCTGGTCCCTCCTGCCAGGCTAAGCCCACAGGGAGATTTTTCAGCCTCCCCAGTAATAAAGTCTCTGAACAAAATGCTGGAAAGGAGCAGAACGAAAGGGGCTGGGCAGGCTCCATAGGGACACTGGCTCCTCCCTTCCCCTCCTGTGCGCCCTCGGGTTCACGGATGTGAGCGCTAGGAGGAACCTCTTTTGAGTTTTCTCCTTCCCTTTTAGGGATTTTACTAGAAAACAGCCGTCCCTGTTTAGAAGGTAAGAGCCTCCTGGAGGTTTGAAACCTGTTCAGTCTGATCCAGCTGGTGAGAGTTGAATTCTAGGCATGGAAAACACAAGCTTAAGGAGGCCGAATTTTATTCTGAATTTTATTTGATCCCCACCAGTGAGCTGGGCCATCCTTTGGGCTCTCTGGTGAGAACCCTCAGCCTCCCGTTCTCAGTCTCTACCCTGATTGGCTGAGCAGGTGGTAATTGACAGGGAGGAGACTCAGGTCCTTGTTGTTCTCTTTTAAGACCAAGGAAATAAGTCAGAACCAGTTCTGTGTTTGACGAATTTTGCTGCTTCTCTACATTAATGGTCTCTGAGCAGTTCACGATTCTCTCTAACCTTGCAGTTCTCCTCAAATACTTGCTGAATAATTCCTGTGCACTGTTGTTGGTCTGGAGCTCATCTGAGAGCATTTTATTCAGGTCATTCAATGTCTGAAATTCAAGAGCCGATGGTTAGTTTGAAAATCAGGGCTCCTGGGTCCTATTCCCAACTCTGCCACTGACTGGGTGTGTGACCTCAGACAAGTCAATTCTCCTTTCTCAGCCTTAGCTTCTCCCTCTTTCAAGTAGGGATAATGATGATCCGCTCCTACCTACCTCATGGTGGGTGAAGGTGGGGATCCATTGGAGAGTGTCACTAGGAGTAGTGCATAATATGAGGTGTCCTATCACGTTTACTCAGAGCAGATTATGACATAATAGAATAGCTGAAACAGTCTATTTTATTTGTATTTTTTATTTTTAAATTGTTAAGAGCAGCAATGACTTAGCTCAGATTGAAGCATCTTATCTAATGTTTGAGATCGAAGTGTCTCCTCTTTGTGTGCGACGAGACAATTTAACGCACTGTGACAAACAGGAGATGCTTTTGTTTTGAACAAAATCTTTTTGCAAAGAACTTTCATCCCACTTGTTATGGTTTTGAGAAACAAACTGGTTTAGTCTGAATGGGATTTTCTGACAGAAATGGTTTAGATGAAATTTCCCCACCATTTCAATTCCTGGGCTCTATCCCTGCCTCTGGAGTTTTTTTTGTCTGTTAGAACAGGAGTCGGAACTGGTGGCTTCTCTTTCTGCCTCTGCCACTGCCTTGCTGTGTAGGCCCTTGGGTAGGTCATTTCCCTTCTCTGGACCTCAGGCTCCTCCCCATCTGTCCAATGGCAACAGGGATAGTTCTCGAGCTCTGGGCAGTCATGAGCCTGAGTGAGATAAGGGGCGTTAAAGCCCTCTGTGAAGGAGAAAGGGGAGTTTCACGGTGTTTAGCACCAAGGAATTCTAAAGTTTGCTAAAATGTCTAGTCTGTGGAAACAAGAAATGGTCGGGGCCAAGCTTTTTAACCACTGCCTTTCTTAAAGCCCATTCAGGGATGTGAGTCTCTGTCTTTTCGGTACCTGGGGTTCTTTGCCAGCAGGAGAGAAGAGGTTCCTGCCTCCATTTTTGTGGCCTTAACAAACCAGGTGTTGTGCCCCAGTTCTCGTCTGAGATCCCTGAAAAAGAACATCCCTTCCCATCCATGAACAAGACAGGACCTATCTTTCAAAGGGGAACAAAGAGACCCCTGGGACTTGCAGACTAGCTAGCCTCACTTCCATAGCTGGAGAGATACTGGAATATATTCTTAAACAATCAGTTTGTCAGCAGCACCTACAGGATAATTTGATTCTTAGGACGAGTGAGCATGGATTTGTCAAGAACAAATCATCGCAAACCCAGCCTCTTTCCTTCTTTGGCAGGGTTCCGGGCCTAGTGGAGGTGGGTAAACAGTAGATGGGATCTATCTCGGGGTTACTAAGACTTTTGACACAGTCCCGCAGGACATTCTCACAAGCAAACCAGGGAAATGCGGTCTAGATGCAATCACTGTCATGAGGGTGCAGAGCTGGTTGAAAGCCCAGACTCCAAGGGCCCATCTCCAGGTTTGGCTGCCCAACAGAGAGGGGGCACCTCGTGGGTCCAGCAGGGATCAGTCCGGGGTCCGGTGCTATTCAATAGTTTCATGAATGATTTGGAAAATGGAGTGGAGAGCCTGCTTCTAAAATGTGCAAACGACACCAAGCACTTTGGAGCTCAGGATTGGAATTCAAAACGCCCTTAACGAATTGGAGACTTGGTCTTCTTGAGCCAAACCCCATGGCTGGGCCCCTCTCTCTAGACTGGGCTGAAGTGAAACCCCAGAGCCAAACACTCCTCCTCCTGGGCAGTGCGCTCCGACCTTGAATGGTCAGATGCTGCTTAGCGCTGTCAGAGCAGCTTTGGCTGGGGGATTCTCCCAGCACTTTCCAATAGCGGGAAGGTACGAAATCCCCATTTGCCTGCTGGGGACGGAGCCCTAGAGGGGGGAGCAACTTGCCCAAAGTCCCACCGGAAAAGGAAAACAACCAGCAGTGGAACCAATAGGGGTGTCAGGATCTTGGAGGCGCTGTCACCCCCACACTAGGGCGGTGTTATGCACCCCCTGCGGCTGGCCGAGTTTCTCCGTCCCTTGGCAATAAGACAGTCTAGAACCCCAACCAGGGTTATTGTATCTGCTACCCAAGATCCATAAACCTGGAAATCCTGGATGCCCCATCATCTCAGGCATTGGCACCCTGACAGCAGGATTGTCTGGCTATGTAGACGCTCCATCATCATTCCACACAAAGATGGACTACAAGCCGTCAGGAACAGTATCCCCGATAATGTCACAGCAAACCTGGAGGCTGAACTTTGTGACTTTGTCCTCACCCATAACTATTTCACATTTGGGGACAATGTGTACCTTCAAGTCAGCAGCACTGCTATGGGTACTCACATGGCCCCACAGTATGCCAACGTTTTTATGGCTGACTTAGAACAACGCTTCCTCAGCTCTCGTCCCCTAATGCCCCTACTCTACTTGTGCTACACTGATGACATCTTCATCATCTGGTCCCATGGAAAAGAAAACCCTTGAGGAATTCCACCATGATTTCAACAATTTCCATCCCACCTACAACCTCTGCCTGGATCAGTCCACACAAGGGATCCACTTCCTGGACACTACTGTGCTAATAAGTGATGGTCACATAAACACCACCCTATACCGGAAACATACTGAACGCTGTACTTACCTACATGTCTCCAGCTTTCACCCAGACCACATCACACAATCCATTGTCTACAGCCAAGCTCTAAGATACAACCGCATTTGCTCCAACCCCTCAGACAGAGACAAACACCTACAAGATCTCTATCAAGCGTTCTTACAACTACAATACCCACCTGCTGAAGTGAAGAAGCAGATTGACAGAACCAGAAGAGTACCCAGAAGTCACCTACTATAGGACAGGCCCAACAAAGAAAGTAACAGAACCCCACTAGCCATCACCTTCAGCCCCCAACTAAAACCTCTCCAGTGCATCATCAAGGGTCTACAACCTATCCTGAAGGACAATCCCTCACTCTCACAGATCTTGGGAGACAGGTCAGTCCTTGCTTACTGACAGCCCCCCAACCTGAAGCAAATACTTACCAGCAACCACACAACAAAAACACTAACCCAGGAACCTATCCTTGCAACAAAGCCCATTGCCAACTCTCTCCCCATATCTGTTCAGGGGACACCATCATAGGACCTAATCACATCAGCCATGCCATCAGGGGCTCATTCACCTGCACATCTACCAATGTGATATGTGCCATCATGTGCCAGCAATGCCTCTCTGCCATGTACATTGGCCAAACCAGAGAGTCTCTACATAAAAGAATAAATGGACACAAATCAGACATCAAGAATTATAACATTCAAACACAGCCAGAGAACACTTCAATCTCCCTGGTCACTCGATTACAGACCTATAAGTCGCAATATTACAACAAAAAACCTTCAACAACAGACTCCCACGAGAGATGCTGAATTGGAATTAATTTGCAAACTGGACACCATTAAATTAGGCTTGAATAAAGACTGGGAGTGGGTGGGTCGTTACACAAAGTAAAACTATTTCCCCATGTTTATTTGTCCCCCTACTGTTACTCACACCTTCTTGTCAACTGTGGGAAATGGGCCATCCTGATTGTCACTACAGGTTTTTTTCTCCTGCTGATAATAGCTCACCTTAACTGCTCACTCTCATTATAGTGTGGATGGCAACACCCATTTTTTCATGTTCTCTGTATATATATATATCTTCCTGCTGTATTTTCCACTTTATGCATCTGATTAAGTGGATTTTAGCCCACAAAAGCTTATGCTCAAATAAGTTTGTTAGTCTCTAAGGTGCCACAAGTACTCCTCATTATTTTTGCAGATAAATTCATGGAGGTGAAGTCCATTAATGGCTATTAGCCAGGATGGGTAAGGAATGGTATCCCTAGCCTCTGTTTGTCAGAGGGTGGAGATGGATGGCAGGAGAGAGATCACTTGATCATTACCTGTTAGGTTCAGTCCCTCTGGGGCACCTGGCATTGGCCACTGTTGGCAGATAGGATATGGGGTTGGATGGACCTTTGGTCTGGCCCAGTCTGGCCATTCTTCTGTTCTTATGAAGGGAAGGGCAGAGCCCTGCAACAGAGTTTCTGTAGTGTAGGGGTTATCGCATTTCCCTAACACACAAAAAGTCCCTGGGTCAAAATCAGGCAGAAACATGATGGCTTATTTTTCCCCAACTCCTAGTGGCCTGTCCCTGCTGTTGTAGGAGCAGCAGTGATTTCTATGCTCAATAGGTCTGTTATACTTCCCCCATTCCCATTTTTGTCTCCTCTCCCTCTCTGAATGCCTGTGAAGTGGCTTTCCCCCTCCCCCTCCCGCTCCCTCCTGCAATGCTTGTGGGATGAAGGGGCTGGTTGAACAGCTGGAAGATCAGAAGAGCTCCTAGATAGACAAGGTGTCTGGGACTCTAATTAGGCAGCGATCACACACCCAGAGCATGGACATTGCCCAAGGTGGTGTGTGACCCACCAGATGCAGCCAAGTCATCTCCAGTCGCAGGCCATGAGGAGCAGGTCCTTAAAAGGGGAAGGGGCCCTGTGCTCAGGAGTCACTCACAAGCTTGTACCTCCAGTGAATGCCCTTCGCCCCGACCGCCTGGCCAGTGGTTCGCTGCATTGCAGTTCATTGTGCCTCAGGAAGACTTACCTTCATCGCACCATCCATCACGGCGCTGTGGGACACTTACCTGGCAGAATCCTGTGCCTGCCTCTTGGCTTCCCAGGGATGGCTACTTGCAGCCCAGGAGAAGAAGGATGGTTCTGGTGAAAGGATGACAAGCAAAGCTCTGGGAGGAAATTTGGGTTTGGGCTCTGCGCTGGGGGTCAGGGTGGGGTGCAGGAGGGGTGCTGCAGCTCCCAAAGTGACCGGTACACACAACCCTCTGGCAGCAGCTCCTAGATGAGTGGGGCCAGGGGATCTCCATGTGTTGCTGTCTGCAGGCGCTGCCCCCAGAGCTCCCATTGGCTACAGTTCCTGGCCAATGGGAGCTGCAGAGTTGGTGCTCGGGGCAGGGGCAGCACGTGGAGACACTCCCCCCACCCCAGGGGATGCTGGGACATGCCAGCCACTTCTGGGAGCGGCACGGAGGGACGGATGTAGAGTGGGCAGGGAGCCACCTTAGTGCTGCTGGCACATCTCTGCACACCCCTTGTGGGGGGAGGGGAGCAGAGGGCCTCCATGTGCTGCCTGGGGTAGGGGCAGAGCACGGAGCTGCCTCCCCTCCCGGGTCTATTACAGGAGAGGGTGGGTGGGGTCTTTTGGCCTGCAAGGTGCAGCAGGTCGGACTAGATGATCACACGGGTCCCTTCTGACCTTAAAGGCTCTGAGTCTAAAAGGGAGAGGGAAGTAAAGGAATTTAAAAAAAATAAAATAAACCAACCATTGTAATACCAGGATGACTCCAACTGCTCATTATATAGTCCCACCCCTTTCTTCCTCCACTGGGTGTTTAATGACCTGTTGGGATTTGGGACACTGATTCTCTCATTCCATTGATAAACTAAAACAATGTGACTGAAACTAAACCAATTCCCAGTGGAGGAATCATCACATCTTCGCATTGGCTAGGAATTGAACCCAGGTCAACTGCTTGGAAGGCAGCTATGCTCACCACTATACCACCAATGCATCTGGTGAAAGTCTTTGATTTTTCACACTTGGTGATTGGTCAGCTTACTTCTCAGCATGAGGCAAATGTCTCTGTGGTCTCTGCCATTCATCGTGGGGAGTTTCCCCACTGATAACAGTTCTTGCTGGGTTGGGGAGGGGAGAGAGAAGAGGCGTTTATTCTGTTTCATTCCTCTCCATTTTCTTTTCCTCCCCGTCCCTTCCAAGGTCCTCCCTTCCATTTCAGACTGTGCAGTGACACCCTCCCTGCACCCAGGACTCTCGAGCCTCTGGAGCAGCACGATCCCATGAGATCCTCAGTGACCAAGGGTCTTTTCCAACTTCCAGGAGACCCAGCTTGAGTCTAAAGGAAGCTCTGTTCCTTCCTGGGGATCCTCTCTCCCTTCATGGAGATCAAGAGCATGAAGCCTCTGCCTTGCCTCCTGGGTCTGAATTAATGTCCCATTTCCCACTATGTGCTCGAAAGAAACACATGTTTCTAACCCAGGTGAGCGGCGTTAATTCAGCTGGAATCCTTCACCCACATTCCTTAGGAGATACAGACTCTCTGTGACACAGACTGACTGGGGTTCATCTCTGCATGTCCCCAATGGGGAAGGAAAGACACTGAGGGGGAAGGAAGAAGATGGACAGAAGGAGTCAAATGGGGCTAGACCAGAATAGGACATTTTCTGCCTGTTAAAATGTACTAGACTCTAATTGCTTAAAACAAAACAAAACCCCACCAGCTTCTGTTTGAACCATCAGCTTTTCACAGAGCAGCCAAAGTGGTGAAGCATAGACACACATAACCTCCGACAGCCCAAGTGTGTCTAAGAAGCACCTATAGTGGCTCATGCAGGGGGAAATACAGCTGTGGGTGTGAGTTCAGGCCTCACCCAGAGCGTTGGTTTTCATTAGCCACGGAGCTTCCCCCACTTGCTTTGTCTCAGTCACATGGAAAGTGCCATAGGAGGGTGATGAGAGTAAATTCTAAACTCTGAAATGCGGAGGTTGGCCCAGAGATTGGGATAAGGGGTTTGAAGAGAAAAAGCTCTAAGAGTATAAAACCAGACAGTCTCCAGGGGCAGGTTCGGTACAACGCCTCAACAGGGAGCCATTTGGGGGGGTTCACTCCCTCTGTTCAATGTCCTGAGAGGTATTTGAAGATGAAGATAACGCCATGGCTAACAGGTGACTGGCATGTCCTGGGTTAAAGAAAGGGACCTGGGTTAATAGTCTGAAGATTTGCGTTACCGTCACTGTCTGACCCCCCTTCAGTGTGGAGCAGGTGTGTACGTTGCTGGGTGGAACGCACAGACTCCTGGAGAGCAGGGGCAGCTGTTTCCATGGCAGAGAGCCTGGCACTTAGGAGACTTTCTACATCTGCTGTTTTGAAGCAATTCAGTAAAATAACAGTGGAGCTACAATGTCTGGTCCAAAATGTCAGCCCCCCTGGTGCAAAAACGCTATTTTAGGATCTACATTGGAGGCTCCCGGCACTAGGACACCTGACCAGAGAGCTCAGTGGGGGCGTAACAGCTGCTGACTCTGAGGGTCCCGGGCTAAATCCATTTGCAGGGGGAAGTGTTTTGATTTATTTGATGGATAATGAGCACCAGCTACCAGGGGAGAAGCCCTGAGAGTTGCTGCCACTCCAGCTGCTGCTAGGGCAGGGGGGAGCCCCAGGGGGCCAGCTGCTGCTCTGGCCACCCCAAAAGTGCTGCCAGAGGCCACCAAGCTGTGGCTGCTCCTGCTGCCCTCAGGACCACTGGTCAAGTGGTCCCCGGGCCAGCTGCATTGGCCGCTGCTTGGGCGGTCCCTGGAGCCACTTGATTGAGTGGCCCTGGAGTCAGCCACTGTGCCCACTGCAGAAGTCACGGAGGTTGCAGGAAGTCACAGAATCCATCACTTCCACCACCTCCGTGACAGACACGGAGACAAACCCTTCCCTGCTGTGACTGCAGATCCTGGAAGGAAAGAGAAGAACAGAAAGTGACGAGAGAAAGAAAAAAAGAGAGATTCCCTGTCACCTCTCTCCCTGCTGCCTCCCCCCTTGTATTCTGTAACCCCATCTCACTGGGTTCCCTGTGCTGGTGCCATGGGGGTGACACTAGAGTTCTGGGGATTTGGGGGGCTCTTCATTTCTCAACATTTCACACAAATTTGTCTTTGGGCTGAAATTTCTCCTGTTAGGCCTCTGTCAGAGCTGTACCCCACCCTGTTTGCGGGCAGGGGGAGAGGGGAGATGTAAATTGCAGAGCAGGCAGAGAAGTCGCCCATAAAGGGTCATATTGATCTGGTGACTGGTTCTGACCGGGGTCACATGTCCTCTGACACAGGCTCATGTGCAGAACATGGGAGCTCTGGCTTGTCCTAAATGCTGTAGAGTGTGAGTTCCTGGGAAAGGGCAGGGGAGAGGGAGCAAGAGGAGAAAGGCAGAGACATTGGAGACGAGGAATTGGGGGGAGAAGAAGGAGAGAACAGAGAGACAGTAAATGATTGAAGCAGAACAGGTGTCCCAACTCCATCTTGCTCATCATAGGTGTTCAGAGAGACAGGTAGTTGCGGGTTTTCCAGTGTCAAGTATGAACTTTGATTCTAACAATGTGCATTGAAATATCAAGGGGATCTCCACATACCTGATCTCTTCCCTCTCCCCTTTTTTAGTATTAATTTTTATTTTGACATGTTTGGCTTAACCGTGATCGTCTCTTTCCCCACCTGTATTGCAATTTGGGGTTTATGTTTATTTTGCCTCCCTGTTGTTCATGTCATTATAATTATAACAGCAAAGGAATCTGCAGGAGCAAAAACTGACTCAAAACTTCATTTCCCCATCGTGCCGGAACATCCTACAAACAGCTCACGCAGCTGGAATCATAACACACAAGGCCAGGGGATGGGAGATGCAGGTTTCCAAGGGTTCTGTCTTTCTCAGATGACACATTCCAGCCCCTTGTGTGCCTCCATCCTGTATGACCTGCTGGACTTTGACACATTTATTGTCTCATTCTATAGATAATGTGATTGTAACATAATGTGAGTGAAATTAAACCACTTCCAGATGAGGAAACAACAGAAGAGAAAAGCCATTATTGCAGTGGCTGTGAATCAAACCCAGATCAACTGCTTGCAAAGCACCTACGCACACCACTAGATCACCAATGCATCTGGCAGGAGTAGCTTTCCTGCAGACTGTGAGTGCTGGCAGAGGGAGTGACACATGACCACAGAGTTAGTGAGCAGGGTGGATGGGCTGGAAGCTGCCTGACAGCTGGGAGCAGAGTTACCATCCCAGAGTGACTGAAAGGGGGCAAAGGTGAAAACAGATCTCACTGGGAGCTGGCCCCACACCCGCCCCACCCCCAGGAGAGGGGAACTGAAGCTCAACTTCAATCACAGAAAAATCTTCCCTGAGGAGGAAGGGGACAGCTTGTTTTAAAGTCCAGGTTTGTGTTTGTTCCTGCTACATACGGAGGGGCTGGGCAGTGCTGATTCCAGCCCCCAGACTCTGGGAGGATAAGGAACAAATTCAGGCTGCCAGTGACCTGCAGGAGGGAGATGATCTTTTGACAGTGACGGACGCCTCCTCCTAAAGGCCTTTGTCTGCCCCCTTCCAGTGACTGTTTGGTACAGGAATGCAGCCCCCACTCCTGGGTCTCTCCTGGGGAAATAATGTTTCTGTGCAAAACACCAAAGCTTTTAACAGAAAGGAAGAAAAGGAAATGGCCACATGATGGGACTAGGACATAAAGAATGAAACACAAGATCCTTCTCCATGTGCATTGACTTTTAACCTTGTTTGTGGTGGTGGTGTATCCATGCTGGTCCCAGGGGTCCTCTGGGGCGCCGGGCATTGGCCACGTTCGGGAGAGTGGGTTAGATGAACAGGTCTGACTCAGTGTGGCTGTTCTTATGTTCTAACTGCTGGTTATGGAAGAGACGCCCTTCCAGGCTACACAGAACTGAAGAAGGGTGCTGGGTTAGCTCCACAGCTTGTCTCTTTCACCAACAGAGGTTGGTCCTCTTACCCTCACCACCTTGTCTCTCTTGGACTCTGAAAAGTGCTTTCTCTCCACTCCCCTTGGAGAGACGTTAAGTTTCCCTTTGGGCAACTATCAGGCTGAAGCAATTGTATTGACTGTGACACTAGAATTGAAGATTTAATATTATAAATAAATGAGTCTAAACCTGAGGTTCTGGTTTTCACATTGGTTTTTCTATCTCCGTTCCCAATTCTCTTCTAGAAAGGCCTCCAGGACGCCTGCCGAGCCCAGCAAAAGTGGCCAGGAGAAAGCCCACACTGCTGCTCTTTCAGGTAGTTAAAGGCTGCTATCAAACCCCCCTCACTCACTCAGTCCCCAGTCTGTGGCAGTGCATAGGATTCTTCCATCCTAAGTGCAGGACTCTGCACTTCTCCTTGTTGAACCTCCTCAGATTTCTTTTGGCCCAATCCTCCAATTTGTCTAGGTCACTCTGGACCCAAACCCTGTCCTCCAGCGCTTGGATTCTTTACATGCTTTCACAGAGCACAGAGCACATGTTCCATGATTTCATAGGGCAGAGTTTTGTGCTATCGGGAGCTTTCCCTGTGTGGATTTGACAGGTGGATCAACACAGAGACACATTGTGACCCTTCTCAGGGTGCTGAGGGCTCTAAGTCTCCTTGTTGCCACCTGCCACAAGGAAGAGGGACTTTTGCATTTGGAAGCTGGATGTTAGTGACCAAACTCACCAGCCTGCTGGAACTCAAGGACCCTCCTCTGAGCTACAGCAGCCACCTTAACCCTTTAGTTCCTTCAATGTGTCCCCCTCTGGGGTCCAGCCCGGATCACCAACTACTCGGTGAAATCCCAGAACCTCTCTTCCCCAAGTACCCCAGGTTACTAGTTTTACTGTGGACCATTGCTACTGTATTTCACACAGCACCTGAGTACAGTTATCGAACAAGCAAAAAATTTATTTAACAACGGATAGAGATTTAAACAAACAAACGTGAGTGATGGAAACCAACTGTTACCAACTAAACAAAGGCAGAAAATGATAGAATAGAAAGGCCAGCACAAAAAACAGAGAGAGGAACAATAAGATACTAAAAGGACAATGGTTGGAACTCTCCATTTCTCTCAGTCTTTGGATTGATGGGTACTAGAGCTGTAACAACAGTTGAGGAACCAGGGTAAATTAAATCTAAGGTTTGAGCTGCTAGTGAAGCATTTCCCACACTCACTGCATTCATAGGGCCTCTCTCCTCGTGGATTGTTTGATGCCTAATAAGGTGTGAACTGCGATTGAAGGTTTTCCTGCACTCAGTGCATTCATAGGGCCTGTCCCCTGTGTGGATTCTCTGATGTCTAGAAAGGACTGATCTTTGAGTGAAGCTTCTCCCACACTCACGGCATTCAAAGGGCCTCTCCCCCGTGTGGATTCTCTGATGTTGAGAAAGGTCTGAGCTGCTAGTGAAGCGTTTCCCACACTCAGGGCATTCAAAGGGCCTCTCCCCTGTGTGGATTCTCTGATGAACAGAAAGGGCCGAGCTGCTAGTGAAGCATTTCCGACACTCACGGCATTCATAGGGCCTCTCTCCTCTGTGGATTGTTTGATGCCTAATAAGGTGTGAAATGCGACTGAAGGTTTTCCTACACTCACGGCATGCATAGGGCCTTTCCCCTGTGTGGATTCTCTGATGTTTAGAAAGGTCTGAGCTGCTAGTGAAGCTTTTCCCACACTCACTGCATTCAAAGGGCCTCTCCCCTGTGTGGATTCTCTGATGTTGAGAAAGGTTTGAGCTGCTAGTGAAGCATTTCCCACATTAACAGCATTCAAAGGGCCTCTCCCCTGTGTGAATTCTCTGATGTTGAGAAAGGTTTGAGCTGCTAGTGAAGCATTTCCCACACTCACGGCATTCATAGGACCTCTCTCCTCTGTGGATTGTTTGATCACTAATAAGGTGCAAACTGCGATTGAAGGTTTTCCCACACTCAGTGCATTCATAGGGCCTGTCCCCTGTGTGGATTCTCTGATGTACAGAAAGGGCTGAGCTGTGAGAGAAGGTTTTTCCACACTCACTGCATGTATTTTTTCTCTTTCACCTGAGGATATCCTGCTGTGTTGTGGTTTCCATGAGGACCTTCTGAGTTCCCCAACAAGAAATAAATTTATCCACTTTCTTCCCTGGCTGGTTTCCTTGCTCTGTTTTTGGTCTGTGCTGAATCTCCCAGGGTTTTTCCTGCTTATGACTCCTGGACACATTCCTTTTTGATCTTTGAGATAATGCTCTGTTTTTACCCACTGGCTCAACATTTCCAGGCTGAGAATTCTGCTCCTCTTTCTCACATGCCATTGCATCACCTGCTGTGATAGAGACAGAAACCTCAAACAGGGATGGAAAGGGGAAGACCAAACCAAAACAAGTGCTGAGGACAGGTCAAATAAAAATCAGGAGCTGAACTCCCCCAAACTCTTCCCCCAAGTAGGAGAGAGGAGGGGGATGAATTCAGCCTTCACATCCCATCCAAATACGCAGGGGGAAGGGAGGAAGCCACTGCCTGGTGTCTGCTAGGATCTATAGGAATCCATGAACTATATTTACCCTGAGGATACGACCCCTGCTAGGGATAATAATGAACTGAGAGACCTCCCCAAGGGCTTTGTTGGGTATTCCAGATGTTTCCTTCAGGCACTTACAGATTCTGAGGTGGTTTAATGTTTCCTCACCTGTGCAGGAAGATCTCAGGATCTCTCTTTCCTCTGACCGCTGGAGGTGTGGGACCCATGGCTCTTCCCCTTGTTCCAGCTGGGAGATCACATCAAGTTGGAAAACTAGAAACCCTGCTCAGATGAAAGAAAACAAAGGAGTTCAGTTGATTTCATAAGACTTGGTCTAAAAAAACATTCTATTAATTTAACTTCAGTGCTTAGTGTGACCTGGTGCGGCAGGGGCAGTTCTCACTGAAAATGCCAAAGTTAGGAAAGGCTGAAAAAGGGAGAGCAGATGCTCCCAAAACTGCTGGTTAACACTGAAGTTAAACTCACCGACCAGTCACCAACTGTGCTTCTGATCCCCACACGGGTTATCGAGAAGCTGAAAAAAGAAATCACACGGCCCCCTTTATTGCATCCCAGTTCTCTGACTACTAATCAGCAGCTAGGTCCAGTACAGTGAGAGGTTATTTAAAAACTCTGCTCACATAAACAAAGTGTTCCTCTGACCCCAAAGGGTCAGCCACATCACCAGGTCAGTATAGGTTTGGACATTACCCAAAATTCCATCCTTCCAGACAATCCTTTAGCATCTAAACTAAAGGTTTAAAGGAAAGAAAGACAGAAAGAAGTTAAATGGGAAAGCAGTCAGATACATTCCAAAATGGATATATCAGGTTCTTAGCAGTGTTGGTGAGTTGCTGGCTTGAAAGTCCATCTGGAACACATCCATAGCTTGGATGGGTCATTCAGTCCTTTGTTCCAGGGTTCAGTTTGTAGAGAAGTTGCTCCAGAGGTAGGAAGGGGGATTGAAGACAAAATGGAGATGATGCAGCTGCCCTTTACATTCCTTTTGCCATGTGGCCTGTACTTCCTGTGTCCCAAACACAAGCTTCACAGCACGTGGCATGGAAAAGCCTTGAAGTTCTCAGTAGACAGGCATACCCCGGCATGTCTTGCTGACTCAATAGGTGTATCCCCTTGGTCCTTTCCATGGGCTCATTGTACAGCTGATGACCCTCAATGGGCCATCAAACAGGCTAAGCAGTGTTGATGCCAATATGTCTGGGGGTGTCACCCAGAAATACTGCACAAGTCTGGAAATACAGATATACCCTACATATCTATAACTCACAATACAAAGGTGATACAAACGTAGAAACAAAATTATCATACTTGGCAAATCATAACATTTTCACTGAAACTTGGCATGGCATATCTAGCACAATTCATTGCAAATTTATCAGATTATATTATTATTTTTATTATTAATACCAAAGTGTCTCACAATTCCATACAGTCACACTTGGTAAACCAGTGAATTCCCAGGACCAGTTCCCCAGGTCCTTGAAGATGCCAAACACTGTGCTTATGAGGGATTGAAATACCCACATATCTGCTGGGAACACACACACAGACAGTGTCAGTCTATACCCGTGTTCACTCTTCTAGAAAATTATGATCAATTTTGTACGCAGTATGGCTTGTGAGGTATCATTTGAAAATGCATAACCTACTGAATATTACCCTCCTGTTAAAACGTGTAGTAACACTGTATGTAAATTTATGAGATTTTAGAGTATGATATTACTGAAAAAGTTACAATTCTGGGGAACACCCACAGAGCAGTTCCTCAGAGACAGCAAGGCAAACAGCTGGTCAAACAGCCATTCTCCTGCAAGGGGAAGGTGTGAAGAAGACATTTATATTCCATCACAGGGACCTCTTGAAGGTGTTGTGGAAAACGACCACACGATTGATTTTGAATCAGCTCAGCCTGAGGCTCTTTTCTTGGTTAAAAGTGTGCAGGGGGCAACAGCTATTGGAATACTGTCCCCGAGCTAAAAATCACACAAGCCTTTTAAAGCTTAAAACCCCAAACAATGACACATACGTTGCGCGTTAATTTCCTTATTTGGAATATATTGCAAAATATGATGCAGGTCAAAAGCAAGCTGAACAATCAGTTTTCCATATTCGGCCTTTCCTGTTATTGTTATTACACCTGGTGATATGGGAGCAAGACTCTGCATGTCTCAAGAAATGTCACTACCAACCTAGGCCATTTTCACATGCTGGGGTGCAATCCAGAGCAGTGAGGAGTTGTGTCATCTGTAATCCTGGGTGAGATTCAGTGTTCTGCTGCTGGAGATCCCCTGTCTGGATACCCTCAGCCAGCATTCAAGGACGCACAGAGTGTTTGTGTGATAAGTAACCCTGGACCAGCAGCTCTGACTCCAGCTGCCTGCTTGTTACACTCCAAGCACATTCTGGTTTGGGTAGAGAAGGCTCAGGGTTTGAGAGAAGGCCGGGGGTAGGAAGCTTCTGTTCGTTATGCTGGACCTAACCCCCAGTTTTACTTGAGTAAAGAGGAGCTATTTGACACTGTGTGATATTGCTCCTCTGCTGTATTCCCGAAGTGTTCTGCAGCATGGGAGGGTCTCTGGTAGTGTGTGTGTCACTGGCATATTGGGGTGATGCTGAAACAGGACAGAGTAGAGGTGGCATTGTGGGGCTGGCGTGAACCTTAACTCTTCATTTCCCCTTCCAAGAACCGAGGGGACAGGAACCCTTACCCAGCGAGGTCACAGTCTCATAGTTCTCCTGCATGACATCCCAGCAGAGCCCACTCTCCCCTGTCTGGGGGAGAAGGGCAGTTGTGGGCGTTTCAGAACCAGTTTTAGTTAATTTCACATCAGAATTCCCCCAGGCCCTTTCCCTGCAGATAGACACCCTAGATCCTGCCATGCTGGGAAATGCTCAATCTGTTTATTACAATGTAGATCTGGCCCCTCCTGCCAGGCTAAGCCCAGACACATTTTTAACCTCCCTTCTCCCTCCCCTCACCCCCTAACAAAGTCTCTGAACACAAGGCTAGAAACCAAAGGAGTCACTGTGGGGGATTCCCTCGGACACTGACCCCACGTCAGCCACACCCCAGCAGGGGGAATATGGAGTCAGGAACTGGCTTTTCCTCTGTCTGATCCTTGTTTTGTCCACTGGAAAGTGGTTCTGCCCAGAGATGCAGCAATACATGTGTCTGGGCGGACTAGAGAGCTGGAAATCTCTCCCCCCTCATTTCTACCGCTGCCCCTTTCAGTCTCTCCTTCCCGTCCTCTCTCCCTGCCCCTCTGGCTGGGACAGTCCCATTCCTGGGGGCTTTGCTCTCCCATGGCTGGATTTTCTCCTGGCAATTGCTACTGGGAGGAGAAATGAGGAGGGGCTGTTTGTGCAGAGTCACTTTCTTGCCAGTCCCCAGCACTTTCCCTGAGGTCTTTCAGTTACCTGGAGACTCTGGCTCAGAATTTAGTATTAACAGGGCCCAGGGCTGCCCTAGGGGGCTAGGACCAGCTGGAGAAAGTCATCCCCTGGGCCAGGCAGAGAAGCAGCTTTAATTAAGGTCACTTCCCAGCACAGAACCCTGCTGGGGGAGCAGCAGCTGCTAAGCCTGGTCTCCCCAATCACAATGGAGGCTGCAGCATCTGACCCAGGAAGCTGAACCCCAATATCCTGAGCAGAGAGGGACAGAGCGTTTGAGCAGCTTCCCTCCTTTAGCTCTCTGGGGAGAGCAGCTAATGAGAGCCCCTCCTCACAGGGAGAATTGCTGATCACATTTGCCCCACTGTCGATCCGGAGTCACTCCTTGTCTTTCCATACAGTGACTCTGGATTAACAATGGTCTCAATGAAACCAGAGTTCAGAAAGAATGAGTCCAGAATGCTGTGGAAGAGACCATTGTGTGGCAGCGCTGACTCCCTTCCCTCCTCCCTCACCCCCAGATCCAGGACAAGGACTGGACAATCTAGGACCATGGAACTGGAAGTTCCTGCAGTTTTCAAGAGGGGAGCAGAGCAAAAATCTGTGATTTCACCTCACAGTGTCTGATAAGTGGCTAGAAAGTTATCACAGTGACTGGGCCTGGCCAGGGAATGTCGGGCAGTGCTTGGAGCCAGGATTCTGGCATAAGCTAATCAGGGAGAAGAAGAGGGGTCAGGAGCAGCCCCTAGAGCCCCAGCCAGCCCCCCCCAGATACTCCCTGGGACCCAGCCCCCAGAGTCCCTGGCCAGGGAGCTCAGATACCCCTCAGAGCCCCACCGGCCAGAGAACCCCCACCAGACCTTCATTGCCAGGTTGGGAATCCCAAAAGGTTCCCCCCACCAAGAGACCACAACAGCCAGAGACCCCCCCAAAAGGGACCCCCACTGGGAACTCAGTCCCTCACTGCCTGCCTAGGATCCCCCCCTGCCGCCCTCCAGCAGGATCTGCCCTGCCCTTTGCCTGGCACCCTCCTCCCCCTGCGGGATCCCCTGATGCTTTACAGGGGCACCCCCTGGCCTAGCGCCGGGGATTCTCCCACACACACTCTGTGCACTGGGCACGGCAGCGATCCCAGGAGTCTGCAGGGGAAGCCCAGACAGAGCCCCTGGCACAGCACCAGGCTCCCTCTAACCCCCTGTCCCGCCTCCCCAAGAGACGCCCACCCCGGCTGTTCTGCAGCCACCAGGCCCCCAGCGATACCCACCTCCAGGACCCACAGCCTCAGGGCTGGGCACATCACAACCACCCCCTGAAACCCCAAATCTCCAGAACCCACCAACCTCACTAGGGTACCCCCTGCCCAGCCACCCCGAGGCCGCCCCCTACCACAATCCCCCTTCAGCTGCTATCTCCCCCCCCAGCCCCACCCCCACCCAGCAACACTGTTACCTCACAGTGCCTGAGAAGTGGCTAGAAAGTGACCACCGCCCCCTGCTGGCCAGTCGCACAGGCAGAGGGAGCCCCGGGGGATGTCTCTTGAACTGGAGTATGGAAGGCCTGGAGGGACAAAATAGGTAAGAAATATCCATGCCTGTCACTAGCAAATAATGGCCACCCTAGATCCACCCCAGAGGTGGCTGCATCTTAGCACTGAGGGAAGCAACCCCTCACAGAGGCCATTTGTCATGGGGTTTGGGATACTTCTCAACTCACACTGCACTCAGAGTGACCTCCTCATCCCGTGCCAGCTGGAGAAAAGAAAAGGGTCCAGCCAACTCTTCTGTTACCGGTTGGGAACCACTGATCCCCAAACAGGGGGAGACCTCTGGCTTTGATGAGTATTAAATATCTGGCTGGTCTCTTTCTTCGGCAAACATTTTAACAGAGGTAAAGGAGGGAACAAATGATTCGCAAAGGAATCGGGAAAGATGATCTCTGGGCAATTTAACCCCCTACAACATCCAGGATGGAGAAGGACTCAGGGCAACAGGTTCCCTTGAAGGAAGAAGTTGCTGGGATTTAGAAACACGGGGAACAGCCGCAAACTTGAGAAGATTTTTAACTGACATTTGATAATGAGATAGAAAGAGGCAAAACCTGAGCTTTGAGAGCAACGTTCAGAAATGAAAGAGTTCCCAATCTGAGAGATTTTGGATCCATTTTGCAAATTATAGAGAGGAAAGTGGAAAATCAGGGGGATTTTATATCAGTTGTCGATAGGAGGCAAAATCTGAGTGTTTCACATCAATATTTGATAAATGAATAAAGAGAAAATGGGCAACATTTGCCAACATTTTATATCCAGGTTCAAGAATCTGAGAAAAGGTGTAAATCTGAGATTTTCTTGGTATTTTATAATTAGAGAGACGGGGGGAAATCTCAGGGCATATTCAATTAGAAATAGACAACTAGAGAGCAGTGGGGCAAACATTTAGGGTATTTTATATGAATCTTTGAGATTTGCAAAGAAAATGTGTCACAAACTGCGTATTTGATAACATGAGAGAAAAACACCAAGATCTGAGGGGATTTTATATTGTTGTTAACGAACTAGTGGAAAAGCGGGACTGTTGGACTGGATTTTATACAACTGTCCAATACATAAACACAAAGTGATGGTTCCCCCACCCCCACCATTCCCATGGGCAGCAGGGAGCCCTTTGAGGAGCTGATTAAAAGGGCAAGGGAGGGGGAGCTGAAAGGTCCCTGGATGAGGGAAGGGGGCAGCAGTGGGGGATGGGCGGGTGACTGGCAACTGATGGTTGGGGGTAACTGTGTTGGTAGTTAGGGGGCAGCAACTGGGAGTGGGAAACGGGGGTCTGGGCAGTCCCCATGGGGGACACGGGCGCCTCCCTTCCCTGCCCTGGCAGAGACCCGGCATCTCATAGAATATCAGGGCTGGAAGGGACCTCAGGAGGTGTCAAGTCCAACCCCCTGCTCAAAGCAGGGCCAATCCCCAACTAAATCCCCAAATGGCCCCCGCAAGGAGTCAGCTCCCAGCCCTGGGTTTAGCAGGCCAGTGCTCCAACCACTGAGCCATCCCACCCCCACTCCAGGGGCAGCCATGTGCTGGGGAATGACTCATGGCAACAATTTCCCACCTAAACAAGGACAAATCACTGCAGATAAAATGGGTGGGAAAATGCCCCTCACTAGAGAAGATTTTAAACTGACGTTTGAGACTCATGGGGAGAATGGGGGAAATCGGGGGAGATGGGAGAGCTGATCATTGGAGGATGGGGACTCGCCCCAGATTTTATAGCCCCGTGTGAGACACTGAGAGAGAAAAGGGGCAGAACTAGAGAGAATTTGTATCGGGGCGAGAGGCAAGTGGCACAAACAGGGGAAGGATCCAATTAACCCCCCTCCCCCCTTCCCCCGCCCGCCACTCCCCCCTCCCCGGGAATTTCCTGGCTGCACAGAGACAGTTCAACACCCCCCCCCCGCGTCCCACTGACCTTCCCCCCCCCAACTCCAGCTTCTCCTCCCTGCCTGACACCCCCCATCTCCCCCACACCACAGGGGATCCCCCCACCAGGCCCCAGTCTCTGCCCCCCAAATCCCACTGGGGCTGAGGCAGCTCTGAGGCTTCTCCCAGGTTCCCCGGGGCAGAGTCACTTTCCTGCCCAGCCCCAGTGCCCCCCCCGGGGTCTCTCACTCCCCGGGGGGCTCCGTGGGAGGCTGGACACCAGGGATGCAGGACGGCAGGAATGGGGGTGACAGGCCTCCTGTTCCTCAGTCTCACGGCGGGACCCAGGGGGCTCGTCGCTCTCCGGCTCGGGAGCGCTGGGAAGACCCGACCGTGGAGGGGCCATCGCTGGGGCGGCCCGCGCAGGCGCGAGCACGTCATATATCACTTCTGTGGCGGGAAAAGTGCTGAGGAGATGGAACGCTGAGGGCTGGTTTTGGCGGGAAAAACCGGTTTGGACTGGTTTGAGCCTGTCCCCTGATGGTAAACAAGTCCCCTCTCAGAGATGGAGTCCAGGGGTCAATAGTTCATATGCTCCAGATTGGATCTTATTTTAAAGCCAGTGATTTACCTCATAAACATCTTATTAACCTACTAATGGAACCTATTAAACAATTTATACTTCTTACACCTAACAGTGTTTGTCCTCCAGATGTGTTTACAGGTGTTGAGTTGTGGGGGAGAGAGGCCAATTCATGTCTCTACCCCCTCTTTCATAGGCCTTGTCTACACTACAGGACTATTTCGAATCTACTTAAGTCGAATTTGTGGATTCGACCTTAATAAGTCGAATTTGTGTATCCATACTAAATACACAAATTCGAACTTCTGAGTCCACATTCACGGGGCCAGCTTCGACTTTGGAAGCGGTGCACTGTGGGAAGCTATCCCACAGTTCCCGCACTCCCCGCTGCCCATTGGAATTCTGGGATTTCCCCCCAATGCATGCTGGGGGAAAAAATGTGTCGAGGGTGGTTTTGGGTTAGTGTCGTCATTAAACCGTCAATCACGCCCTCCCTCTCTTCCTTGAAAGCGCCGGCGGGAAATCTGTTCGCGCCCTTGTGTCTGGTCGGTTACAGCGCGGACGCCACAGCACTGCGAGCATGGAGCCCGCTGCGATCATCGCTGCACTTATGGCCGTTGTCAACTCCTCGCATCTTATCGTCCACCTCTTCCACAGTCAGCTGCTGAGAAACCGGGCGAGGAGGCTCCGGCAGCGCGGTGAGGAGAGTGGCGCAGACCTCTCAGAAAGCAGGGTACGCCGGGCAGTGGAGATCATGGTGGCAATGGGTCAAGTTCATGCTGTGGAACGGAGATTCTGGGCCCGGGAAACAAGCACGGACTGGTGGGACCGCATAGTGCTGCAGGTCTGGGATGACACAGAGTGGCTGCGAAACTTCAGGATGCGTAAGGGCACTTTCCTTGAACTGTGTGACTTGCTGTCCCCTGCCCTGAAGCGCCAGGACACAAGGATGCGAGCAGCCCTGCGTGTGCAGAAGCGAGTGGCCATAGCCCTCTGGAAACTTGCCACGCCAGACAGCTACCGGTCAGTAGCGAACCACTTTGGCGTGGGCAAATCTACCGTGGGGATTGCTGTCATTCAAATAGCCCACGCAATCGTTGAGCAACTGCTCTCAAAGGTAGTGACTCTCGGAAATGTCCAGGTCATCATAGATGGCTTCGCCGCGATGGGATTCCCAAACTGCCGTGGGGCTATAGATGGGACTCACATCCCTATCCTGGCACCAGCCCACCAGGCCAGTGAGTACATTAACCGAAAGGGCTACTTTTCAATGATGCTGCAAGCTGTGGTGGACCATAGGGGACGTTTTACCAACATCAACGTCGGGTGGGCGGGCAAGGTTCATGACGCGCGTGTGTTCAGGAACTCTGGTCTGTTTAGACGCCTCCAGGCAGGTACTTTCTTCCCGGACCACAAAATAACGGTTGGGGATGTGCAGATGCCTACAGTGATCCTCGGGGACCCGGCCTACCCACTAATGCCCTGGCTCATGAAGCCCTATACAGGCGCCTTGGACAGTGAGAAGGAACTCTTCAACTACCGGCTGAGCAAGTGCAGAATGGTGGTGGAGTGTGTTTTCGGACGTCTCAAGGGGAGATGGCGGAGCTTACTGACTCGCTGGGACATCAGCGAAAAGAATATCCCCGTAGTTATTGCTGCTTGCTGTGTGCTCCACAATCTCTATGAGAGCAAGGGCGAGACCTTTTTGGCTGCTGTTTACGATCAGCCAGACACCCGTGCCGAGAGAATATCCCAGCGGGAAGCGCTGTGCATCAGGGAGGCTTTGAAAGCGAGTTTCCTCGCAGAGCAGGGTAACCTGTGACTGTCCACTTGATTTTAAGAGAGCCTGATCACAAACCAAGTTTCCCCCACTTCCAAAGGACGTTTTAAAACTAAGGACATGTTTCAGTAATTAATAATAAATCTTTCGTTGACTTTGCATTTCTGTTTCTTGGTTGAAACATGGAAGCATTCTGTGCTGGGTAAGGTGTGCACTGATGTACAGACCGCTTGTCCAAAACAGGACGGACAGCCTACTGCTCCTACATAGGTCTGTGGGGTGGGGGACGGTTTACGGTGGTTGTGCATGTAGGGGGAGGGTTGCAGGAATGGGTGGGTTTGCAGGAAGGGGCGAGGGGTGCCGTCTTTGGATAGGGGTTAACATGACGGCTGTGGGTTTGGGCGTTGGAAGGGGTGAGGGGTGTGGGGGAAGGGTGAGTATCTGCCCCTGGATGAGGGCTCTTTTTGGGGCTCAGGGCACCGGGGAGGATCGTGGCTACGGTCCAAGTGCATGTGAAGGGAAGCCTGCCTTTACATTCGGGGATGGCAGGCACCAGGACCCTGGACAAGCATACACATCAAGGAAAGACCCGGGGCAGCATACACCACACAGACTGTCCCTGGTGCCTAGTGACTGCAGGCTGTGTGTGCCGTGCAGTTGACCCTGCACCCAAGTCTGTACCATGGCACTGTGGGCTATGCACTGAAATTACAATTCCCCCCCCACACACACCCACAGAAAGTCTTCTGACACCAGAAACGTGACGGAAACAGTGAGTAACACCAAACCGCTTTTAATAATGTAGTACACAGTGGGGGGTTTAAACTTGGAGTTGGGACTGGTTGATGCTGTAAGGAAAGAGCTTGTACAAATTTACAGCGCGAGAGATGTCTCGAACATTATCGGTCTGCTGCGGTGCAGGGACAGTTCTCACGGCCCCTACCGCCCCTCCTTCTTGTAACTTTGGGTGAGGGGGGGACAGGACTTCTTGGCGTTGGAGGGCGGTTGCAGATGCACTGCAGGGGGGCTCTCTCCTCCTGCCTGCGGTCTTGCAGAACATCTACAAGGCGCCGGAGCGTGTCCGTTTGCTCCCTCATTAGACCAAGCAGCGTTTGAGTCGCCTGCTGGTCTTCCTGCCGCCACCTATCCTCCCGTTCCAGGTGTGTGCGATGCTGCTGACACAGGGTCTCCCTCCACTGTCTCTGCTCTGCCGCCTCCGCTCTGGAGCAGGCCATCAGTTCCTGGAACATGTCGTCCCTAGTCTTTTTCTTTCGGCGTCTAATCTGAGCCAGCCTCTGCAGGGGATGCCGGGGCAGTCCGGGAAGGAGCCGAAGCTGTGTGATGCGAAAAAGTAGGTGATTTCCTTGAACACATACATGTTTGCCAACAGTAAACACAGTCTAGTCAGTTTCAGTTAACAAGACCAAAGAGGGAACCAAGTCTCAGGAGATCTCAGAACTAGTCTGAGATTTCGGAATACGCTCTCATTGGCGGCGCCATTGCACTGGATAGCGCACAAGCGAGGAGAGACAGCTGCATCCCTCTTGCACAAAGTCCTGGTAAGCCTTACAGTACATACTGCTCATCAGTTAGTGATTAGCTGTGCTCTCCTGCTAAAGGCAATGTGCAAAGCAGAAAAGATGACCCTTTTGCAGCCCCTCCAGCCAGTGCACGGGAAAGATCACTGTATGCTTTTCCTCTGTGGCCTCCAACACGTGGCTGTTAAGCGAGGGTCATTCTTATGCAAAGTAAAAGTGTGTTAAGCGAGGGTCATTCTTATGCAAAGTAAAAGTCTGTTAAGCGAGGGTCATTCTTATGCAAAGTAAAAGTCTACCATTCACAATAGTAACAGTACACTAATTCCCCTAATTAGATGCAGCACTTCCAGAACGACATTACCCTGAGGCGTGTCAGGCGGACTCAGAGAGAGCGGATGCTAACAGAAGCCCTGCACAGACCAGGACCATACGCTGCCATGCTCGTAGAGGCGATGCTTCTCCTTTACATTAGGATGGCCTGGCGCGGAAGAGTGTGCTTCCACGGAGCACCCAATAAGGCACCTCTCCCAAGGAACCTCCTGCTGAGGCTTTTCCAGCTGCTCTCTGAGAGCTTTTTTGAACTGTCCCCAGAGGATTATTGCTCGATTCCTATATGTGTAGACCTACTTTTTGTATAGTTTGATATTTAAAAATTTCTATATAGTATTTCTATTTATATAGTATTTCTATTTTTTATATATACCTGTTTTATACCTGTTTTATATATATATATACCTGTTTCTTAAAAAATAAATGTTTTCCTGTTTGTAGCACTTACCGCCTGATCCTTCCCCTGATTCCGAGTCCGGGTTAACGGCAGGGGAGGGTTGGTAGGGGATCTCTGTGAGGGTGATGAAGAGATCCTGGCTGTCAGGGAAAGCGGGAGTGGGTTCGATGTCGCCTGCGCCGTCCTCAAAAGACCCTTCCTCATCTTCCCCATCGGCGAACATGGAGGAGGAACTGTCCCGGTACACTATTCCGTCCTCGGAGTCCACCGTCACTGGTGGGGCAGTGGTGGCAGACCCACCTAGAATGGCATGCAGTGCCTCGTAGAAGCGGCATGTCTGGGGCTGGGCTCCGGAGCGTCCGTTTGCCGCTCTGACTTTTTGATACCCTTGTCTTAGGTCCTTCACTTTCACGTGGCACTGCATCGCATCCCGGCTGTATCCTTTCTCTTTCATGGCTTTCGAGACCTTCTCGAAGGTCTTCGCGTTCCGCTTGCTGGAGCGCAGCTCCGAGAGCACAGACTCCTCGCCCCACACAGCGATCAGATCCATGACTTCCCTGTCAGTCCATGCTGGGGACCTCTTTCTATTCTGGGATTGCCCGGACTCCTCTGCTGGAGAGCTCTGCATCGTTGCAGGTGCTGCGGAGCTCGCCCCGATGTGCAACCAGACCGTCAGATTCAAACCGCCCAGACAGGAAAATGAATTCAAATTTTCGCGGGTCATTTCCTGTGTGGCTGGCCAGAGAATCCAAGCTCGGACTGCTGTCCAGAGCGTCAACAGAGTGGTGCAGTGTGGGATAGCTCCCGGAGCTACTAAGTTCGATTAGCATCCACACCAAGCCTAATTCGAGCTAGCCATGTCGAATTTAGCGTTACTCCACCTGCCGGGGTCGAGTACCAAATTCGAACTAAAGAGCCCTCTAGTTCGAATTAAATGGCTTCCTGGTGTGGACGGTTGAGCGGTTAGTTCGAATTAACGCTGATAAATTCGAATTAAAGTCCTAGTGTAGACCAGGCCATAGTTTCTTCCAAATTGCTAGGAAGTACCTTTGCTACGATGTGAGTCAAGCAGTGTCCATTGTCGCTGTGCTATCTCGGAGAAGTCTGCATTGTACACGGTTCCTGGGATAGTCCTTGGGAGTGTGGATCCCTTTAATGGGCCACCAGCGAGTCTGGCTCCTCCATTGTCACACCTGAAAGGCTGGTGGTGGGCAGTTCCCAACCTCATCTCAGTAACACACACAGAGCACAACTTCCCAGCCAATGCTACACACACAATCCAACACAATACTAATGTTCAACAGACCAAGACTTTTGAAATGATACCTCACCAGGCAGACTTTGTACAAACCGTATCATCATTATATGAGACTGGTGAATATGGGGCTTCCAGGGTGCTGCTTTGAGCACAGCGTGCCACCCCTGGGCTGACATTGCAGTGGAGCTGGGGCTGGAAATTAGAGTCCATCTCTCCTGGGATAAAGATGGCAGCGTGGCTGGCCTGGACCATCTGACGTGGGCTCATGAAGCTAAAGCTGAGAGGCTAAAAACTGTGGTGCGGATATTTGTGTTCACACTGAAGCCTGGGTTCGGAAACCCTCACCCCTCGTGGGGTCTCAGAGACTGGGCTCAAGCCCATATGTCTGCACTGTAATTTTATAGTCTTTTAGCCCAAGCCCCATAACCCTGAGTCAGCTGACCCGGGCTTTGCGACAGGTGCCCTGGGTGTTTTAATCACAGTGTAGACATAACATTAGGCTACGTCTCCAGTGCAATGAAACACCCACGACATTTGTAGAATCTCCCAGGGGTGAGCTGAAGAGAAATGTCACTTCCATTTTTCCCATCTCTACCTAGCTAGGGATTGTATTTCCCAAATAATAGGCAACATGCAGCTAATGAGGAAGGAGATCTCTTCAGGAGCCACTTTGTGCAGGGCCTGGGCCACAACTGCTTTGGGAGCCCAATGCATGGGTACTTTGTTTAGTTACAAGTTATTTACGAGGGAATCCTCTTCCCAGCCCTTTAGAAAAAATATTGACCTAAAAAGCTGAACAAAAGGGGGATTGGGATGGTGATGAGGAATCAGAGTAAATCAGAGGGATTCCCTATCTTCTTCTGTTGTTATAGAGGAGAAATGACATTTTCCCCTATCCCTGCCTTGTTCCTGCACTTTGTTATAGTTCAATATATTTTAAGTGAGGAAAATGGTAGTAAAAATATGTGCTCTGCAGCACAACCTGAAGCAACATCAGAACAACTGGGAATGAAACAATTGGTTCCTAATAGGGGAACTCGATGACTAACAATGGCTGTGAAATGGGGGAATAGTATAACCGTGATGCTCAGGGTTTGTTTAGACTAGGGAAAGTGATGGCGTTTAGGTTAGGTAAAGGGGGAAGCTAATGCCAACCACTGCACCTGGGCACATCTGCTCTACAACTAAAATTTCCTTTTTACCCCAAGATCACTAACTTGAGCAGCCAACGCCATGTACAGCCCTAGTGGATGTCAGGATCAGGTAGTTTTTGCCTCAGTGTAGCTTGTTGGGATCAAACCTCTCTCCCCCACCTGGAGCTGATGAACATTCCTGGCAGGAGGGACACACACTCCTTCGACTCTAAAGGAAAGGAGCTGATAGAAAAGATAACAGGACTGACCCCAAAGAAGGGTGAGCTGCAAAAGGCAGAAGCAGGTAACTCATCTGGTGGAGCTGAGACACCACGGTGAAGATGGTACAAAAAATCACTATGTGGGAATTAGCAAATGTAATTAAAAAAAAAAAAAAAACTTTGGCCAGCCCTAGTCAAGGGATTTATAACAATTCTCTCTCATGTGGATTTTCTGATGTCTAATAAGGCTTGTGCGCTGATTGAAGCTTTTCCCGCACTCAGAGCACGTGTAGGGTGTCTCCCCTGTGTGGATTCTCTGATGTGTGATAAGGTGAGAGCTCCACCCGAAGCTTTTCCCGCACTCAGAGCATGTGTAGGGCGTCTCCCCAGTATGGATTCTCTCATGTCTGATAAGGTCAGAGCTCCGCCCGAAGCTTTTCCCGCACTCAGAGCACGTGTAGGGCGTCTCACCAGTGTGGATTCTCTGATGTGTAATAAGGTTTGAGCTCTGACTGAAGCTTTTCCCGCACTCAGAGCACGTGTAGGGCATCTCCCCTGTGTGGATTCTCCGATGTCTGATAAGGGCTGAGCTGTAACTGAAGCTTTTCCCGCACTCAGAGCACGTGTAGGGCATCTCCCCTGTGTGGATTCTCTGATGTGTGATAAGGTGAGAGCTCCGCCCGAAACTTTTCCCGCACTCAGAGCACGTGTAGGGCGTCTCCCCTGTGTGGATTGTCTCATGTCTGATAAGGTGAGACCTCCGCCCAAAGCTTTTCCCGCACTCAGAGCATGTGTAGGGCGTCTCCCCAGTATGGATTCTCTCATGTCTGATAAGGTCAGAGCTCCGCCCGAAACTTTTCCCGCACTCAGAGCACGTGTAGGGAGTCTCACCAGTGTGGATTCTCTGATGTGTAATAAGGTTTGAGCTCTGATTGAAGCTTTTCCCGCACTCAGAGCACGTGTAGGGCATCTCCCCTGTGTGGATTCTCTGATGTCTGATAAGGGCTGAGCTGTAACTGAAGCTTTTCCCGCACTCAGCGCACGTGTAGGGCATCTCCCCTGTGTGGATTCTCTGATGTCTGATAAGGGCTGAGCTGTAACTGAAGCTTTTCCCGCACTCAGCGCACGTGTAGGGCGTCTCCCCTGTGTGGATTCTCTGATGTGTGATAAGGTGAGAGCTCTGCCCGAAGCTTTTCCCGCACATAGAGCACGTGTAGGGCGTCTCCCCTGTGTGGATTCTCCGATGTGTGATAAGGTGTGAGCGCTGATTGAAGCTTTTCCCGCACTCATGGCACATGTAGCGTCTCTCTTCCAAGTTGATTCTGTTGCGTGGAATAAGGGTTGAGTCGCTACTGTAGTTTTCCTCTGGCCTCTGCTGAGCCTCACAGGCTTTTGTGTTTTCTGGGAGTGCACAACTCCTGGAAACATTCCCTTTGGATCTTCCTGATAACATCCAATGTGGATCTACTTGCACAGTGTCTTCCTGCTGGGGTTTCTCCTCCTCGTTCTCACTCACCAGCCCATTGCCGGATGGGAGACAGAGAGAATCCAGACATAGGTCACTCCCTGTGCCTGAGAAAAAGGAAATGTCAGAGAGAGGAATGGAAAAAGGGATGAACAAACCAAAATATATGTAAAAGCAGCAAAGAACCAGACTAACACGGCTACCCCTCTGATACAAAATACATGTGGGAGAGATCAAGCCTATCAGGTGCTGATTTTCCCCAAACCCTTCCACAGAGAAGAGAGGAAGGCATCAGTTCTGGGTCCTCATTGCACCATAACTCTCAGGGGAAAGTGAGATCAGGGAGGGACCTGCTGCCAGTTGTCAGTCAGAATAGGAGGGAAGCCATGAGTGACATCTGCCATAATGATTCCACATCTGCAGGAAACAATCCTGAACTTGGAGAGCTCACAGGGTCTTTGTAGGGCATCCCAAATGTTTCCTGCATTCCTAAGCAGTTGTTGAGTTGTTTAACCAAGTCCTCACCTGTGAAGGCAGCTCTCGGGACCACTTCTTTCTCAGAGCCCTGGAGGTCTGGGACCCACGGCTCTTCCCCTTGTTCCAGCTGCGAGATCATATCAGGTTTGGAAATTGGAAACCCTACTGCAGGCAAAGAAAACAAGGAAGGTCAGTGGAATTTGTGGGATACTTGTCACAAAGAATATTACATAGTTTTAACCCCATCTCATTTTTAGACAGTAACATCTGTAGCCCTCAGGATTCATCTGCTTGCCTGCATAAATATCTCTTTTCTTGTAAGTACAGTATTGTGATAGGTTTATTAATTCATATTAAAAATACATGTGGCTGTAATGCAAGAAACCTCCAGGACAAAAACCTGCATTTTAAGCTAAAGCAAAGTTAGCATAGCTATATCCTGTGCCCTTTTACCCAGAAAAGGAACTGTTTTTCCTATGCTCAAATAAAGTGCCTACACTTAGGTCTAAGACCCTTTACCGAGACCAACAGACAATGAAGAATAGTAAATGGGATTTTTCAAAGTTGTACTCACAGACTGAACAAGTACCCCACAAGTGCGCAGATACCTGCCATCCATACGCATACACATACTAGCCTATGGAGTAAGCGTACCCTAACATTTCTATGGGGGAAGATTGAAATTTGGGCATAAGAGGAAGGATTTCCGGCATTTATTTCTATAAAAAGAAATAAGTCTTTATGACTATATCTGTCTCACTGTGAGCTTCCTGTCATACCCCCAAAGGTCCCTTTATCAATTCTGTGGAACCCGATTCGAAACACAAACTTTTATCTTCTGATCAAACAAATTGGCGAGCCTAAACTCATATTAATTAATATAAATGATTAAGTATTATTATTAATTAATTAAAATAATTACAATACACATTAAATTAAGTTGATAAATCAAATCAACATTACTAACTACAGGCCAGTCAGTCTCACCTCAGTCCCTGGAAAAATCATGGAACAGGTCCTCAAGGAATCAATCCTAAACCACTTAAAGGAGGGGAAAGTGATCAGGAACAGTCAGCATGGATTCACCCAGGGCAAGTCATGCCTGACTAACCTAATTGCCTTCTATGATGAGATAACTGGCTCTGTGGATGAGGGGAAAGCAGTGGATGTGCTATTTCTGGACTTTAGTAAAGCTTTTGATACAGTCTCCCACAGTATTCTTGCCAGCAAGTTAAAGAAGTCTGGGCTGGATGAATGGACGGTAAGGTGGATAGAAAACTGGCTAGATGGTCGGGCTCAACGGGTAGTGATCAATGGTTCCATATCTAGTTGGCAGCCGGTATCAAGTGGAATGCCCCAAGGGTCGGTGCTGGGGCCGGTTTTGTTCAATATCTTCATTAACGATCTGGAGGATGGTGTGGACTGCACCCTTAGCAAGTTTGCAGATGACACTAAACTGGGAGGAGTGGTTGATACACTGGAGGGTAGGGATAGGATACAGAGGGACCTAGACAAATTAGAGGATTGGGCCAAAAGAAACCTGATGAGGTTCAACAAGGACAAGTGCAGAGTCCTGCACTTAGGACGGAAGAATCCCATGCACTGCTACAGACTAGGGACCGAATGGCTGGGCAGCAGTTCTGCAGAAAAGGACCTAGGGGTTACGGTGGACGAAAAGCTGGATATGAGTCAGCAGGGTGCCCTTGTTGCCAAGAAAGCTAATGGCATTTTGGGTTGTATAAGTAGGGGCATTTCCAGCAGATCGAGGGATGTGATCATTCCCCTCTATTCAGCACTGGTGAGGCCTCATTTGGAGTACTGTGTCCAGTTTTGGGCCCCACACTACAAGAAGGATGTGGACAAATTGGAGAGAGTCCAGCGGAGGGCAACAAAATGATTAGGGGCTGGAGCACATGACTTATGAGGAGAGGCTGAGGGAACTGGGATTGTTTAGTCTGCAGAAGAGAAGAATGAGGAGGGATTTGATAGCTGCTTTCAACTACCTGAAAGGGGGTTCCAAAGAGGATGGATCTAGACTGTTCTCAGTGGTAGAAGATGACAGAACAAGGAGTAATGGTCTCAAGTTGCAGAGGGGGTCGTTTAGGTTCGACATTAGAAAAAACTTTTCACTAGGAGGGTGGTGAAGAACTGGAATGGGTTACCTAGGGAGGTGATGGAATCGCCTTCCTTAGAGGTTTTTAAAGTCAGGCTTGACAAAGCCCTGGCTGAGATGATTTAGTTGGTTTGGTCCTGCTTTGAGCAGGGGGTTGGACTAGATGACCTCCTGAGGTCCCTTCCAACCCTGAGATTCTATGATTCTATGAACACACCCCAAATAAGGCTACGCATCCCAAGGCCATCTTCCTTGGCTCAAAGTGCAAACAGAGAATAGTAGATGGCCCATGCCCTGAAGAATTTACAATCTAAATCAGGGGTAGGCAACCCGCGGCAGCGAGCTGATTTTCAGTGGCACTCACACTGCCTGGGTCCTGGCCCCTGGTCCGAGGGGGGGCTCTGCATTTTAATTTAATTTTAGATTAAGCTTCTTAAACATTTTAAAAACCTTATTTATTTTACATACAACAATAGTTTATTTCTATATTATAGACTTATAGAAAGAGACCTTCTAAAAACGTTAAAATGTGTTACTGGCACACGGAACCTTAAATTAGAGTGAATAAATGAAGACTCGGCACAGCACTGCTGAAAGGTTGCCGACCCTGATCTAAATAGACAAGACAGACACAGAATGGGGTAGAAAGGGCTAGAACCCACTGTTAGAATAGACATTCAGGCCTGCCTGTAAAGCCTATAGTTTAAGAACTTAGGGGTATTTTTATCACTTTGTCTTTATACCCCTGTAACTAGCTAAGAATCAAAATCTCAGTCCGCCTGTGTATGGGCCTTCTCTCACTGTGACAGTCTGAGGCCTTGTTCTTAGGCTAAGGCCTTTGGCTAAGCAGCAGGGGCAGCCATAAGCTGGGAAGCGAAGGGTCACATCCTCACATCCCAAACCAGTCACACTGAAATAAGATGCTACTGGGCTGTTAGGAAGATGATCCTGTCCTGATAATGCCCATCGCCACCAGATAAAGAAACAGATCTTAAGATGGCAGGCCAGTCCTCGCCCACAGACAACCTGCCAACCTGAAGCATATTCTCACTAGTAACTGCACACCGCACCATAGTAACTCAAGCTCAGGAACCAATCCATGCAACAAACCTCGATGCCAACTCTGCCCACATATCTACACCAGCAACACCATCACAGGACCTAACCAGATCAGCCACACCATCACCGGTTCATTCACCTGCACATCCACCAATGTAATATATGCCATCATATGCCAGCAATGCCCCTCTGCTATGTACATCGGCCAAACTGGACAGTCTCTAAGGAAAAGGATAAATGGACACAAATCAGATATTAGGAATGGCAATATACAAAAACCTGTAGGAGAACACTTCAACCTCCCTGGCCACACAATAGCAGATTTTAAGGTGGCCATCCTGCAGCAAAAAAACTTTAGGACCAGACTTCAAAGAGAAACTGCTGAGCTTCAGTTCATCTGCAAATTTGACACCATCAGCTCAGGATTAAACAAAGACTGTGAATGGCTTGCCAACTACAGAACCAGTTTCTCCTCTCTTGGTTTTCACACCTCTACTGCTAGAACAGGGCCTCATCCTCCCTGATTGATCTAACCTCGTTATCTCTAGCCTGCTTCTTGCTTGCATATATCTACCTGCCCCTGGAAATTTCCACTACTTGCATCCGACGAAGTGGGTATTCACCCACGAAAGCTCATGCTGCAAAACGTCTGTTAGTCTATAAGGTGCCACAGGATTCTTTGCTGCCTTTACAGAACCAGACTAACATGGCTACCTCTCTGAATCTTAAGATGGTTAATGAAAACTTAGTCTGATAGCATCCGGTCTGGCAAGAAATCCCTTATTAATTGTTGTGGTTGTGAAACCCTCATTTCTGTATTGTTTTATCTTTATGGCCACCACTTTTACTTTGTTAATTAGTCTGGTTCTCTAATTGTTTCTGTCTGCTGCATAATTAATTTTTCTACGTGTAAGTTCATTAGGGCAGTGGAATATGCTTGCTTGGAAATAACCCCAATAAACATCGCATTATCTGTGCTTCAGACTTCTGGTCTTTTGCTGCTTGCTGTCTGCGTGAGAAGAACCAGGGAAGTGGGAGGGTGAAGGGAAAACCCTCTAACAAATGGACATGACCTGATAACCAAGAGGTAAGCCTTTAAGGAAGGTTTTAATACACTTTGGAACGGATCAGGGATTCCCATGAGGACTGAGAGGGAGCGATGGTAAACACGCATTTAGATCCTTTTCTTGTTTTATATCTTTTCCGCATAAGGCTGCAATGCCCTGGCTTTTAAACAGTCCTTGGGAGGTGCCCCTTGAGTGCACTAGACCCCCAAGGGGTCCCACTCTTCCACAAGGACAGGCCACTTAGCTTCAACACCTGAGACTGAGCCACTTCCTCGGTGCCCTTCCTGCACACTCCTCTCCACTTCTTCCCATTACTCTCAGCCAGCACCACCTTCCGGCACCTTGGGAGAGTCTTGTGTTCCCTCTTCATCTCTCACTACCTCATCCCTCCCTGCTGCTTCTTAGCTCTAACCCTGCACACACCCTCCCCATGTCCTGGCAGCCAAGAATTATCTACTCCCCCCTTCTCCTCCCCTCCCACAGCTCTGTTCTCCCTTCACCCGTGGGGTCCTGAATGGAAACATTACACGCTCTCCTATCGAAAGAGGAGCTCATCTGACTGTCACACAAGCCATGCATGAGTCACACACCTATTTACTCAATTTAGAATTCTACAAGTAGCATATTTTCCTCTTAAAATGAGGAAAAGGCATGAAAGCTACAGTTATTAATATAGTTACTAATGTAGCCAATAAGGATACATTCAATGCAATTTTAAAATGTGTGACAGCACCAAAAAGGCACATGTCCAAAAATGATTCTAGTGGGTGAGAGATAAGGCAAAAAAAAGGGGGCAAGGAAACTTGTCAAAACTTGTATGATAATAAAGGTATAAAGTTATTACTACTCAGGTTCTTCAGAGACCCCACAGGTTCTAATAACCCAGGGGACAGGACTCCTTACCCAGTGAGGTCACCGTCTCATAGTTCTCCTGCATGACATCCCTGTAGAGGGCTCTCTGAACAGGGTCCAGCAGAGCCCATTCCTCCCTGGTGAAATACACAGCCACCTCCTCGAAGGTCGCCGGCCCCTGAAAGAGCAAGAGTCCAGCACTCAGGACCTGCTGCCCCACTCACAACCCCACTATTCACGGAACAGCAGCACCAGGTAAATGGAAGCTCCGGGAGGCACATGTTAACAGAGTCCCACCTCACCTAGCTTAGAGCAGCCAGGCAGCATCAGAGGGTAGAAAGAGAGAGTCTTTGTGTCTCCCAGCTGACAGACGCAGGCAGGGGCGTCACATTTATCACATACCTACTAGCCACAGTTTGATATAGGAGATGGGGCTGTCTCTGGACCCTGCTGATGGCTCCCTGGTAGGAAACACTCTCCAAATAAAATATAAGGAAGAAAAGGGAAGTCAGTAGTAAAGAATATTAGTTAGAACAGGGTGTGACGAGGCGGTTTTGGCGGGACCCAAATGTGAGTGCCAATACAGGACCAATTGCTCAAACAGGGCAGTCACAGCCCAAGCCTGGGGTTTTTCCACCTCTAAGGCAAACCAAACAAGCCAGACAAGAAGGACTTCGGTTTCACCCCACTGGCTAACCACAAGTCACACAAGCAATTTCCTTAGACACTCCAGTCTCCCAGTATCGCCACCAGTGCCACTCGTCCTGGGGATGAATGGTTATAAAAACCAACACCCCAGTAAAATAAAAAGGTTCTCTCGATCCCAAAAAATCAAGCCCCAGACCCAGGTCAATATACACATCAGATCTTACTCACAAATTATGCTGTTGCCAATCCTTTAGAATCTAAAATCTAAAGGTTTATTCATAAAGGGAAAAAGGTAGAGATGAGAGCTAGAATTGGTTAGATGGAATCAATTACATACAGTAATGGCAAAATTCTTAGTTCAGGCTTGTAGCAGTGATGGCATAAACTGCAGGTTCAAATCAAGTCTCTGGAGTACATCCCCAGCTGGGATGGGTCATTAGTCCTTTGTGCAGAGCTTCAGCTTGTAGCAAAGTCCCTCCAGAGGTAAGAAGCAGGATTGAAGACCAGATGGAGATGAGGCATCAGCCTTATACAGGCTTTTCCAGGTGTAAGAACCTCTTTGTCCTTACTGTGGAAAATTACAGCAAAATGGAGTCTGGAGTCACATGGACAAGTCCCTGCACTTTGCTGAGTTACAAGGCGTGTCTGCCTTCTCTCCATGGGTCAGCTGAATAGCTGATGGTCCTTAATGGGCCATCAAGCAGGCTAGGCAGAGCTAACACCAACTTGTCTGGGATGTCACCCAGAAGCAGAGCACAAATACAAAATACAGACAGTATAAAGCCAATACTTATAACTTCAACTACAAAATGATACATACATATAGACACCATAATCATAACCAGCAACCCACAACCTGGTCTTAGACACCTTAGATGACCCCCTTTACCTAAGATTTGGTGCCACTACAGGACCTTGGTTGCAAACCATGTTCTATATGGTCCCAGTTTATATCAATAACGTCACACAGGGGTAGGCAACCTATGGCACGGGTGCTGAAGGCAGCACGCAAGCTGATTTTCAGTGGCACTCACAATGCCCGGGTCCTGGCCACCAGTCCGGGGGGCTCTGCATTTTAATTTCATTTTAAATGAAGTTTCTTAAACATTTTAAAAGTCTTATTTACTTTACATACAACAATAGTTTAGTTATATATTATAGACAGAGAAAGATCTTCTAAAAATGTTAAAATGTATTACTGGCGCACTCAAAACCTTCAATTCGAGTGAATAAATGAAGACTTCTGAAAGGTTGCTCACCCCTGAGTTAGAAGGTCAGAATTGTAGAAAATTGGTAAGGGAAATCAATGACCAATCAATGAAAATAAGAAGGAAGGTTTGAAAAGTATATTAATCCTAACAATGGTAGCGATAAATTACTAGACGGAAATGGCAGAATTATCAAAAATAATGCAGAAGAGGTAAAAGTGTTCAATAAGTGTTCTCTCCTGGATTTGGAGAAAAACAGATGCTGTACTCGTATCATAAGATGTTGACGATGACGCTCTTTCCATTCCAACAAGAACTCACAAGGACATTAAACAGCAGCTATTACAGTTAGACATGTTTAAATCAGCAGGTCCGGATAACTTGTATCCAAGAGTTTTTAAAGACCTGGTGCAGGAGCGTGGTGGACTATTAATGTTGATTGTAATTAGGACTTGGAACACTGGGGAAATTCCAGAAGACTGGAATTAAGCTAATGCTGTGCCAATACTAAAAAGTGTAAAAGAGATGATCCAGCTAATTACAAGAGTGTCAGTCTGATATCAATACTGAGCAAAATAACGGAGCAGTCGATACTGGATTTCGTTAATAAAGAATTAAAGGAAGGTAATATAATTAGTACCTATTAACAAAGGTTTAGAGAAAATAGATCCTATCAAACTAACTGGATATCCTTACTAGATGAGATCAAAAGTTTGGTTGCAGCTAATATTATTGATGTAATATATATAGACTTCTGTAAGGCATATGACTTGATTCAGCACAATATTTTGACTAAAAAACTAGAATGATACAAAATAAACACAGCATACATTAAATAGATTAAAAACTGGGATTGTAAATGGGGAACCATGGTCAAGTGGATTTATTTCTAGCGGGTTCCCACAAGGATTGCTTTTTCCCCGTGTGCTATTTAACATTCTTATCAATGACCTAGAACAGAATATAAAATCATCACGGATAAAGTTTGCAGTTACCACAAAGATTGGGGGGTGGTAACTAATGAAGTGCCAGTAGATTCAGGCTCCAGCACTGGGAGTCTGGGAAGTTGTCCCAGCCCTGGCTGGAGGGTTATTTCCTGTTCCACAAAGAGGGGAAGTTCCATTCCCAAATCCCTTGAAATTAGGCCCTATCTGACACTACACCCCATATTCAGCATAGTGGTATGGTTATAATATGATTAGGACATAATTATGATGCATTTTGTGCAAGATGTGTCGTGCTGAATACGATTATCCTATTTGTGTGCATGCATCATGTTTGTATTTGAAGTTATGGATATTGACTCTGTATCTGTATTTCAAATGTGCTTACTCTGGGTAACACCCACAACGAGCCTTTCAGGTACAACAACGAAGAAGCCAGACAGAGCTGATGGCTCATCAACAAAGACAATGGACTGTGGAAGAGCTTAGCCTTCCTGTGATTGTTTCAGCCAGCCTATGAGTCATGGCTACTATGACTCAGCAGGACACGCTAGGACATGTGACTAGACCACATGACAACAAACTCCATTTTGGTACCTGTATTTTTCCACAAACTGGACTGGGAACTTAGTTTGGAACAAATGGTTCCTGCCCTATGGAAAAGCTACATAAGGTGGGGTGTGACATCATCTCTTGGCCTCATTCCCCACACAAGCGAACTCCTGGAAACACGTGAGGAACAAAGACTGAACTGGGGGAACTGCTGGTCCCAGGGTAAAGGGATTTCTAGCTTGTGTATGGAAACTTGGGGGACTGCTTGTATCATCAGTCAGGGTGAGAAATTGCTAATTCAAATTCTATCCAGATAGTATGTTAGGCTTAGTTTGAGTTTTTGGTTATCTGCTAAGTAATCGGCTTTGATCTGTTTCCTATCACTTAGAATTGTTGGGATACGTTAGGGTTCAGTAAAAGAGCTGGGAAGCTGCTAATGTGCTGACATGCATTGGAGACAAAGGCATAAGCAGGCAGTAATTCTTTGCTTAACAAATAAGTTGCCATATTTTTCCTTTCCCTGTTGCTTGTAAGAATTGACATTGATGCAGCTGCATGAGAAATGTAGTTGACGGAATGAATGTCCTTTGTGTGAAAGAAAGTAAAAGAAATGTTATCTCCCCCTCCCCCTCCCAGCTACATAAACAAGCCCTAGCTTATGGCCCCTTCCTCCCTCCCCGAGAACTGCTCATTGACCCTTCCTCCATACCCTGAGAACTGCTGTTTAGGGAAATTTGTGGCAACACGTTATTACAAAGAACGGTATTTTCAAGGTAAAAATGCCTCTATGATATGTGTAATACTGTGATAGTGGATAGGGGTGGGTATACTAATTGTATGAGTGTTTCTACTACTTAATGAGGGGTTTTGGGGTGTTGTAACGGATGTAGGTGTTTACATACAAACTCAGATAAAAGGCATGTGATGTAACTAATCCAGTGCTTACTCGATAGTTGGGTCAAGGGGAACAAGTAACGCAATAAAGAAGCCTGTATTCATATCCGCCTCTAGATCAACCGGCTCCTTTTTTGTTCTAACAATAATTACTTAAAATCTACCTTTCTGCCATTAATAAACTTGTTTTATGCTTTATCTTAATCAGTGCATTTTGAGTGAAGTGTTTGGGGAAAAGCTGAGCTTGGTTAGCACTGGCTTGTTGTGCACATCTTTCCCATATCGAGGAAGCGAACTATATTAATGAGCTTACATTATACAGATCCCTGTGCACTATAAGATGATATAATTCTAAATTTATACTACAGCAGGTGTGCAAGGTTGGGGAGCTGGGAAATTGGCTGTTGTCTCTATCTGTCCTTGAGCAGCTCAGGTAAAGCACTCAGGTAGCTTAGTTGGATGCATGGCGCCATCTGGTGTCGTGTTGGGTGATAACAGGCCCTGGAGAGGCTGGCTGAATCTCCAGCAAAGCAGCGTGAGAAGGGCCAGCCCAGCTTGAGGGTTAGAGGGCACAGCGGTTCCCAGAACCCTCCCAGACTGCACCTGGGGTGACAACCCATCACACCCTAAACTACACTAGTGTCAGCAGGTTTGTCACATCCTGTCCCCTCCCTTTCTCTACCCGAGATATTTCCTGCCTCCCACGACCTCCAGCAGCTCCTACCCTCCTATGCATTTACTGCTCCTCTCCCTCCAAGCAGAACCCACCACCAGCTCCCTGATAATCCCTTACCTGAGCCAGCTCCATTGCAGCCATTTCCTTCCCTTTGGGAGGATGAAATGATCTGGAGCAAAACGTGGACGTTAATCTGTAGCCTGCCAGGACGAGAAGGGCAATGTGAGAGAATGCAGAGGGGGCTTTTGTCCATTCCACATGCTGATTCCCCCCTGATTTTTCCCTGCTAATGGACACTCTAGGTTCTGCCACACTGTGAAGCACAGAGTGACCTTATTTCAGTACAGGCCTAGCCCCCTCCCACCAGGGTGTAACCCTCTGAGACACGGTGAAACCCTCACAGTAACATCCTCTGTTATACTTACCAAGTTTGCAGACAATACCAAGCTGGGAGGGGTTGCAAGTGCTTTAGAGGTTAGGCCAGGGAGGGAGAGCTCAGTGGTTTGAGCATTGGCCTGCTAAACCCAAGGCTGTGAGTTCAATCCTTGAGGGGGCCATTTGGGGCAAAAATCTGTCTGGGGATTTGTCCTGCTTTGAGCAGGGGATTGGACTAGATACCTCCTATGGTCCCTTCCAACCCTGATATTCTATGATTAAAATTCAAAATGATCTGGAGAAAAGGACTGAAGTAAATAGGAAGAAATTCAATTAGGACAAATGCAAAGTGCTTCATTTAGGAAGGAACAATCAGGTGCACACGTACAAAGTGGGAAATTCCTGCCCAGGAAGGAGCACTGCGGAAAGGGAGCTGGGGGCCATAGTGGATCACAAGCTAAGTATAAGTCAAAAGGGCAAACATCATTCTGGGATGTATTTGAGGGAGTACTGTAAGCACGACACAAGTAGTAATTCTTCCACTCCACTCTGTGCGGATTAGGCCACAACTGGAGTACTGTGTCCATTTGTGGTTGCCACATATGAGGAAAGATGTGGACAAATTGGAGAAAGTCCAGAGAAGAGCAACAAAAATGATTAAAGGTCTAGAAAACATCACCTATGAGGGAAGATTGAAAAAAATTGGGTTTGTTTAGCCTGGAGTAGAGAGGACATGATAATAGTTTTCAAGTACATAAAAGGTTGTTACAGGGATGTGGAAGAAAAAAATGTTCTTAACCTCTGAGGATAGGACAAGAAGTAATGGCCTTAAACTGCAGCAAGGGCAATTTAGGATGGAGATTAGGAAAAAACTTCCTAACTGTCAGAGTGGTTAAGCTCCAGAACAAATAGCGTAGGGAGGTTGTGGAATCTCCATCATTGGGGATTTTTAAGAGGAGGCTGGACAAACACCTCAGGGATGGTCTAGATAATACTGAGTCCTGCCTTGAGTGCAGGGGACTGGCCTAGGTGACCTTCCAAAGTCCCTTCCAGTTCTATGATTCTATGAACCAAAGGCCAGAGAAGAGCAGAATCAAAGGAGTCACTCTGGGGATTCTCCCTGTCACTGTCCCCAAGGCAGCTCTCTCAGGTTAACTAAGTTGTTTGATGCTTTAGCCTTTGTAGAGTCTCTCCTGGCAGTGCCCCCTTCTTGGGCCGGGCCTAGTTCTAGCTTTTGACAAGTGTGACCCTGGGGGCTCTGAGACTGGGCCTTCTTGCCTCAGCACATCTTGTTCCTTTCTGTGGCTCCCCAGTGAGTCCCAATGAGTAGATACTCCTCATACAGACTGTGAACATAAGAAGGGCCCACTGCATCAGAGCAATGGTCCATCTAGACTGGAGTGTCTAAGGGAATTGCTTGTGTGTCTTATGGTTAACCAGTGGGGTGAAACCAAAATCCTCTTTGTCTGGCTGGTTTGGTTTGGTTTGCCTTAGAGGTGGAAAAATCCCAGCCTTGGGCTGTAACTGCCCTGTTTTAAGCGATTTGTCACTCTCAGTTGGGTCCCATCAGAACCGCATCGTCACAAGTATCATCTGCAAACTTTGCCACCTCACTGTTTACCCCTTTCTCCAGATCATTTATGAATATGTTGAATACGATTGGTCCTAGGACTGACCCTTGGGGAACACCACTAGTTACTCCTCTCCATTCTGAAAATTTACCATTTATTTACCCTGTCTTTTAACCAGTTCTCAATCCATGAAAAGATCTTCCCTCTTATCCCATGATAACAATTTATGTAAGAGCCTTTGGTGAGGGACCTTGTCAAAGGCTTTCTGGAAATCTAAGTACACTATGTCCACTGGATTCCCCCTTGTCCACATGTTTGTTGACACCTTCAAAGAACTCTAATAGATTAGTAAGACATGATTTCCCTTTACAGAAACCATATTGACTTTTGCTCAACAATTTTTGTTCTTCTATGTGCCTGACAATTTTATTCCTTTACTATTGTTTCAACTAATTTGCCTGGTACAGACGTTAGACTTACCGGTCTGCAACTGCCAGGATCGCCTCTAGACACCTTTTTCAATATTGGCGTTACATTAGCAATCTTCCAGTCATTGGGTACAGAAGCCGATTTAAAGGACAGGTTACAAACCATAGCTAATAGTTCCTCAATTTCACATTTGAGTTCCTTCAGAACTCTTGGTAAATACCATCTGGTTCCGGTGGCTTGTTACAGTTAAGTTTATCAAGTAGTTCCAAAACCTGCTCTATTGACACTTCAATCTGTGGCAGTTCCTCAGATTTGTCACCCACAAATGGTTTGGGAATCTCACCAACATCCTCAGCCATGAAGACTGAAGCAAAGAATCCATTTAGTTTCTCCGCAATGACTTTATCATCTTTAAGGGCTCCTTTCGTATCTCAATCGTCCAGTGGCCCCACTGGTTGTTTAGCAGGCTTCCTGCTTTTGTTATTACCTTTGAGATTTTGGCTAGCCCCTTCTTCAAACTCCTCTTTGGCTTTTCTTATTACATTTTTACACTTAATTTGGTAGTGTTTATGCTCCTTTCTATGTACCTCACTAGGATCTGACTTCCACTTTTTAGAAGATGCCTTGTTATCTCTCACTGCTTCTTTTACATGGTCGTTAAGCCACGGTGACTCTTTTTTAGTTCTTTTGCTGTTTTTTTTAATTTGGGGTATATATTTAAGTTGGGCTTCTAATATTGTGTTTTTGAAAAGTGTCCATGCAGCTTGCAGGGATTTCACTCTAGTCATTGTACCTTTTAATTTCTGTTTAACTAACCCCCTCATTTTTGCATAGTTCCCTTTCCTGAAATTAAATGCCAGTGTTGAGCTGTTCTTCCCACCACAGGAATGTTAAATGTTGTTATATTATGGTCATTATTTCCAAGCGGTCCTGTTACAGTTAGCCCTTGGACTAGATCCTGCCTCCACTCAGGACTAAATCGAGAGTTGCTTCTCCCATTGCGGGTTCTTGTACCAGCTGCTCCAAGAAACAGTCATTTAAAGTATCCAGAAATTTTGTCTCTACATTTTGTCCTGAGGTGACATGTACCCAGTCAATATGGGGATAATTGAAATCTCCCATTATTATGGATTCCTTTATTTTGATAGCCTCTCTAATCTCCCTTCGCATTTCATCCTCACTATCACTGTCTTTGACAGGTGGTCGATAACAGATCCCTATTGTTATATTCTTATTAGAGCATGGAATTACTATCCACAGAGATTCTATGGAACATATGGTTTCATTTAAGATTTTACTACATTTGAGTTTACATTTTCTTTAACATACAGTGCCACTCCTCCCCACCCCCCGAATATGACCTGCTCTGTCCTTCCGATATATTTTGTACTCTGGAATGATTGTGTCCCATCGATTGTCCTCACTCCACCAGATTTCTGTGATGCCTATTATGTCAATATCCTCCTTTAACACGAGACACTCTAATTCACCCATCTTATTATTTAGACTTCTGGCATTTGTGTACAAGCATTTTAAAAACTTGCCACTGTTTATTTGTCTGCCCTTTTCTGATGTGTCAGATTCTTGTGTGTGAATGATCTGGCCCCTACTTTATCCTCTTCCAGCCTCTCTTCCTGACTAGAACTAGAAAATCTCTATCACTAGACTCCCCTCTAAGACAAGTCTCTGTCCGATCCACGAGCTCCTCTGCAGCCATTGGCTTTCCCCCATCTCTTAGTTTAAAAACTGCTCTGCAACCTTTTTAATGTTAAGTGCCAGCAGTTTGGTTCCACTTTGGTTTAGGTGGAGCCCATCCTTCCTGTATAGGCTCCCCCATCCCCAAAGTTTCCCCAGTTCCTAATCAATCTAAACGCCTCCTCTATACACCATCATCTCATCCACCCATTGAGACTCTGAAGCTCTGCCTGCCTACCTGGCCCTGTGCGTGGAACTGGAAGCATTTCTGAGAATGCCACCATAGAGGTCCCAGATTTCAGTCTCTTTCCTCGCAGACTCAATTTGGCCTCCAGGACGTCTCACCTACCGTTCCTTATGTCATTGGTGCCTACATGTACCACGACCACCGGCTCCTCCCCAGCACTACACATAAATCTATCTAGATGCCTCAAGAAATCAGCAACCTTTGTACCAAGCAGGCAAGTCACCATATGGTTCTCCCAGTCATCACAAACCCAGCTATCCTTGTTTCTAATGATCAAATCTCCCATTACTAACAGCTGCCTTTTCTTAATGCCTGGGGTAACCTCAGTGCAAGAGGTTACCCCAACACCGTCTGGGAGGAAGGTCCCAATTATGGGAAGGTTTCCCTCTGCTCCCATTGACTGCTCTCCTTCCCTGGGCCTTTCAACCTCCTCAATAGCGCAGTGGCTGTCTGACCAGAGGTGGGAGAAATCTACAGTGTCCCGGAAAGCCTCATCAACATACTTCTCTGCCTCCCTTAGCGTCTCCAGTTCCACCACCCTGGCCTCCAAAGCCTCCACGTGGTCTCTGCGGGCCAGGAGCTCCTTGCACCGAATGCACACGTAAGCCACCCGCCCACAGGGCAAGTAATCATACATGCTACATTGAAAGCAATAAACAGGATAGCCCCCACTCTGCTGCTGGGCTTCTGCCTGCATTCTCTCTTACAGCCACCTAGGTTAACAATAGGGGTTTTGTTTCAACCAAGAAGTTTGTATTATAGCTTAAATGTTTGAAGAATGGCAAGAGTACCTCCCCCCTTCCCACTCCCCTTCCAAACTCCCTCCCGAAACTCCCCATTAGCAGCCCTGTTTGAAAAGCTCCCTGGTCACTTGATCACTGCTTTACAAAGCACTCCCCTATCACATACCCCCCTGCCCCCAGCCCCTGCTTGAGCCACTCAGCGTAGGGGGCTGGGAGCACCCCCAGTACCCCAGCCCACCCTCCCAGCCCCCAGACCTGACTCCTGCATCCCCTCCCCATAACGAGCCCTCACACCCCATGCTCTGACTCCTGCACCCTGCCCCACATCCTCAACTGCACCCTGAGCAAATGGGAGCTCCTGCACACCCCCTTCTACATTGCCACCTGCACCCCTCACACCACATGGGAGCTGCCCCCCAGGTAAACACTTCACACCCCCACCTCCTTCCCCAAACCTGAGCCCCCACCTGCATCCTAAAAACTGGCCAGACCCTGAAACCCAAACACCAGCTGCTCCTGAACCCTAACTCCCTCCCAGACCCTGCACCCCCAGCCGACTCCTGCCCCCTGAACACCCTGCCCTCCCTGACCCTTGCACCCCCTCTCACCCCCAGCCCTTACTCCTTCACCCCTCTCAAACACAGCCCAGTTCCCTGCCCTCCCTGATTCCTGCAACCACCCATAACCACTTATCTCCCACCTCCTGCCCATCACACCCCCCCAGCCCTGACTCCTGCACCCCTCCCACACAGCCTCCTGCCCACCCTGACTCCTGCCCCCCCACATCCCCACCTGCATTGCTCACGTGAAACAGGAGCTGCTCCAGGTAAGTGCTCCACACCCCAACCCTCAGCCCCCTCCCACACCCTAACTCCTGGCCAGACCCTGCACTCCAACATTTTTAATAAAGGGCCTTATCCAAAGCGCTTTACAATAGTTAGCTAACGGCACAAACAATATATGGAAAGATCATTAAGTGGTGCACCAAGACTCTCAGCGATTTTCAAGTGGTCTGTGGAAAAATCGGTTAGACGACAAAAACAATCAAGGTACCTCACTTTATTTTCAGTTACTTCCTATTACTTATAGGAGGAGGTGGAGGAAAGAAAAAAAGAATGAAAAATGGGGGTGGGAGGGAAATGAGAGAATGTTCTTTTTCTTGCCTATGTCCCAAGGAGGGACCCCTAAAATGGAGCTGAGCACAGGGCCCCACTAACGCTAAATCCGCCACTGAGCTTCCTTCTCTGGATACCCCCAGCCGGCATTCAAGGACACAGGGACTGTCTGTGTAATAAGTGACCCTGGGCCAGCAGCTCTGACTCCAGCAGCCTGCTCGTTACACCCCAAGCATTATTGTGGTCTGGGTGGAGAAGGCTCGGGGTTTGAGAGGTCAGGGGTAGGAAGCTTCTGCTGATTATGCCGCACCGAACCCTCAGTTTTACTTGAGCAAACAGGAGATATTTGACACTGTGCAATACGGCTCCTGTGCTCTGTTCTCAAACTGTTCTGCAGCAGGGGAAGGTCTCTGGTAGCTTGTGTGTTACTGGCATATTGGGGTGATGCTGAAACAGGGCACAGTAGAGGTGGCATTGGGGGGCTGCCGTGAACCATGTCCCTTTTTTTCCCCTTCCAAGAATAGAGGGGAGAGTAACCCTTACCCAGCGAGGTCACATTCTCATAGTTCTCCTGCATGACATCTCTGTAGAGGGCTCTCTGAGTGGGGTCCAGCAGAGCCCACTCTCCCCTGGTGAAATACACAGCCACCTCCTCGAAGGTCACCGGCCCCTGAAAGAGCAAGAGTCCAACACTCAGTACCTGCTGCCCCACTCACAGCCCCCCTATACATGGAGGACAGGAGCCAAACAGAAACTCTGGGTGGATTGCAGTCAGAGTCCCACCCCCACCCTGCTCAGAGCATTCAGGAAACAACAGGGAGAGGGGACGAAGCGAGAGCCCCTTGTCTCTCCCAGCAGAGCCATCACACACCTACTAGCCACAGACTGATTCAGGAGATGGGGCCCCTAGCAGGGTCCAGGGAGAGCTCGCTGGCAGGGAGTCCAACAACCTCCCCAATCAGAAGAGCTGGATGGGAAGGGAGGGGAATCTCCCCTAAGCCTCACTGGTGGGTGCCCACTTCATATCTCACAGCAGCCGCTGGTTAGTCAGGTCGGGCTCCAGCACTATGAGTCTGGTCAGTTTTCCCAGCCCCATGTAGCTGGATTATTTTCTGTTCCACAAACTAGAGCATTTCCACTGCCGAACCTCCTTGGTCTGTTCCTAGAATCTAGGCCACATATTAAATAACTCCCAGCAGGGTTAGCACACCCCTGTCCTCCTCCCTTTCTCCACCCTGTGCATTTCCTGCAAACCAGACTGCAACCTCCAAACCAGCCTGTGCAAACCTTCCCATCTCCCACGTATTTGCTGTCCCTCTCCGCCTGGAGGAACCCACCAGCAACCCCTGATAATACCTACCTGAACTGGCTCCTCTGGCCATTTCTCTCCCCTGTCCAACGAGGACGGGATGAACTGGAGCGAAACATGGGCGTTATTCCGCAGCCTGACAGGGCGAGAAGGGCAGTTGTGAAGGTTTCAGAACAGGCTTTAATTCATCTCACAGCATGATTCCCCAGGCCCTTTCCTGCACACAGACACCTAGAGTCTGCCATGCTGAGAAAGGCTTGATCTCTTTGTACAGTGTAGACCTGGCCTCTCCTGCCAGGCTAAGCCCACAGAGACATTTTTACCCTCCCTTCTCCCTCCCCTCACCCCGTAACAACGTCTCTGAACACAAGGCTAGAAAAAAGCAGAACCAAAGGAGTCACTGTGGGGGATCCCCTCAGACACTGACCCCACGGCAGCCACATCCCAGCAGGAGGGATATGGAGTCAGGAACTGGATTTTCCTCTGTCTGATTCTCATCTTTTCCACAGGAAAGTGACTCTATCCAGGGTGCAGTAATACATCTGTCTGGGCAGATCAGAGATCTGGAAATCTCTCTCCAAACTCTTCTCTCCCACAGCCCCTTTCAGTCTCTCTTTCTCCTTCTATCTCCTTTTCCCCTCTCCCTGCCCATCTGGTAGGAAAGTCCCATTCCTGGGTAGTTTGCTCCCCCATGGCTGGATTTGCTCCTGCAATTGTTAATGGGATGAGAAATGAGGGGGGTCCTGTTTGTGTGGAGTCATTTTAAGGCCAGACCCCAGCATTTTCCCTTCGTTTCTTTCAGTTACCTGGAGACTTGGCTCAGAATTTAGTATTAACAGGGCCCAGGGCTGCCCTAGGGGGCTAGGACCAGCTGGAGAAAGTCATCCCCTGGGCCGGGCAGAGAAGCAGTTTTAATTCAGGTCACTTCCCAGCACAGAACCCCGCTGGGGGAGCAGCAGCTGCTAAGCCTGGTCTCCCAGATCACAATGGAGGCTGCAGCCTCTGACCCAGGAAGCTGAACCCCAATATCCTCAGCAGAGAGGGACAGAGCGTTTGAGCAGCTTCCCTCCTTTAGTCCTCTGGGGAGAGCAGCTAATGAGAGCCCCTCCTCACAGGGAGAATTGCTGATCTTATTTCCCCCACTGTCCATCCAGAGTCACTCCTTGTCTTTCCATACAGTGACTCTGGATTAACATTGGTCTCAATGAAACCAGAGTTCAGAAAGAATGAGTCCAGAATGCTGTGGAAGAGACCATTGTGTGGCAGTGCTGACCCCCCTCCCACCTCCCTCACCCCCCAGATCGAGAACAAGGACTGGGGGGCACAAATTTTCCAAACGGAACCAAAAGTTCCTGCAGTTTTCAAAAGAGGAGAAAAGCAAAATCTGTGATTTCACACTCACAGTGACTGATAAGTGGATAGAAAGTTATCACAGTGACAGGGCCGGTGACTGGGGAATGCCCGGCAGTGCTTGGAGCCAGGACTCTGACACGAGTTGATCAGAGAGAAGGATCATGGTTAGTAGAAGTTCCCACAGCCAGGGGCCCAGCAGCTATTCCCTGGGACGCAGGCCCCAGAGTCCCTGGACAGGGACCCCAGATACCCCTCAAAGCCCCACCGGCCAGGGAATCCCCACCAGCCCATGACTGTCAGGTTGGGAATCCCAAAGGGTTCCCCCCACCAAGAGCCCCCAGCAGCCAGAGACTTGCCTACTGGGAACTCAGTTCCTCACTGCCTGCCTAGGACCCGCCCCGCACACCACCACCAGCAGGATCTGCCCTGCCATTTGTCTGGGACCCCCTCCTCCACCCAGCGGGACCCCCTGATGCTTTTCAGTGGGACCCCTCACTCTGGTTCCCTGGCATCCCCTGACCTAGTGCCAGGGACCCCCTCCCCCAGCTCTGTGCACTGGGCACGGCAGCGATCCCAGGAGCCAGCTGGGGAAGCCCAGACGGAGCCCCTGGCACAGCACCAGGCTCCCTCTAACCCCCTGTCCCGCCTCCCCAGAGACACCCCCCCACCCTGTTCTGCAGCCAACAGGATCCCAGCAATACCCACCTCCAGGACCCACAGCCTCAGGGCTGGGCACATCAGAACAACCCCTCAAAACCCCAAACCTCCAGAACCCACCAACCTGACTAGGGTACCCCCTGCCCAGCCACCCAAACACCTCCCCCTACCACAATGCCTCTTCATATCCAGCTGCAATCTCCTCATTCAGACACCCCTTCCCCCAGAGCAATAGTGTTACCTCACAGTGCCTGATAAGTGGATAGAAAGTGATCACTGCCTCCTGCTGGCCAGTCGCACAGACAGAGGGAGCCCTGGGGGATGCTTCTTTAACAGGAGAATGGAAGGCCTGGAGAGCAAGAAAGGTAAGAAACTTCCGTGGCCTGTCACTAGCAAATAATGGCCACCCTGGATCCACCCCAGAGGTGGCTACATCTTACTTAGCACTGCGGGAAGCAACCCCTCCTGAAGAGCATGTGTCATGGGATTTGGGAAACTTCTGGACCCACACTGCACTCAGAGAGACCTCCTCATCCCGTGCCAGCTGGGGAAAAGGATTCAGCCAACTCTCCTGTTATCAGCTGGGAACCACTGATCCCCAAACATGGGGTGGCCTCTGAATTGGATGGGTATTAAACGTGTCTGGTCTCTTTCTTCTGCAAACATTTTAACAGAGATAAAGGAGGAAGAAATGATTCTCAAAGGAGTCGGGAAAGATGATCTCTGGGCAATTTAACCCCCTGCAACAACCAGGATGGAGAATGACTCAGGGCAACAGGTTCCCTCCAATGAAGAAGTTGCTGGGATTTAGAGACATGGGGAACAGCCCCAAACCGGAGAGGATTTTTAATTGACATTTGATGATGACATAGAAAGAGGAAAACCTGAGATTTGAGATCAGTGTTCAGAAATGAAAAAGAAAGGGTGGAAATCAGAGGGATTTTTGGATCAATTTTTGTAAATTAGTGAAAGGAAAGTGGAACATCAGAGGGATTTTATATCAGTTGTTGATATGAGGTAAAATCTGAGTGTAGTTCACATCAATATTTGATAAACGAATAAAGGGGAAATGGACAACATAAAGACACATTTTGTATCCATAGTCAAGAATCTGAGAAAAGGTGTAAATCTGAGATTTATTTTTTTTAGTAATTTATAAATAGAGACAAGGAAAAACTCAGGGCATAGTCACTTAGAAATAGACAAGTTGAGAGAAAGTGGGGCAAATTTTTAGGGTATTTTATATGAATCTTTGAGATTTGCAGAGAATACATGTCACAAGGTAAGCAACTGATAACAAGATAATTAATTCATCTACACGAGTTCCAATCAACACTCCTGAGGTGAATTTTGGGGAGGATATTGTGTGTCGAGCCAATGAAGAGTAATACATTTTTGTAACTCTCCTTTGTGCTGCCTAAAGTATTTCTTTCCACACAAATTAAAGCCCAATTGTAAGCAAAATATCTTGCTTATAAAAGGAGCCTGTTCCAGAATTCTCTTTCCTACAGGGCTACGGTGCTTTGATTCCTGACCTCTCTCTGAGTGTTACTGGTGTGTGATGCTCACAATACTTCAGAAGAAAAGTTCTCTTATTGCTGAGTGTCATTTGCATTAATAAAAAGTTACTGATTTCCTCAAATCACACAGAATAAAACCCACCACAACATAACGTCACGTCAGGCAATTCAGGGAAAAAACCAACCCCCCCCCCCCACCACACACGGGGCAGGTGTTGATCAGGGATAAGATCTGAGCGGTTCCCACCAGGGTCTGACGGGGGCGGGAAGCGGTGCCGCCCGGCGGGACCCGGGCTCAGGGTCGATCCGGGCGGGGCCCCGCGCGCGGCCCGGTCCGGCGGCAGCAGCGGAGGCGGGAGAACGGGGCGGGGGGGGGGGTGGGGATGTTGTATCTCCGGGTCTGAGCGTTGGGGGGAACACGGGTCACAGACTCCGCGCCCGGCAGCGGGGAGACCAACCCCCAGCGTGGGGGGGGGCGGGGGGAGGGGCCCCGGGGGGGGGATTTTACGGGACGCTCCAGCGCACGCGGGCAGTGACAGTTCCCCCCCCTCACACGGGCCGCAGGGAGCCCGGGGGGGGAGGGGGCGAGACACGGACACACACTCACCTCCCCCCCCGGGGGTTTCCCGCTACGGAGACCGCACCGGGAGCCCCCGCCCCGCCCCGCCCCGCCCCAGCTCCCGGCCCGGCACAGGGCGGGGGGGGGGGGCTCGGGCCCAGGTGTCTGTTCCCCGCGCCCCGCTCGGCTCTTACCGGTTCTGCCGCGCGCCCGGAGCCTCCCCCCGCAGCGGCCGGAAGTGACGCACCCCGTGGGGGACGGGGGGGAGTCACGTGACGGGGCACCTGCCCAGCTCTGCCGCTCCCCGGGAAGAGGTAGGAGTGGGTCTGAGAGGCACCGGCTGGGAGAGGGGGCGGGGGCGGGGCCGGGGGAAAGGATGAGCGGTGGAGGGAGGGTCAGGCTGGCCCCGGGGGGCTGGAGAGAGCGGAAGCGCCCCGGGGCAGGCTGGGTGATGTAGTTCCTGATTCTCTCTGGACCGGAAATGACGTTCGGGGGAGAGACCAAGCCGAGTTGCAAACGCGCGCGGGGCCGTTGGAGCCTCTCCCAGGCCGGAGAAGGGTTGGTGCCGTTGGAGCTCTGGGCATGCGCAGATCGCGGCGGGAGAGCCCTTCATTAACCCCCCCGTGTCCGGCCATGCTCTGCCCTGGGGTCCCTGCATGGAGCCGGGGGGGGTGAGACCGGGCGGGCGGGAACTGTCTGTGCAGCCCGGACATGGCCGGGGGCAGGTGACCCCGAGGAGCGGGGAGAGAAAGGGGGCTGAGAGCCCCTCGGATGTACCGCTGCCCCCTCCCGTGGGGACCCTCCTCCTCCCCCGTCCTGCCCCCTTTCTCCCTAGAGAGCCACGAGCAGCGCCCAGGGTGACCCCCCCTCCCCCAACCCCTGAGAAGTTCCCTGCCCCCCCCCCGATTGTGCCCCATTTTCTCCCCCCTTCGCCAGTGGCCAGTTCAGATCTCAGGTTTGGGGGTTTCCCCCATTTCCACCTGCAGGGATTTGTCCTTGTGCGGGTGGGAAATGGTTCCCCCGAGGGATTCCTGAGCTGGGCAGAGGGTGAATGGGCAGAGGCTGGGGGGGCCCTGAGACAGGGACACCTCTGGGCTGGGCTGGGGGGGCCACTCTCTGCTGGCCACGGGGCCTGGGAAGGGCCAGGGAGGGGAGGGAGGAGCAAGTGTCCCCCATGGAGACGGCCCAGCCCCAGGTTTCCCCGCCCCGCTACTTCCCCTCCCCCACCTGCCCAACCCAGCAGCCCCCCCCCCACTTGCTAGTCACATTCCCAGACCCCACTGCCAGCCCCTCCCCACTGATAGTGACTTTGTGACTCCAGCCCCACTCCTGTCCCCTGTGAAAAGACATCACCCAGGGCTCCCTGCCGGCCATGTGAGTGTGGGGCAAGAAGAATCCCTCCCATTCTGTTGTTGATTGAATAACCTATAATCCCCTCAAATTTCCCATCTTTTCCCTTCAACTGTTAAATGGTGACACAAAATCTCCCAGATGTTGGTGCTTCTCTCTTATATTGGCAAATATTTAGTTTGTGCCCCATTTTCTCCTCAGTTCTGAAATACCGAGATCTAATGCTCAAAAATCTTCCCGCTTTTCTCTCCAGGTGTGTGACTGAGATCAGGGCTCTTATCGTACTGGGCGTGGCTCAGGCCTGGCCTGAGATCAGGTTCCCCAGTGGGCCGGGCACTGCACAAACCCTGACCGAGTTTGGGGCCCTGGTGGTGCCAGGAACTGCACAGACCCCTACAGAGAGCAGGGACCTTGTTGTGCCGGGGGCTACAGTGACCCTGACTGAGCTCCGGGCCCCTGTTGTGCCAGGCTCTGCATCAACACCAAGTGAAATCAGGCTCCCCTTGTGCCAGGTGCTGCAGAGACAGCAAACAAACTCAGGGACCTTGTTGTTCCTGGAGCTGCAGAGACCCCAAGTGAGATCTGGGCCCTGTTCTGCCAGGTGCTGCAGAGACCCCAACTGAGATCTGCGCCCCTGTTGTGCTGGGCACTGCAGAGACCCCACAGACATCAGGTTGCCCATTGTGCCAGGTAAAACTGAGACCTGGACCAAGATCACGGCCTCCCTTGTGCCGGGCAGCGCACGACTGTGGCACAGATTTCTGCCTCCATTGTGCTGGGCACTTGAGAGACCTCGACTGAGATCTGTGTCCCCGTTGGGCCTGGCCCTGCACTGATCCCGACCCAGATCACGTCCCACCACTGTACTGGGCACTGCACAGACCCTGACAGAGATCCTGCCCCCACATTTTGCCAGATGCTGCAGGGACCCCAAACAAAATCCGGGATCCTGTAACGCCGGGAGTTGCAGAGTCCCTGACTGAGGTCAGGCCCCCTGTTGTGCAGGGCTCTGCACCGACACTGACCAAGATCAGGGTCCCCATTGTGACAGGTGCTGCACAGACACCAAGGGTAGGCTCTTAGTTCAGCTCTTAATGATTTCAACTAGTAGTAGGGGAGCCCCAGTACTGGTGCACCACTGGGCTAAAGTAAAATTCAGTACAGCAGCCTGTAACTAGATTCTTAATGGAATCAAAATGAGCTGAATCAACAGTGGAGAAAGGAAGCAGTACAGTTGGTGTTACCAGCTCTCAAAACAACCCCATCCCCCTAGGTACAAATCTCCATACTCCTCCCTCTTTCAATTCACTGGGTTTTGGAACCCATGTCCCTTGTCTAGCAGGGCCGCCCAGAGGGGGGGGGGCAAGAGGGGCAATTTGCCCCAGGCCCCGCGTCCCGCAGGGGCCCCCACGAGTGTTTTCCGGGGCCCCTGGAGTGTTTCCCGTCTTCCCGCGGCTCCGGTTGAGCTCCCGCAGGCATGCCTGCGGCAGGTCGACCGGAGCCCGGGACGAGTGGACCTGCCGCAGGCATGACTGCGGAGGGGGCGCTCGTCCCGCGGCTCGGCTGGACCTCCCGCAGGCATGACTGCGGCAGGTCAACCGGAACCGCGGGACCACGGCACCCGCCGCAGTCATGCCTGCAGCAGGTCCACTCGTCCCGGGCTCCGGAGCCGCGGGAAGACGCCCCCCAGGGAAAGGGCCGCCCCACGCGCCTGCTTGGCGCGCTGGGGTCTAGAGCCGCCCCTGAGCGGGGGCCCCCCGCCGCCGAAGACCCCGGGCCCCCGGAATTCTCTGGGCGGCCCTGTTGTCTAGCGAGTGCTTCTTAATTGATGGTGAGTCCCTTTGTCATAAAACAGTTCCACTGGCCTTGATTCACATAATCAGGGTAACAACCCTGTATTCTTCCTGCCCCAATAACAGAGAAACTGGGGTTCCCACAACAGCCAGAGTGAGCATTTGGGCAGCTGTGGGCACATGCTAGGCAGGGTGGGTGTGCCTATGCAAACAAGACCAGCCCCTGAATTTCTTTTCCACAACTTGGCACAATTCACCACCGGACGTCAGGGTGAGTCATCCTGACTCTGCTTACATTACCATTGGCCTTTCTAGGATGGGCTAACCCAGAACAGCCGTAGGATGATGGCAGTTAGCGCTGGGTGGGGCTTTTTCTGGTTTTTTTTGTGTGAAAATAAATGCAGATCTGATGATGCCAAAATGTTTTACAAATTAGCATCCATTTCACTGGGTTGTTTTGGTTAAAATAAACCCACTACTTTTTGTTTCAAGCTGTTTTTAAAAATTTGAGATCCAAATGAAACGGTTGGATTGTGTTGAAGCAAAACCATTTGGCGGAGGGGAACCGTTATCCGATTTGTCCAAATGAAAGGTTTTGTTTGACCCAGAACACATATAGATTTTAGTTTTACATTTTCTGCTCACCAAACATTTCAAACACCTTCGTTTTCACCTCAATCTGGAATGAATTTTTTCCCCAATTTTTAGGAATTTTCAGTGAGCTGAAAAAGAAATAAAAATGTCTTCATCGGCCCACTGTGCCGGCACTAAGTCTGGACACGGCCCTAGGGAGGTTGCGAGTGGAACAGGGTGCCCCATTGTGGTGTCTACACCTTAGTGGATGAGTTGTTGTCTAGAAAACCTGCCTCCCAGTGAGCCACTGAACCAAGAGACTCTGTATCAGAGGTTTTCAGACTTTTTTTCCTGGGGACCCCCCTTTGAAAATATTTCAGGCTGTGATGACACCCTGAAAAAGTGATGACACCCCGCCTCACATGCCACCCTTACTTCTGTGCTGCTGCTGACAATGGTGCTGCCTTCAGAGCTGGGTGCCTTGCCAGATGTGCTTCTCTCATGCCCCCCCAGTTTGAGAAATGCTGCTCTATACAGCTGACGAGGGAAGGATAAAAGGAGATTTGATCACACTCTATAAGTACCTGCCTAGGGAGATTTCAGAGAACAGAGGGCTCCTTATTCAGCAGAGCAAGATCTGGTACCTGGGAGTTGACGTTAGATCCCTTCAGCTTGGAAATGAGTGGCAGTTGGGTCCCAGGCTGGAGAAGAAGCATTAGAAGCAGCTTCCCAAGGGGTGGTGGAGGGTTCATTACCGGCAATGTTAGCTCCAGATTGTAGGTTTCTTTCTAAAAGATCTGCTCTCGCTCAGGCATAATTTATTAACCCTGCTGCTGTCAATCACCATTGAGCCAATGGAGCTACAGCTGATTAACAAACGATGGGGATCTGGCCCATTGACTCCTGACACCAGCTGGGATCTGGCCCCATTGATTTCAATGGAGAGATGCCCATTGACACCAGCTGGGGTCTGGCCCCATTGACTGCAATGGAGCAACGCCCATTGACCCCAGCTGGGATCTGGCCCCTTTGACTCCAGTGGAGAGACGCCTATTGACACCAGCTGGGGCTGGCCCCATTGACTCCAATGGAGAGACACCCATTGACACCAGTTGGAGATCTGTCCTTTCAAGATTTCTAGATTCTTGCCTCTCTTCCAGGCCTCCTCGACGGGTCGGGACGGGATGCTGAAGCTGCTGGCCAAGGGTGTGGAGAATGTGAGCTACGAGGCGCTCTGTCTGCCGGACGACCTGGAAGCTCGTGGGGTCACCTCGCTCCCCAATTACTCCTACCGGGATGATGGCATGAGGATCTGGACAGCGGTGGAGAGGTGAATCCAGGGGGCGGGGGCTGGTGATGCCTCAGAGGCGGGGGGTGGAGGAACCACAGTGGAGCTGGGCAGAGCAGTGAAGCTCTAGGAGAAAACAGAGGTAGTGCTCTGTCAAGCCCCACCCACAGACCAAGCCCAGGGCCGGTGCAACCATTCAGGCGACCTAGGCGGTCACCTAGGGAGATGGGATTTGGGGGCGCCATTTTCTTCGGCAGTGACCGCGGTGGCCGGATCTTTGGCCGCCCCGGTCGCCGCTGGCATTTAGGCGGGGAGGGCCACCTGCAGCAAGTAAGGAGGGGGGGGCAGCACGCAGGGTAACTCCCTGCCCCAGCTCACCCCTGCCCCACCTCCTCCCCAAGCACGGCGTGGCCGCTTCACAAAGCTGTGGGGGTTAAAGGAGAAACCAGTGAGTCAGGTATGCAGTAGGGTCACTCCGGAGTCACACCAGGGTGAGCGAGAGGGGAACCAGCCCTAGTGACTCCAACGGAGTTACTCCCGATTTCACAAGGGGGCAGTGTGAAAGGAATCAAACCCCAACGAGATAATAAATTACTGAGAATGAAATGTTATGGGAAAGTCACTAGATGGCACCACAGGACTAGGAACAGGCATTGTACAGCATTTCAGCGGTAAGCCGTTTGCCACACACAGATTTTTGTTTCAGTGGCAGGATGCTGCTAACAGCACTGATGTGATTTCAATGACTCCTGGAAGTTAACCCTGCTCTGGTCACCTCTACTGACCCCCCTGCCCAGCCCAGACATCAAAATCTCACTCAGCAAGTCCTTGCTGAGGCTGAGGGGTAACAGGGTATCTCACAGTTCTGGGAGTCCTGCTTAAGATGTCAGACCTGCACTGCCGCCAATAGAACAATGCTGATTTACACCAGCTGGGGATCTGGCCCCATTGACTCCAATGGAGAGACGCCCATTGACACCAGCTGGGGTCTGGCCCCATTGACTCCAATGGAGAGATGCCCATTGACACCAGCTGGGATCTGGCCCCATTGACTCTAAACAGGAAGTAAAGTACCCAGGTTTAGCAGGGTGGATAATTCACCAATGGACCATGAAGACCTTTACCCGGGATCGTGCATCTGGTTCTAGCCCCTCCAGAGGTTGTTGGTCTCCATTCAGGGATCACTGGGCTAGGCAGGTCAGACTAGGGAATCATAATTGTCCCTTCTGGCCTTAAAAAACCTGCGAGCCCAATGTGCTTGGTGTGACCCCTCTGGGGAACAGACCTACCCAGCCCCTGGCTGAGTGATTTCCCCCGGGTCACACAGGAAGTCCCTGTGCATTGAGCCCAAGCCACCTCAGGGCTAGGTGGGTTCTCCCGCTCTGGGCCCATGAAGACATGGGTGCTGCACCACTAGTGCTAGGTTCACACTGTTGCCTCTTTTTGAGCCGAGTGGCTAGTCAAGTTTCAGGCGCCTTGGTACATTCCAGGTAGATGCAGAAATCGATGGAGTCTGGTATCCTTTTGATGCCGTCTGATTTATGTACCAGGAATGGATAAACGCCGCTGCTGCGACAGCAGGAAGAACCCAGGCTTCTTTAGCAAACAGTCCCCAAACCCCTCTCTCTCTCTCTAGCTTTTCCCAGGGACAGACGGGGTATGTCCACACTGCACATGCAGCCCGGGGTGTGACTCAGGTTTGAGGCCAAGCCCTCCTGTCGTCCACACAGACCAATCTGACTTGGGTCAGGACCCAGATCCTCGGACTTCGCTGGTGGGGTAGGTCAGAGCCTGAGTCCTGCTGCGAGTCAGATCCAAGCCCTGTCATGGGGCAGTGTGGACGCAGCTCAAGCCGCAGATCCGAGTCAGAAGGTCTGTGTAGTGCAGTATGGGCTGGAGACTGGGTAAGCCGGCTGGTGGAAACACACTAAATCCTGCAGCTCGGCAGGGGGGGTTCGACTCGATGACCCTTGCGGTGCCTTGTAACCCTGTGGTTCTATGGCCGTGCTGGCCTGGCTGAGACCTGGGGCCAGCAATTGTCAGCCAGGTGCGGATGCTCAGGCGTGGGCCAGGGTGCACCAAGTCCATACACCAGGGTCCCACTGCCCCAGCTTCACGCTGCACTGTAGGCGCTCAGGCCGGGTTTGGCTTGCTGGCTTTTGCCTCTGCCTCTCGCTCCGTTCTCCTCTGGTCACCGTTTGCGTTCGCTGTCGCACAGTGGATTCCCCCCCATACACACACGCTGCTAGTTTCTGAGCAGACCCTAACAGGCCTTGTTTTAGGCGTGGCCACTTGACTAACTCTTAAAAACTTCCCACGGCAGTTTGACAGGCGTTCGCTCGGCTCCTAGCAATGCCATTCCTCTGAGCACGGCTCAGCCACTCAACTGCCCTGGTGCTTCGGTGGCACCCCATGTTCTGGGTGTCTCCAGCCTCGGAGTGCCAGAAACTGGGAGCGGACGGCAGCGTGTGGCTCACTCAATAATTCCCTGTTCTGTTCATTCCCCCTGAAGCCCCTGGCATTGGCCAGTGTCGGCAGACAGGATACTGGGCTAGACGCACCATTGGTCTGCCCCACTGTGGCCGTTCTTATGGGGAAGTCGAGGTTGGTTGGATTATGTTAAATCTGTTGCTGCTAAATTGTATCGTCAATTGCTTGACCACACGTTGGTTCATTATGAAATACACTCAAGAGACCAAATAGCCAGCGTCAGTCAGGTTTGTGAATATGGCACAGGAAAAAGGCTCTGCACACGACCTACCCCCGAGGAGCCAGCCCGTGCAGTGATTGTGCAGACGGTGCGTGCCCCAATTTACACATTTCAGCTGCTATCATTGCTATGATTTTACACATGTCTTTGCACATCACAAAAACCCAGCCCATCGGTTCATTCCAGTTCCCTAACGTCTTGTTCTGTTCGTAGCTTTGTTCTGGAGGCTAATATCCCCCGGCACTGAGCTGCGAAGGTAATTCCCTGCCTTGTCGTAAGACAGAGAACAAATGTATCTTGATTTTTGACAAGTTTCCTATCTGTGACAAACGTTTACTTCACGAGCTGCAAGGTGTTGTGGGGCACAGCCTCAGTGACCAGGATGATGGTATTAGGCCAGTTTGAGTTAGATCACTGTTAAAATAGTTGTGCTTAATGTTATTGGTGCTTAATAGACACTAATACATGGGGTAGATAATATACACTATGAATATGAAGCTATAGGACCACCTAAATGCTGTGCCTTTAAGGTCTAATGAGGATCCACAGCCTGGCTTTGTAGCCACTAGGACTCCTGGGTTCTCTGGGGTAGCTTCCCTCCCGCAAGGCGAGGTTCTGACCCACCTGGGTGTGTCTGTACCGCAGTACGATTTCGCCGCCTGGATGCCCAACACACCATCGACCTTGAGAGCTCCCCCGCCCACCTCCAAGGGCACCGCCACCTTGCGCAGCGTCCTGGACACCCTGCCCGCGGTGAACGCCACCTGCGCCCTCCTCTCCCTCCTCGCCGTCGTGAGCTACGAGCCAGGGGACCTGGTGAGTGAGGCGGCCCCATGGATGCTGGCTGAGAGCTCTGGGCATGGCTGGGGGAGACAGAGGGACAGATGTGCGCGGGCGGGGGGACAGACAATGGCTGGGGAATGCTGGGAGAAAGAGGGTATTTATGGAAATGAGGCCATGCATATTCATCAGCCCTGCAAATTAGGGTGGTTGCGAGGGACCCGTCCTAGTGGATCTGGGTCCCACGGAGAATTTCTGCCATTTTGAAATTGCTTCCTTCCGTGCTTCAGAGCTGGGCGCTCAGCCAGCAGCGGCCACTCTCTGGCCGCCCAGCTCTGAAGGCAGAGTGGAGAGTTAGGGAAGCGCCGAAGGAAGGGTGGCGTGGTATGGCATTGCCACCCTCCCTTCTCTTGAATCCATTCATTGTGCGCCATCTTCAGTTAATATCGGTCTAGCTTTTTCATCAAAAAAGGCTGGGTGGTACCAAGTCAAATGCCTTACAGAAGTCTGTGTCTATTACATTAGTACTATCACCATTCTCAGCCACGCTTGTAATCTCACCCAAAAAAGATAGATCAAGTTAGTGTGACAGGATCTATTGTCCATAAACCCATGCTGAGTTGCATTCATTATAGTACTCTCCTTTCATTCTTTATTAAGTCCCTTATCAGCTGCTCCATTATATTGCTCAGGATCGACATCAGGCTGACCAGCCTGGGAAATCGCATTTACTCTTTTTAAATATTGGCACAATGTTAGCATCCTTCAACTCCTCTGGAACTTCCCCAGTGCTCCAAAACCTACTGAAAATCAGCATTAGCAGCCCAGTGAGCACCTCAGCCAACTCTTCTAAAACTCTTGGTTGCAAGTTATCTGGATCTGCTGATTTAAAAAATGTCTGTCTTTAGTAGCTAAGGTTTAAATTCCTCCTGAGAGACTAGTGGAAAGGAAAGAGTGTTCTCATCCTTGGATGATACGACTGCAACATCTGTTTTTTTCCCCCAGTTACAGAACAGAAATATTTATTGAACACTTTTGCGTTACAGCATGTTAAATGTTAACTATAATATATCTACGCTATAATATTTCAAAGTTTTGTTTCTCTAATGGTATAACACTGTAATTTAGTATTAAATAGACTCTTTACAAATATATTAAAATATTTTGAACACATCAAAACACTACAGGATAATATAGACTATTAAATATAATAGAATATTAAAAGAATATAAAAGTTTAAATGAAGTGAGAAAGTCAAACCAAAACATTTTCACCGGATCAAAGTGCAACGAGAAAGTCTAAACGATTTCCACTTTTTCCCCATTGGAATTGACGCGTTCCTGTGAAACATTTACATTTTGACAAAACTCCATGTTCAGATGGAAAACAATTCCTTGGAAATTTCCCTAGTGACTCCCCTCCCCAGGGTAAAAACCCAAATCAGGTGAGGACAATCTCACCAGACTGCATTAGGGCTCTGCCTGTTTCTCTGAGCACCTCCCGCAGCTCCCTCCTCTCTGCTCCCTCCCGCCGTCACGCGCCCTTAGGGCAGGAGGGGGCAGAAAGGAGCGAGCGGTGGGCGGGAGACACTTGGGGGGGCTCAGAGAAGAGTGAGCAGCGAGCAGGCAGGGGGAGCCTCGGGGGAGGAGGTGGAGAGAAGCGGGCGTCAGGCGCCTGGGGATGGATCACTTGATAATTGCCCTGTTCTCTTCATTCCCGCTACAGCACCTGGCATTGGCCACTGTCGGCAGACAGGACACTGGGCTGGATGGACCATTGGTCTGACCCAGTGTGTCCGTTCCTATGTTCTGCTGGAAGCAGATATTGGAGTTGTTCTCACGGGTGGCTCGTGAGAGATTCCCTGGTACCCAAAGGGCAGGAGAAAGCACCAGTTGTGCCTGAATGTCCATTACCCAGCAGCATCAGAAGGGATCCAAGAAGAAGGACATTCGGGCCAGCTTGGAATGGACCCTGGTTCTTCCCCTTTGCCGAGCGGGATCTGTGAGTTCAGTGCCTCCCTAGTCACTTCTCTCTTCGCTCCTTTCCAGAGACCCCTGGGCTGCTACCCTGAGGAGCACTTCACTGAGGCAGAGCCCAAGCGGCTTATTGCAGCCTTCCAGGCACGTCTGGCGGAGATCTCCAAGGAAATCCAGCAGAGGAACAAGTCGCTGCCCATTCGTTACCCCTACCTGGACCCCGCGGAGGTTCAAAACAGCGTGTCCATATAACCCAGCAGGGCATCTCCTCCCGGCGCTCAGAGCACTTTCCACCTGACCTGAGAGTGTCTCGACGGAGCCAGCGGGAGGTTTCAGAGAGATTTGGCTGGCAGTGCTCAAAATGTGACCCCCCGCCCAGGGGCACCAATACCAGAAGGCAAATAAATAGCACCTCACATACGTTATGATGAATCTAATTATTTTTCAGCCATTCTTGTGATTTTGGAGAGCCTGGCTCATGGGACTTGAACACTAAAGACTTGCATTTAAAGTGTTCTCACTGGGCAGCTGAATTAGATGACAGAACAAGGAGCAATGGTCTCAAGTTGCAGCAGGGGAGGTCTAGGTTGGATATTAGGAAACACTATTTCCCTAGGAGGGTGGTGAAGCACTGGAATGGGTTCCCTAGGGAGGTGGTGGTAGAATCTCCATCCTTGGAGGTTTTTAAGGCCTGGCTTGACAAAGTGGTGTTGGTCCTGCTTTGAGCAGGGGGTTGGACTAGATGACCTCCTGAGGTCTCTTCCAACCCTAATCTTCTATGATTCTACGATTAGCACCCACTGCTGTGAATCTGGGAAGTAGCCCATCCTCAGGGTAATGGACTCAGGCTCTCGGCAGATTCAGGCAGCATTGCTGGGTCAGTTACACTCGGGGCAGCTTCCCCCTCTCAGAGCAATCAGATCAGGCTCTCTGCTGACTCAGGCAGGCATCTCTGCATCCATTACACTTGAGGCAGTTCCCCTTCTCAGAACAATTAGCACAGGCTTCCTGCAGACTCAAGCAGATGTTGCTGCATTGGTTACACTAGGAGTAGTCCCTCCCCCTTCAGATTGATTGGTTCAGGCTCTCTGCACACTCAAGCAGACATCACTGTGTCAGTTACATTCAGGGCAGTTTCCCCTTCTTCGAGCTATCATCTCAGGCTGGCTGAAGACTCAGGTAAGCACCTCTGCATCGCTTACACTGGTTGGGAAGTTTATCCCCAACTATATCAATTTAATTCTTATGATTATCAAGCCGATCTTATGATTTTTTGCAGAGAAGGGCTTATTACTCTAGATCACTGGTTGCTGGCACACTTGGAAACATTCAAACCATATCGTGTCCCAACACCAACGCTCTCTCCTTTCGAGGTCCCTTCCAGTTCTAGGAGATTAGCCTATCTCCAATTATTACCTATTACCTCCCTGGCAAAGGACCCCCAGCGATTATCAGTGTTACACAAGACCAAAAATACCCTTTGCCAAGTCAGTGTTTAAGTAATTTTATGGATTATGGAATCAGTAGAATTACCAATCCTGGGCATCATGAGCCAGGTGCAAAAATATCACAAAATTGGCTTCCCAATCATAAGAATTTAATAATTAACACATAATTATGGGTTCTTTATAGTGGGCTTGTGGTTCATAAGCCTGGAGGAGTAACATTTTCACACTGTGGTCCCCAACTGTGCAGACAAGAAATTTATTTTTTATTTTTAAATGAGAGATGAGATTTGCCAGCAAAAAATCACATGACTCCTGGAACTGGGGCATTAAGGAAAAGAGCAGACATTATGTGGCTCATGACAGAATCAGGAGAATTAAAATTGCAGTGTTGTTAACTATTTCATTGCCTTCCAACCTCACTAGGCAGGTCCCCCCTCAGAACTCATGATACTGGATTGAAAATCATGAGATTAAAAAATAAAAATTCTGTGATCTTCTTATCTGTCGTCTGCCTTTTGGAGATTTTAAGCATCATATTTTCCACCTAGCGCTAGAAAGTCGAGATGGATGAAATTCCAAATTTCCCTCCCACAGGAAATTCTGAGAATTTGAAATTCGGTTTCATACAAAATCAGGAGAATATGTCAAACTCTCAGTCTTTGTCACAAAATGAAATATTCAGAAACTAGTTTCGCCCTTACTGAAATATTGTGTTACGCAACACAAAAGTCCAAATGAGAACGTCAAAACAAAACATTCTGTCCTTACGCCAATGGAACATTTTGATCATTGCTGATTAAAATTCCAGAAGAAGAGAAGAAGGCTACCACCCCTCTAGGACTTTGGAGCTACCGGTTCAGTTCTCCGCTCCGCTCTGTCACAGATGTCCTTGGTACATGTTTTTGTACCTGAAGAGAAGTGAAACCCCATAGGCATTACACGGTCAAGGCACTGATGAAAAGGTGACAGAATATGCACAAGTATCAGGGGATAGCTGTGTTAGTCTGTATCCAGAAAGACAATAAGGAGTCCCGGTGGCACCTTAAAGACTAACAGATTTATTTGGGCATAAGCTTTTGTGGGTAACAAAACCCACTTCTTCAGATGCATGGAGAATATACACAACCACTGCAATGAATTTGTGAGGCCTGGTCGACCCTAGAATTAGCTCAACCAGGCGCTTTCACTCAGGGATGTGAAAAATCCAAACCCACAAGTGACATAGTTATGCTCATATGCGCCAACTCCATGGGTGCTCTGGGGCTGGAGTACCCACGGGGAAAAAATGGTGGGTGCTGAGCATCTCCCCCTCCTCCCAGTGCTGCCTGCCCAATGGTGGTCTCCACTGATCAGCACCTCCATCTCCCTCCCCACCCCTCCCACCCATCACAATCAGCTGTTTCACAGAGTGTAAGAGTCTCTGGGGGGGAAATGGGGAGGAGTGAGGACTGGGCGCACTCAGGGGAGGGGCAGAAAGAGGCGGAGTGGAAAGAGGTGGGGCAGGGACTGGGTGGGGCCCTGGGGGAAGCGATGGAGGGGGCGGGGCCTGGGGCAGGCCCGGGGGTCGAGCACCCCCCAGCACATTGGAAAGTCAGCGGCTCTGTGTTCGTCTAATTTGTCCTGATGTATAACAAGGCCTACAGATTTTCATCCAGATACTGCCAAATTGAGCTGAATACCTTCTGTTTGACTAAATCATCTTCCAAAAAGGCATCCAGTCTTGGCCTGAAGACTTCCTGAGATGGAGAAGATGCCACTTACCTTCGTAGTTTGTAAACCTTTGCACCAGCCTTACTGAACTGTTTCCAGTGGCTAGTGCCGACTCAAGGATTAGAGAAGGGCAGAGTTAAGGTTGTGTTGCAGGTATATGGCATTGTTTTCTAGTTTTCAGAGGTTTAGGTTTAGCTCCCATCCACATGCTGGGAGTACATGAGGCAGCACTGGGCAACCATAAATGTACTTTATGGGTATTTTACCCTGATTTTTTTAATGGACTTTTTGCCACAATAGCTGTGTCTACCTTACAACTTTTCCCGGCCCAGCTCTGATGGTTAGTGGTGTGATTTTTTTACACCTCTAATTGCCAGTGCTATGCTGGCAAAACTTGTAAGTACAGACCGGGCAAGACTCTGCATGTGGACTTTAGAGCACTTGAAAATAGGACTCGGAACCCACATATTTTGTAATCAGAGGGGAAAACTTCCAACAGGAACTTCTACAGAATGCAAGAAAAAAGCACAACACACGTTGCCTGAAACGACCAGCGGTCGGGCTCCATCTCAAATTCATGGGTGGGGTTTAGGTTCTATGGCCGCAGCGTAGACCCTCTTGAGCCAACCCAAAGAGGCAGTGGGGGCTGCGTACTACCTGGGAGAAATGCCAAGTGACGGAGATCAGTCCGGGGAGAGTAAGAACCGTAGTTTCTTATTGAAAATCTATTTCAATATTGTGACGGGTTGGGTCACAGAAACCCCCTTGGGAACTGCCAACTGATATGCCAAGACTACTTCTGCCCCTGTTTTCCTGCCAGCTCAGGACTCCAGCACCCTGTCCTGTTGAGCCAGACACGCCCGTCTGCTCGAACACAGACCCAGGGTCTGAACCACGTGCCCAAACGTTGCAGACTTATCTGAATGCAACTTAAGAAGTGTTCCTGTCTTCAACACTCAGCTGCCCAACTCCCAATGGGGTCTACACCCCAAATAAATCTGCTTTACCCTGTATAAAGCTCATGCAGATTAAACTCATAAATTGTTCGCCTTCTCTAACACTGATAGAGAGCTATGCACAGCTGTTCCCCCCTTGCAGGTATTACTACATACTCTGGGTTCATTAATAAGTAAAAAGTGATTTTATTAAACACAGAAAGTAGGATTTAAGTGGTTCCAAGTAGTAGCAGACAGAACAAAGTGAATTACCAAGTAAAATAAAATAAAACATGCAAGTCTGACTCTAATACAGTAAGAAGACTGAGTACAGATTAAAACCTCACCCTTCGAAGAATTGCAGTAAGCTTTCTTTTACGGACTAGTCTCCTTCTAGTCTGGGTTCAGCAATCACTCACACCCCCTGTAGGTACTGTCCTTTGTTCCAGTTTCTCTCAGGTATCCTTGGGGGTGGACAGGATATCTCTTGAGCCAGCTGAAGACAAAGTGGAGGGGTCTCCCAGGGGGTTAAGTAGACTTTCTCTTGTGGGTGGAGACCCCTCCTCCCTCCTAGGCAAAGTCCGGCTCCAAGATGGAGTTTTGGAGTCACCTGGGCAAGTCACATGTCACATGTCCATGCATGACTGAGTTTCTTACCAGCCAAGCCACATTCCTGGGAAAGCTCCGATGTGGACTGGTGTCTTCGAGTTCATTGTTGGCTTAGGTGGTTCTTGACTGAGCACTTAATTTGCACATTCCTTTCTCAGGAAGCCGACCAAATGCTTTACTGAGGCTACTTAGAAATCAAGCGAGTACACAGCCAATATTCATAACTTCAAGTACAGCAATGACACGTGTACAAATAGGATGAATAGATTTGGTAGATCATAACCTTTACAGAGATCTGTTACATGGCCTATGTAGCATAACCCATATTCCAGTTATAGCATATATACATTAATAAGCATATTCCCATGAAGCCTTATGGTGCACTGACCATCACACCGTCCTCCTGCACTTACTGCCAGAGACTTGGACGCTGTTCACGGTGGAGGCAGTACGTGTAAAATCCCTGTCTGTCTTTGGTCACACTCCCTTTCAGTACCTTTAAACCATATGATGTCATTCATAAGTGTTCTAGCAAGTTTTGAGGTTCTAGGTCCCCGGGTGCCTGAAAAAAGGTTGGGGTGTAGTCAAGGCCGGCCTACAACATTTTGGCACCTGAGGTGAGGAGCTCAAATGATGCCCCCACACCCCCCTTGCTTTGGCCAAAACTTTGGAAGGTCTCAATTCTGCCTTCTTCCTGTTCTACTCCTCTCATGGTCCTGCTCTGCTGCCCACCCCAATAAAGGAGAACTAGCAACTTAAAATGCCTGGTTCAAAAATTTGAAGTAACACTTAACTTTCAAACGCCTGAACAGGAAACGTAACTTTTCTTGTCTGCATAGTAAACACCGGCATTTTTCTCTATTTGAATAATCAAAGTGGTGCTTTCTGTGCCTTCTTGGTTGCAAAGATTTGAACTGCTTCCTGCTGAAGGTCCACAGTCTGGGCCAGCTCATGCTCTCTTGAGATGGTTGCAAGGCCGACCAGCCTCTCCTGTGTCATTGTGGAGCGTAGATGTGTTTTTATCAACTTCGGCTTGGAGAAGCTGCGTTCTCCACTGGCAACTCTTACAGGAAGTGTTAGAAGTATGTGCAGAGCAACAAAAGCCTTTGGAAAGAGCGTGGTCATCTTATCTGTGCACATCTATTCCAGAACAGCCTTTGGAGTTGATCCTGCTGAAAGGGCTTTCAGTTCATCACCTAAATCACTCACATTAATATCGCGCGTGTCATCATGTGTCAACACTGTCTCTAGTGCCTGGCATTGCTGGTGTGGGTCTTCTTCAGGTATAGGGAGGAGTTTTGGAATATCACACAACATCCCAAATATACTGCTGTGTTCCTTGAGCTGCATGAAACGTTCTTCTCCTGACTGTATTGCACAATCTAGCACCTGGTTAAAGAAGTCAACTTTGTATTGTTGTTTGGGGTCTGATTATCCTGTGCCTCGTAATCAAAACGTCTTCTTCTTCGGTGACTCTTGTATTCTTGAATGGGTGGGAAAATAGCTTCAGGGTGAAGTTCCTCTTCCAACTTCTGTGCACTCTTCAGAACATTTTGAAATCCCTTCTTTGACTGGTAAGACTGTAGGCGTGACTTTGCTTTTGCAGCAGATATATCAAGGTCAACACCTTGAAGTCTCTTGCTTACAACATTTATTTCAAACAGTATGTCATGCCACAACACTAAGCCACACAGAAATTTGAAGTTATGTATGTTTCTTGTGATTCCATTTCCCTCTGCCACTGTTCTCCCACGAACAGTTCCTGACATAGCATTATCCTCCATAATGGCAACCATGGCATCATCTATCTTCCCAATTTGGTGTTGGATAGGCTTTATCGCCTCCACTCGACTTTCCCATTGCGTGGCACTCAGTGGTTTCAGTGTCAGAGAGGATGTTCCCAGATGCTGCTTCAAAATTTGCAATCGATGAGTTGATGCAGAGAAAAATACAAAGGTGATTTGAATGACATTAAAAAATTCAGCAGCCTCACTAGAACCTGATGCTACTTCACTGACCACCAAGTTCAATGAATGAGAACTGCATGGGACAAAAAAAGCTCGAGGGTTTAACTCTCGGATACGTGTCTGCACTCCTCTGTTCCTTCCTCTCATGTTGGCACCATTATCGCAGCCCTGACCTCTCATGTCAGCTATCGCAATTCCTGTATCTTCCAGCTTTTTAAGAAGCACATTTGTCATACCAGCTCCTGTGGTATCATCAATGTCAATAAATTATAGAAAATGCTTTCTGACAGTCACCATTGCAGGGACATTTTCACTAGGTTCTCTTGTTGTTCAAAATGCACCATTAAAGTCATTTGTTCCATATGGCTGATGTCAGGTGTGCAGTCCAGAATAACAGAGTAATATTTTCCTGACTTCAGATCTGCCACAATCTTCTGTTTGACTTTTGTTGCCGGTAACTGTATGATCTCATTTTGAATTGTTTTTCCAAGGTTGTGGTGTGTGTACATTTCTCGGGTGGTGACTCTTCATAAATACTCCTGGAGTACAGCATCAAACTCAGCCATCAGCTCCACAATTTTAAGGAAGTTTCCATTGTTTGGCACATACAGCTGATCTGAAGTGCCACGCGGTGCTAGGTTTTGGGTAGCAAACATTCTCACAGTGACAATGAGCCTTTTCAGAACATTTTGCCAGTAAAGAGACTCTGATGCAATCTCCTCTTGATGCTGATCATCTATGGTGGCCTCTCATCTCAAGCTCTTTCCACCTATGGAATGCTCTCTAGTGATTTGCTGCCTTCTCATGGCATGCCAGATTTCTAGCCAGTTTTTTCCAGTCCTTTGTTCCTGTAGAACCCAATGTGGCTGGAACATTAGACTGGAAGAGTTTGCAACAAAAACAGTATGCAGCATTGTGGGTTTTTGAGTACATAAGCCATGGCCTCTCCACTTTGTCACCATTGGGGATTTCACGCCAGGAATGTGTTGGATGGAAACTTCTATTTTCATTGTCTTTGGGGAACATGAAGTTTTTCACTTGCTGTGGCCCAGGCACTACAAGGAAGTCCCTCAGGCTACTGCTCAAGTGGGTCCACAGTCCGGGATCATCTAGACTTAAGGAACTAAACTCAGCAGCGGCTGTTTCTTGCGCCTCCACCACACTCTTCTCTGATCTACACTTTTCTTCAGGAATGTGCATGGTTACCTCCATTTGAGATGGAGCTATGGATGCTGCAGGAGCTGCCAGGTCACCTGCACTCTGACTAACTGGAAGATCAGGCATCTCCTCGCCGCTCACATCCTCACTGGGGCCGGAAGGCTCAGCGTGAACATTTGTGTCTGTGGATCTCAAGAGAGCTCCTTTCTTTCTTTTTCTGAATGCTGCCCCAGAGGGGCGTTTTCTTCTTTCACTCATGAATGCGGCTCTGTGCCAGCTACAGTGGCTCTCAGCACTCAGTTGAAGGGGACAGATAAGCAGGCTGGTAGCAGGGCCTGATATCAGCATCTTAAGGGCCTAACTGGCTCCTACTACGTCAATTGACGGCCTGTTCTCCTCAAGTGGGTTCAGGGAAGCAGCGGGAGACAGGAAGCTCCCTAAGAAGCTGGTGTGAATCAGTCCAGGCTCTTGGGGGTGCTGGAGAGGTACATAAGAAGCTCCTCTGCCTCCAGCTCCGGCTGCTTTCTGTTCTTCCCTCTCACCTTTTCTCCTGCCTGCCTGTTTTGTCTCCTGTGACCTCCTTCCTCCAGCACAGCCCGCCACCATCGCTGTGCATCTCGAGCAGAGAGAATACAAATGCACCAGCAGCAGACACAATTTTCTACACTCCGGGTGCACCCCCTCCCCCCCCCGAGTCTGGCACCTGAGGCAGCCGCGTCAGTTCGCCTCATGGTAAGTCCAGTCCTGGGTGTAGTATTGCTAACAGAACGCAGACAGCAATATCTGTCAACGCGTAGGTGTCTTGGCATTTAGCCACCAATGCCATGAGGTGGCCTGCCTCAGTTTCCCCTTCTACACAGCAGCGGGGGCCTGTTCTGCTTTTGCTGCTGTGCCAAGCTTCCAGTCTGCTGAAAAGTAACATGCTGGTGGGGCTGGCTTGTCACCATCGCTAGCACGTACAACAGTTTCTTCCACCAATCCGGTAGGTCCCAGATCTTTAAAGGGTTAACCACTAGTATTAACTCCTTCGTCTTGACCCATAGATAGAGTAGAAAAAGACACAAGATTAACAGCAAAGCTACAGTGGACAGGCTTTTTTTCCCCACACAGTTTAGCTTGTTTAGTATCTACGGCATATTCCCAGTTCTTTGTGCCCCCCTGGTAGGCACTCTGATGCCCATTCTCCTGCCTCTTTGTAGAAGGCTTTTAATTCAGGCACCTGTTCGGGGCTTTGGCAAGGAAAGGGTGCACTGCAGCCATGCCTGGCCTCCACCCCTCCCTCTGGCATTTCTCTGGGCTGGACACTCCCTTGTGAAGTTTCACCCATGCAGAGATGTTTTCCCCTGCCGCCTTGTGAGCCAGTCTTCTCGCTTACAAGAGTAGCAAGAACAACATCTTTCAAAGGACCCCTTTGGACACCCCACTTTCTGTTCCCGACAGGTCAGCCGGATGGACTCCCCCTCCAGGAGATCTGACCCCCAGTTCTCCCTTCAAACCGGATCTACAGGCGAGGGGTTTGGCATTTTAAAGGCAGACTTTCCCCCCTCCTCCTGGGAAACGGACTCTCCGCCCCCCACTCACCTTCTGTCTGGACTTCCCTATCTGGGCTCCCCTCTGGGTCAGACACCCCTGTGTCCCCCAAATGGGACGGTGACTCTGGCCCAGCTGTGGGCTCCCAGCTACCAGCTATAGCAGACTCGTCACTAGCCAGCAAAATTCCCCCCCTTTCACTTCCAGCTACAGAGTCCCTGGGGTCTGTTCCCACCGCAGTGCTCACCAGGACCCCAACTTCCACCTTCAGTCAGGGGCGGCTCTAGGCACCAGCAAAACAAGCTGGTGCCTAGGGCCAAATCTAGGGGCGGCAGGCTGGGCGGCGGACCTGCCGCAGTCATGCCTGCGGAGGTCACGGGAGCCCTGGGACGGCGGACCTGCCGCAGGCATGACTGCGGAGGCGCTCGTCGCGGCTCGGCTGGACCTCCGCAGGCATGACTGCGGCAGCTCACGCGGAGCCGCGGGATCCGTGAACCATCCGCAGCCGCGGGAGGTCCAGCCGAGCGACCAGCGGTCCCTCTGCAGTCATGCCCACGGGAGGTCCGCTGCTCCCGCGGCTCCGGGGCGCCTCCCGCGCATGACTGCTTGGGGCGGCCAAAAACGTAGAGCCGCCCCTGCCTTCAGGACACAGGAAATACCCCTTAATGCCATGGCTCATGAAGCCATACACACGCACCCTGGACAGCAGTAAGGAGCTGTTCAACTATAGGCTGAGCAAGTGCAGAATGGTGGTAAAATGTGCCTTTGGATGTTTAAAAGGACGCTGGCGCAGTTTACTGACTCGGTTAGACCTCAGCAAAACCAATATTCCCATTGTCATTGCCGCTTGCGGTGTGCTCCACAATATCTGTGAAAGTAAAGGGGGAGACATTTATGGTGGGCTGGGAGGTTGAGGCAAATCGCCTGGCCGCTGATTACCCACAGCCATACACCAGGCGACTAGAAGAGCACAGTAGGGCACGCGGTGCATCAGAGTAGCTTTGAAAACCAGTTTCATGACTGGCCAGGCTACGGTGTGAAAGTTCTGTTTGTTTCTCCTTGATGAAAATCCACCCCCTTGGTTCACTCTACTTTCCTGTAAGCCAACCGCCCTGCCCCCTTCGATCACCTCTTGCAGAGGCAATAAAGTCATTATTGTTTCAAAATCATGCATTCTTTATTAATTCATCACACAAACAAGGGGATAACTGCCAACGTAGCCCAGGAGGGTAGGAGGGAAGGACAAGGTCACATTGCACTTCAAAACTTATTGAATGCCAGCCTTCTGTTGCTTGGGAAGTCTTCTGGGGTGGAGTATTTGGGTGCCCGGAGGGCCCCCCCCCCACCAAGTTCTTGGGCCTCTGGGAGAGGAGGCTATGGAGCTTGGGGAGGAGGGCAGGCAGTTACCCAGGAGCTGCAGCGTCCGTCTGTGCTCCTGCTGCATTTCCTGCAGCTCCACCAGACACCGGAGCATATCAGTAGCCTCAGCATTGAATCCTGTCTCCTCTCATTGTGCTGCCACCATCTCTCCTCTTGCTCCCGCCACCTCTCCTCTTGCTCGTCCCTCCTGTCCTCGTGTTCATTTTCTGCTTTCCTGGACTCTGACATTGTTTGCCTCCATGCAGTCTGCTGAGCACTTTCAGTGCGGGAGGACTGCATGAGCTCAGAGAACATTTAATTGCAAGCACGTTTTTTTCCACCTTCTTATCTGCGCTAGCCTCTGGGGTGGAGATGATAGGGGGAGCGTTGAAACATTTGCAGCTGTGGGAGGAAAAAATGGGAGAATAGTATTTAAAAAGACACATTTTAGAGAACAATGGGTAGAGTCTTTCACAGTGAACCAAGCTGTTAACATTCCATAGCACATGTACTTTCAGTACAAGGTCACATTTTGCCTCTTACATTGAGACCCTGCCGGTTTGGTGTGAGAGATCACACACGCAGCACCCTCTTTTCCCATACCAAGCACCTGTTGGGTTGGCCATTTAAGAGGAGGGGCTGTACTGGCCGCGAATGCATCCCAAGTCTTCAGGGCAAATTAATCCTTAGGCAGATCTTCCCCCTACAGGCAGTATAAGACAAGTATTTACACTTTCCCGTTACATACATCAATGGCTAACGGTTATCCTTTGTTAATACAAGCTCCCTTTAGACACGACCTTATCTCAAGGTTTCTGCTTAAATCCGCATTCCATCCTTAGCAACTAAAAGCGAGGGGATAAACGGCACCTCTTACAACTCTTGCATGGTTAGGGTTAGGGTTAGGGCTGCCTTTCATTCTGTCCTTAAATTGACTGAAACATTTCCCCTGCTTTTAATTCTGCTGCCACATCATTAAACGCGCTTGCTTTTAAACCATGCATTATATTTACAGATACACTCACCAGAGGTGCCTCCTCCGGCTTCATGGTCCATGAGCTTGGGTTGGGCGGGTATTGGCTCCAGCGTGATAAACAACTCCTGGCTGTTGGGAAGAATGGTTTCTCGGCTCGCTAGCCTCCTCCTCCTCCTCCTCATCCCTATTGCGTGAGACTGCCCCCTTGCAAGTGTCCATGCACAGGGGTAGGGTAGTGGTGGGGAGCCCCCCCCCTCGCATTGCATGCAGCTCATCATAGAAACCGCATGTGACACACAAAGTGCTGCAACATGACACTGAGGCAGGGGGAGGGGGCGAGACTCTGCCTGCTGGAAGCCAATGGGAGCAGCTAAATCAGGCCCAGGCGCCCAATCAGCCGCTCCACACTCCGCACCCATGAGGGGAAGGAGGAGAAATCCCAGACAGTTGCACCGGCCCTGGGCAAACCCGACAGCCCCACCCCGCCGCTTGCCTGCGGGCCGCACCGCGAGCCCCCGCGGGCTGCATGTTGTGCAGGCCTGTCCCAGCCTCTGTTCTGGCTTTTCCAGGCCTTAATTGCTGCTCAGGGTTAATTAAAGCCACAGCTGTCCTGTAACGCCCTCCTGTCCAGGGCAGGGTTTGGGGACAGGTATTTTGCTACCCATAGACACAGGACTTGGTGTGGGATGGGTGATTTCACTTCAGCCTTGTGCCTCCCTGCGCTAACCCACAAGACTCCTGGCTCCCAGCCCCCCTGCTGTAACCCACCAGCCCACACTGCCCTCCCAGAGCCGGGGAGAGAACCCAGGAGTCCTGGCTCCCAGCCCCCCCCGCTCTGACCACCAGCCCCCACTCCCCTCCCAGAGCCGGGGAGAGAACCCAGGAGTCCTGGCTCCCAGCCCTCCCTGCTATAACCACCAGCCCCCACTGCCATCCCAGAGCCGGGGAGAGAACCCAGGAGTCCTGGCTCCCAGCCCCCCCACTCTAACCACCAGCTCCCACTCCCCTCCCAGAGCCGGGGAGAGAACCCAGGAGTCCTGGCTCCCAGCCCCCCCACTCTAACCACCAGCTCCCACTCCCCTCCCAGAGCCGGGGAGGGAACCCAGGAGTCCTGGCTCCCATCCCCCCCTGCTCTAACCACCAGCCCCCCTGTAACGATGCTGCCTTTTGTGGGATATTTATGAGAATATCAATTCAGGACAGATTGTTTAGAGCAGGGCAGTCACAGCCCTAGGCTGGGGTTCCTTTGCACACCAAGGGAAACCAAACCCGCCAAACGGAGATGACTTCGGTCTCACCCCACTGGCTGACCACAAGTCACACAAGCAATTCCCTCAGACACTCCAGTATCCCCACCAGTGCCGCTCGTTATGGGGATGAATGGTTATGAAAACCAAGACCCCAGTAAAAGAAAAAAGGTTGCCTCGATCCCAAAGGACCAAGGTCAATATACAAATCAGATCTTACCCACAAATCACAGTTTCCAGTCCTTTAGAATCTAAAATCTAAAGGTTTATTCATAAAAGAAAGAAATCTAGATGAGAGCTAAAACTGGTTAAAGGAATCACTTACAGACAGTAATGGCAAAGTTCTTGGTTCACGCTTGTAGCAGTGATGGAATAAATCAGGTTCAAATCAAGTCTCTGGAGTCCATCCGCAGCTGGGATGGGTCAGTCAGTCCTTTGTTCAGAACTTCAGTTTATAGCAAAGTCCCTCCAGAGGTATGAAGCAGGATTGAAGACAAGATGGAGATAAGGCAGCTGCCTTTTATAATTTCCTCCAGGTGTAAGGACACCTCTTTGTTCTTACTGTGGAAAATTACAGCAAAATGGAGTTTGGAGTCACATGGGCAAGTCACATATCCATGCATGATTCAGATCTGTACCGACAGTAGCCAGGAAGATTTCTTATGTGGATTGGAGTCTTCCAAAGTCCATTGTGAGTTAAGTGTTTCTTGATTGGGCACTTAACTTGCAAATTACTTTCTCAAGAAGCTGACCAAATGCTTTACCAAGGCTACTTCAGAATTAGAACACATTGAGATACAAGTACATAGCCAATATTCATAACTGCAACTACAAAAATGATACACGCATCCAGATAGCATAATCATAATCAGCAAATCATAACCTTTTCACAGACACCTCACACAACAATCTTTGCTGCAAATATATAGCAGTGGTTGCAAAAACGATCTATACAGTTACAGGTTATGTCAGTAACATCACACCCCCTCTGCTCTAACCACCAGCCCCCTCACACCCCCCAGATCCAGGTATAGAACTAAGGAGTCCTGGGTCCCAGCACCCCCCTGCTTTACCCACTAGACTCCCCTCCCCTCCTCGAGTCAGGTATAGATCCCAGGAGTCCTTGGCTCCCAACCCCCCTGCTTTAACCCACCAGCGCCTCCCAGAGCCAGGGAGAGAACCCAGGAGTCCTGGCTCTCAGCCCCCCGGGCTGTACCCCACTAGACAGAATCAGCCAGTCAGAGTGGAACCAGTCTGTGGTTTATTGTTCCTGGGAGAGGATCGCAGGGACAGCGTTGCCAGCGGCCGCGTGGGGCCCGTCCCTGGGGCTCGCCGGTCGGGCTCAGATGGACGTGCTGTTCTCGATTTGGTGGGGATCCAGGTAGCGGTAGGGGATGGGCAGGGATTTGTTCCTCTCTTGGATCTCCTGGGAGAGCTGGGCCAGGCGCCCCTGGAAGGCTGCGATCAGCCGCTTGGGCTCCTCCTCCGTGAAGTGCTCGTCGGGGTACGTGCCCAGGGGTCTCTGCAAGGGAACGGGAGAGCGGTGAGGGACAGCACGGAAGGGCTCCATCACCTGGTGCTGAGATGCAGCCACCTCTGGGGTGGGGCGGCTGGTTACCCAGGGACCCCTCGCCCGGCGCTGAGATTCAGCCACCTCTGGGGTGGGGTGGCTGGTTATCCGGGGACCCCTCGCCTGGCGCTGAGATGCAGCCACCTCTGGGGCGGTGCGGCCGGTTACCCAGGGACCCCTCGCCCGGCGCTGAGATGCAGCCACCTCTGGGGTGGGGCGGCCGGTTACCCAGGGACCCCTCGCCCGGCGCTGAGATTCAGCCACCTCTGGGGTGGGGCGGCCGGTTACCCAGGGACCCCTCGCCCGGCGCTGAGATGCAGCCACCTCTGGGGTGGGGCGGCCGGTTACCCAGGGACCCCTCGCCCGGCGCTGAGATTCAGCCACCTCTGGGGTGGGGTGGCTGGTTATCCGGGGACCCCTCGCCCGGCGCTGAGATTCAGCCACCTCTGGGGTGGGGTGGCTGGTTATCCGGGGACCCCTCGCCCGGCGCTGAGATTCAGCCACCTCTGGGGTGAGGTGGCTGGTTATCCGGGGACCCCTCGCCCGGCGCTGAGATGCAGCCACCTCTGGGGCGGGGCGGCTGGTTACACAAGGATCCCTCATGTGCCCTAGAGCGCAGGGAAGGTGTTTAACAGCTGTGTAGCAACACTGGGAAGAGTTCACGCCAGGGAGGGAAGGAGAATCCTGTGGCCGGTTGAAACAACACGGTGGAATTTATGGGTGTTTGAACGGAATCCCCCAAAGTGCAGCTGGGCCGGGACACCTGGGTTCATGCCCCGGCTCGTGGGAAAGGTCAGCGGGTCCTTTATTGTTACCACAAGGGGGGGGAGAACTCAGCTGAACGGCTCATTAAAGAGACACCCCCAGCCACAGCCCAGCGCCCCCTAGCGCCACCCTGGGGCCAGCCCCGCCTGCCAGAGGATAACGCCCCCTGTTGCCCCTGCTCCGCTCCCTTCCCCAAAGCGCCCCTAGCGCCACCCTGGGGCCAGCCCCGCCTGCCAGGGGAGAGCGCCCCCTGCTGCCCCTGCCCCACGGCCCCCCATAGCTCCCGTGTCCTCACCGAGTCCCCCAGCTCGCAGCTGAGGACCCAGAGGGTGTAGATGGCGATGCTGGTGCTGTTGACCTCCGGGATGGTGTCCAGGTAGCTCTCCAGGGAGGAGGTGCCCTTGGCCTGGGGCGGGGGGTTCCTCATGGAGGACGGGAAGTTGGGCATCCAAGCGCCGAACTCGTACTGCGGCCCAGAGAGACCCCCCAGTCAGAGCAGCCGGGGACCCCCCAGCCCAGCCAGGGATCCCCTCCTCACCCCGCCCAGGGGGCATCAGCACAGGGAAGGTCTGGCTCAACCAAGAGGCCTGGGCACCCGGGGCTTGGTCGGAATCTCTCCCACGGCCAACGGGTGGGAGAATCAAGGGGGAGGGGGGTTGGGGTACTGAGTGCGGCAGTGGGGGAGGGTCCTGGGGGGCTGGGGCAGGGTCCTGAGGTGTCCAGGATCTCACTGGAGTTGGGTGCTGGGTGGGGGATTGGCCGCTAGAGCAGGGTCCTGGGGATTGAGGTGTCATTGGGGTGGGGTGCAGGGTGCGGGTGTTGGTGGCGGGATCCCAGGTCCCCATGCTGGGTGCCGGGATGTCAGTGGCTGGACCCCAGGGCCCCGTGTGGGGGGGTGCAGGGTGGGGGTGTCGGTGGCTGCACCCCAGGTCCCTGTGGGGGGTAGGGAATGAGCCCCCCCCCCGAGCACCCTGGCTGGCCTCTCCCTACCTGCCCGTTGCTGAGGGCGGCGTGCCGGGCCGAGCAGCAGTAGATCCACATGGTCAGGTACTTGATGAGCTCGGGGATGCTCTGCAGGGATGAGGGGAAGCCTGTGGGATGGAGACTGACCTGTCACTGACCTGGCCCGACCCTGCTCTGTGGCCTTAGGCTGGGACCCCTAGAGCCGGGTTTGATGCCTCCCTCTGCCGGAGCCTCCCCCAGTGAGTCGCTCCCCTGCTCCAGGTCTCAGCTCAGCCATGCGCCATCTCCCTGCCCTGCCCGTTCCCACGGCGGGGCCGTTCCCAGTCACCCCACAGCCCCGTCCCACCACCGTGATCCAGGCCACCCTGTCCCTGCAGGGTCGCTGGCCCCATTGACTCCGATGGAGAGACACCCATTGACACCAACCGGGATCCGATCCCATTGACTCCAATGGAGAGACACCCGTGGCGCCAGCTGGGATCTGGCCCCATTGGCGCCAATGGAGGCGCCCATTGAACCAGCTGGGATCCGGCCCCATTGGCTCAATGGAGAGACACCCATTGACACCAGCTGGGATCTGGCCCCATTGACTCCAATGGAGGCGCCCATTGACATCAGCTGGGATCTGGCTGACAGACACGCCAGTCTGGAGATGTCCCCAGCCACCCCTGCATGGAGCCCGGTGACCAGCGGCTGCAGGACTCTGGGTTCACATGGCCCTTACCAGATGCCTCGTTCCCCAGGAAGCATTCATGGAAGATCTCGTCTGCCCAGGCCTGCAGCTCGCGATCGGCCAGGACATGGGCGTCGCTGCGGTAATAGTGTCTGACGATGCCGGAGACGAAGCTGGAAAGAACAGAGATGTGTCGGCCTGGATGGGTCGATGCAGGCCACATCACTCCCCAGTGCACCAGCGTCACTCAGCCAGCATCACCAAACAGCCCAGTGGTACTGTGCACCCTGGCCGTTACCTAGTGTCCCCTCCACTTCGCCCTTTCCTAGCTGTGGGAGCATGGCCTGGTGGCTAAGCCGACGGCCTGACCTCCAGGTGATCCTGGATCTCGTCTACAGCAGAGTTGAAGTTTTCATTTCAAATTAGACTTGCTCTTGTGGAAGTTAATACATTAAATAAGCATCGCCATTGACACAAAACATCTTGGCTTGACTGAAACCAAGTGTTTCCATTCACCCCCAATGAGACCTTTTCCCGGAATTTGATTTGGGGCAAAATTCCCAAAAGTTTGACTTTTCCTCTCCATTCTTGTGTATTTACAAGTTTTCATTCATTTTTCCTAAGCCAACCAATCTACCACACAAAGTAAGTGACGGGGGTTAGGATAAAGGCAGAGGAGGGGATGTGACATAGCTATCTTCAGTGTCTACATTGATCATAGACCTCTAATAAATCAGTCCAAATTGCTTTGAATTTTTCATGCATTCCCTTTCTCTGCAATGCCAGCCATTCGTTAGCTGTGTGATAAGCCAGATCACCAAGCCAGGCATCAATATTTGATGGGGATTGACTTTTCCATTGTGGTAGGGTTACTTTTTTAGTGCCCAAAGCTGCCCATTGGCACCACACTGCCTTGTTACTAGGGAACCTCCAGATATCAGGAATAGAATCTGTGACACACTGTACCTCAGAATAGCTCCCTGGAAAACCCATATGCGTCATTCATCAGAAGGGACCATTATGATCACCTAGTCTGACCTCCTGCACAACGCAGGTCACAGAATCTCACCCACCCATCCCGGTATCAAACCCCTATCCTATGTCTGAGTTACTGAAGTCCTCAAATCGTGGTTTGAAGACCTCAAGCTGCAGAGAATCCTCCAGCAAGTGACCCGTGCCCCACACTGCAGAGGAAGGCGAAAAACCTCCAGGGCCTCTGGCAATCTGCCCTGGAGGAAAATTTCTTCCCGACCCCAAATATGGCGATCAGCTAAACCCTGAGCATGTGGGCAAGACTCACCAGTTTATATCCATTTGTTCTTGTGTCCACATTGGTACGGAGCTTGAATAATTCCTCTCCCTCCCTGATATTTATCCCTCTGATCTATTTATAAAGAGCCATCATATCCCCTCTCAGCCTCCTTTTGGTTAGGCTAAACAAGCCAAGCTCTTTGAGTCTCCTTTCATAAGACAGGTTTTCCATTTCTCAAATCATGCTAGTAACCCTTCTATGTACCTGTTCCAGTTTGAATTTATCCTTCTTACATATGGGAGACCAGAACTGCACACAGTATTCCAGATGAGGTCTCACCAGTGCCTTATATAATGGTACTAACACCTCCTTATCTTTGCTGGAAATACCTCGGCTGATGCATCCCAAGACCGCATTAGCTTTTAACGACCATATCACATTGGCGGCTCATAGTCATCCTGTGATCAACCAATACTCGGTCCTTCTCCTCCTCTGTTACTTCCAACTGATCGTCCCCAATTTATAACCAAAATTCTTGTTATTAATCCTAAATGCATGACCTTGCACTTTTCACTATTAAATTTCATCCTATTACTATTACTCCAGTTTACAAGGTCATCCAGATCTTCCTGTATGATATCGGTCCTTCTCTATGTTGTAATACCTCCCAGTTTTGTGTCATCTGCAAAGTTTATTAGCACATTCCCACTTTTTGTGCCACGGTCAGTAAGATTAAATAAGATTGGTCCCAAAACCGATCCCTGAGGAACTCCACTGGTAACCTCCTTCCAGTTCACCTTTCAGTAAGAGCCATTGTAGTCTCCCTTTAACCAGTTCCTTATCCACCTTTCCATTTTCATATTGATCCCCATCTTTTCCAATTTAACTAATAATTCCCCATGTGGAACTGTATCAAATGCCTTACTGAAATTGAGGTAAATTAGATCCACCGCGTTTCCTTTGTCTAAAAAAATCTGTTACCTTCTCAAAGAAGGAGATCAGGTTGCTTTGGCACGATCTACCTTTTGTAAAACCATGTGGTATTTTGTCCCAATTACCATTGACCTCAATGTCCTTAACTACTTTCTCCTTCAGAAATTTTTCCAAGACCTTGCATGCTGCAGATGTCAAACTAACAGGCCTATACTTACTCAAATCACATTTTTCCCCTTTCTTAATAATAGGACCTATGTTAGCAATTCCCCAGTCGTGCGGTACAACCCCTGAGTTTACTGATTCATTAAAAATTCTTGCTAATGGGCTTGCAATTTCATGTGCCAGTTCCTTTAATATTCTTGGATGAAGATTATCTGGGCCCCCCCCCGATTTAGTCCCACAGTGAGGGAGGGGCGGACTGGGAAACTGGCCAGGCTTCTGACCAGGGTGAGATGGTATAGTCCTGGTGTGCAAGGCTGGGGAGAATTGGCTGGTGCTCTCCTCTGTGTGATTCGTGAGTAGCTCAAGGAGCTTTCATGCAGTGTAGCTGGGTGCGTGGGGGCAGGTGTCTGAAAAAGAGCCTTTTGGGGAATTCCAGTTTTTTTTAACTCAGAATTCTTTATGTGGCAGGAATAGGGCCGCCCAGGGGCAATTTGCCCCAGGCCCCAGGTCCTTCACTCGCTCCAGGGGCACCGGAAAACTCTTGCAAGACCCAGGGCTCCCGAGCTCCTTCCGCTCCAGGTCTTTGGCAGTGGGGGGGGGGGGCACGGAAGGACCCCTCGCCGTGAAATTACCGCCAAAGCGGGACCCGCCACCGAAGTACTAGGTCTTCGGCGGAAATTCAGTGGTGGGGGCCTCCCGCCACGGGTCTTCGGGGCTCATCGGCGGCGGGTCCTGGAGCGGTAGGATCCCCCCACCGCCGAATTACCGCCAAAGCGGGGGCCCCCTGCTGCCGAAGACCCCAGGCCCCCTGAATCCTCTGGGCGGCCCTGGGCAGGAAAGCCGTGTTTCCAAGCAACTCTGAGCCGGTGGGAATGTTCCACATGCCATCTGCTTCCTCGCCACCCTCTGCCCCGGCTCCTGCTCCTTACCTCTCAATGGCCGACCAGATCTTCAGCCCATCATCCCTGTAGTAGTAGTTGGGGATGCAGTCAACCCCGCGCTCGTGGATGTCATCAGGTAAGCAGAGGGAGTTGTAGGTCAGGCAGGACATGCCTTTGGCCATCAGCACCTTGGTCCCCTCGATCCCCGAGCCCATGCCCTGGGAAGGGACCAGAGACAGAGCCTTCAACCTCTGAGCCAGCGGGCGGGTTAGAATGAAATACCACCGCGACCTATTTCAGCGCAACGAGACAACTGACAATACACCCCTGTGACAAATGTGCCTCCCCGATGTTTCGCTTTGCGTGGTACCCCAGAAATGACCAATCACTCGCAACCTCCGGTGTTTGTCCAACCAGTTCTTAGAAACCTCCAATGATGGAGATTCCACAACCTCTGTGCTTGCTCCAGAGTTAACTTCCTTTAGAGAGAGAAAGCTTTTCGTAATATCTAACCTCAATCTCCCTTGTTGAAGATTAATCCCATTTCTTCTTCTCCTGCCTTCAGCAGGACCAGAGAACAATTGATCATCGTCCTCTTTGTAACATATTTGAAGACTATCAGGTCCCCACTCTCGGTCTTCTTCTCTCAGGACTCAATGTGCCCTTTTTTTTTTAACCTGGCCTCATAGATCAGGGTTTCTAAACCTTTTATCATGTTTGTTGTTTTTTTCTGGACTCTCTCCAATTTGGCCACTTCTCTCCTAAAGTGTGATGCCCTTTCCCCACCCAGTTCTCCAACTGAGGTCTCACCAGGGCCAGACAATGACCTCCTGGGTTTTACTCACAACACTCTCGTTAATACAGACTAGAATGATATTATCCTTTTCCCCAAGTGTGTCTAATTATTGCCTTATATTCCACTATAATTTCCAGATCCTTTTGAGCAGTAAGACCCCCAGCAGCCAATTATGTCCCAGGTGGGCATTGGATTTTT